>NW_024080475.1:423462-795916 GCF_014754425.2 Oryx dammah
TTTTAATATGTGATTATGTTTCATAGGGTTACTCTATAATAAAAAAGGTTAAATGCATATTATTCTGAGGATATTACAAATTTATTAAACTGAGATATTTTGTAAAACAGACTAATTTAAAAGTCTCTAGCCACATTGAAGACATTTTTTTAAACTAACACGCCACAACCTTATTTTGACCTTTGAAAATCTAGAATGATTCTTTAAAAATGTAGTCTTAATAACTTTGGGGATATATACAATGATAGTTTATTTCCCACAGGTCTCTGGCAGTCAGTCAAGAATTAAGTAAAAAGGAAAATAGGCCCCTGGTTATCAACATGTTGTATCAAAATTTGATAAATTTATAGGACTCATCCAAGTATTTTCTTCTACTTTACACAGTGTTATAAGTATCTTATTATCTTATAAATTCAAATTGTTTAAACTACACAGTAGGCACAGAGAGTTTTTTTAATGTTTAATTTTATTTTTTTAATTACTTTTTATATTGCACTCAAATACATTAAGCAGAAGAGAATAAACCCCACAGAGGAAACCTTCTTATGTACAGCATCCCTTTACAGTATCGTCTATGGTGAACCCTTGTTTTATGCAAGAATTAGAAACACCACAGTGAAGGTCCACAGATGGGGGACATTTCCCAAGGTTTCTGTGTTTGCTAAGTAATACCCTTTTTCTTTGAAAACCCCACATTTTAAGGCATTTTTTATCTTCCACCTTTTACAGCCTTGGGCCCCCCTGATCCCTAGAGTGTAACCCAGGGCCTCTTTATCAACTAGATATGAAGTTCATTTTCCTGGTCCAAGTCTCACCAGCTCCCAAGAGCCTCTGAATGGAGGAGGCTGGGGTGATATGTATTAAAGCACAGAAGAGACCCTGAGAGACCACTCATTGGTAGGAAAGGGGCTTCAATTACACTGAGCCCCTGTGTAATGTTCCAGACTTCTCAGGGTGAGAGAGCTGTAGTGATCATCCTAGTCCTGCCAGTTTCTGAAACAGGTTTACCTAAGGCAGTGAAGTGACCACTGGGACCTTTGCAGGAAAGGGGCGATTCGTCTTTTCTTTACTGAATTGATCATTATAACGATAAGTAAACATTTAACATAGTGGGCTTCCTGAATGACAGTCATCTTTATTTCAAAAAATATATGAGCTGCTCTTTTCTAAACCATACGCATATTTTGTATTAATGTCAACAATACAGAAATAATCAATTACAGAGGCCAAAACTTAAAAGCATAAACATTAATTGAAGAATATAGACCTTCAAAAATATATGAATACTTTTAGTAAGGGTTCACATAGATACTTTAAACATATTATAGTCCAAAAACAGTAAAAATGCATGAAACATACTACGCACTAGTACACTTTAACTAAAATTGCTATTTCACTTCTTCCCAGGTATTCTCATATCTCTACCATCGCTTTAGCACGTTTTAATATGAAATATACACTATGCAGATGAAATAGAAATTTCTGATTTTCAGACATTTAGAATTATTTTACTCCCTTATCGATACTGTAAGAAATTCTGCAATAACGTTGGCAGCTGGAGCTGTGGGATAAGGTGTAATCTTGGTCTACCGATGTAGTTTCTGATACAGAGTCTGCAGAGCTGGCATAGAGAGCTTGGGGTGGCTGTAAGAAACGTGAAAGTATTTGTTCATTAAAATAAAAATGGATTTTTCTGTGTTGTAAGACACATGAAATCAAACCACATAAAAAAGACAGTGCTTTGCAATAAATTAGGGTAGTATGACCATTGCGTGTGGGTGCATGCTTGGTTTTGTCTGACTCTTTTTGCCACCCCATGGACTGTAGCTCACCAAGTGCCTCTGTCCATGGAACTTCCAGGCAAGAACACTGGAGTGGGTTGCCGTTTCCTCCTCCAGGGGATCTTCACAACCCAGGGACCGAACCCAGCAATGTAAGCGTATACTTTACCACTACCCCACCTGGGAAACCCATTAACCTAGGGAAACTTATAGAAGCATATGTATTGTTTTTATTTGTAAGACTTTATTATAATTGAGATATAATCCATGCATGTTCTTTAAAATATTTTAATCTTCGGGCTTATGAAATTATTGTTGTTTATAAAGCCTCAAAAACAAGGCTTTTTGCTTTTTGAAGGAGATATAAATCTCCTGCTTTATGAAGGACATATAAATCAAAAGCTCCGAGAAGTGTTATGCACTAAAAGGGGAATTTAAAAATCTTTTTTTCCTCAAATTAGGTTAACTATTTAAGCCAAAGCAAATTCTAATCTAGTGTCTAGACCAGGCTTTAGAATTTCTGTTTTAGAATAAAAATTCATGATTATGTTTCTATAACTCATATAGATGATGCATATCCTTATAAAATGGGGCATATTTCAAGATATGTATTAATAAATATATATTTAAACAGAATCAACATATTGTTTACTGTCAAAAATAATATATTTAACTTAGACTGAAGGAATACAGAATTTAGGTAAGATGAGAACAAAGGAAATCAAAATCCTCATGCTACCTTCTTTATGGATGCAGCTCAAGTTAAAAAGTTATCTTCCTTCAAAAAATATCTCAAATGTTATGCCATTGTTATTTTACATGCCAACAAAAAGTCTTCTAAATTTCATCTATTTCAAGCCCTTCAAAATGTTTTTAATGCCCTCATAGATTCTTCTTACCTTCATGTTGAAGCAATAATCTTTCCACCAAACTACTAGAAGTCGCTACATCGACAGGTCGCAGAAGATCTGTGTTTTTGGCATTGATATCCGCTCCAAATTCTAGCAGTAAGTTTACAATTTCTGTACAGGACTGTTGAGCAGCAGCGTGTAATGGAGTATCCCAATATTTGCCTTTTTGTACATCAGCGCCTACATGGAAATGAGGAGTGATGGTTTGTGAGACGGAATCACCTACCTCAGCAAGGGGAGGCCGGTGTGTCAGCCACAAAGAGGGCCTCAATTCTCTATAATAAGCTACTTCTTTGTATGCAATATATATGCACAATGCAGATTTCACAAATATGCTTCATACATATATGTATTAAATCTTAAAATGCAATACACCTGGATGGAGAGTTCACACTTTTGTTAAGTCCTCTAATATTTTTCTCTATGCTTGAAAAATCTCATAATAAATTATTTTTTTAAAAAATTTTAAACAATTCCCAAAGTAATCATATTAACTAGTATTTATAGTGCACAATTAGGTTGACATATCCATTTGCCTCACAATGGATCATTCTTAGGATTATTCAAGAGCTTATTGTTCTTATTCTTTTCATTTATTTTAGGGCAATAGAGCTCTTTGGTTTCTCAGAAAACTTATGACTGTAGATATGTGAGTTCTTTGGGTAAAATGTATACAGATTTGTCCCCCTCTCACTCAGGTAGTTTAATTCAATAAATATATAAAGGAACTGAGCCTTTTCAGTAGAAGAGCACATTATATTTCTGCATTCAAAGTAAGTTTTTTAAATGCTTATATTAAAATATCCTTCCATGTTAAATTACCTATTACACAGTTATTTTATCTTGGTGCAAACCCCTGGCACATGGTGGTCATTTGACGCATGTGCAATGAATATGTGCTGTTAATACTGTAAAGAATAATGATCCCATTTTCCAATACATAAAAAGTTACAACACCAAGACAGGCCTGTTAATAAAAATCCATTAAGTTCTTCTCAGCTCTGCTTTCTGACACCATCAATAAAACCGATGATGTTTATAAGAAGCAGCACATTTTATGAGTCCCTCTATGGCCCTCCTGATACTCTCAAGTTTCAGTAAATGTATTTGTTTTCAATATTTTTAAACCAAATGTAAAAGATTTAGTTGAAAACATTATATTCCATAACAAAATCTCCACAGAGAAAGCATACATTTCATTGGTTATACCAATTTTATGGGAGATCAGAGCCTGAAAATAACAACCAATCCACAATTACTAACAATACTGCTTCAGATTTTTTTTTTACCCAATATAAAAATATTGGGAAGAGAATAATATTGCAAGCAAAATAAAGCAGGTTGTAAAAAATAAACTCTTCTGGTTATACAAATTTATGGGTGAGCATAGCCAAAATATAACAATCTGCCAGCCATTGTTAGCAGAACTCATGTTTAAGACTCTTACTAGGTATAAAGAGAAAGAAAGAGTGGATACAGACACTGCTTGAAGAAGTGTATAATTTAGCCAAGATGAAGTGAGTAACACATAATAAGCTTACTAAACATATATGTGACTTCCCTGGTGGCTCAGATGGTAAACAAGCTTGCCTGCAATGTGCGAGACCCCAAGTTCCATCCCTGAGTCGGGAAGATCCCTTGGAGAATGGAATGGCAACCCACTCCAGTATTCTTGCCTGGGAAATCCCATGGACAGAGGAGCACGGAGGGCTACAGTTCAAGGGGTCACAAAAAGTCGCACACGACTGAGTGACTAATGCTTTCACTCTCATATATCAGAGTCTGAATGAGTGTCATAAACAAAAACCACAGAAATCCATTTACTCATTTTATGTATATTTTGAGCACCTGCCACATGAGAGGCATTGGGCTAGAGGGAAGAGTTGATGGAAAAAAAAGATATAATTCATATCTTAAAAGGGCTCGCAGTCCTAGAGTGGAAGATACCACATGGTCTCAGAAGATTATGAATAGTTTCTTAGGGATGAAGATGAACTTTAAGGAATCGGCTTGTTTCAAGAAAGTGAAAGGGTATTAAGTGTTTTTGGGGAAATTACAAAGTGGGGCAAAGTCTTGAAAGACAAGGTTACCTAATCAGTTATAATCTGTAACATTTCTTTTGATAGGTTTGCTCACAGAGATAGAGATATTGGGCACCATTATATCCAACCTTGAGGATTTTAATTTTATAACCTTTTATAGGTAGGACTTTTGGAGTTTTGAGGTCAAGTGGAGTTACCACAAATGTGCTTCCTTTTATGGATTTTAGAGTTATAGGTGAGGATGCTTAGGATAAGAACATTTTTATCCATGAGGTGTAATTTTTAAAGAAGCTTATTTAGAGAAGTTAATACGAAGCTGAAGAACTGCTTGTGTGTACAGACAGAATGGAAGATGGGGTATAGAAAATTACCAGCGTAAAGAAGCTTCCGGACACAATGGAACTGCTGGGACATGCAAGCTACATACAGAGGGGTTCCCAGATGAGGAATGTCTTGGTCAACATCTACACCCCAGGATATCAGGATTTCCAGGCATTCGTGGTGACCTGCCAACACAAAGCACAGGTGAGTTTGCATCTCCTGAACACCTGTTCCCCCACCTCCAACACACAGCTGCCCCCAACACCCGCCCCAGGCTTCTCCCTGCAGCCTTATTGACTATGCCTGTGGCTGAAGGAGCTTTCTCTCCTTGTCACTTCACCCAGTCACAGTCACCTTTGCTGGCTGCCTCGTGCATAGGGGAAGGAAGGCAGGACTCCAGCTGCGGTTTGGCGCCGTATTCCAGGAGCAGTTCCGTGCAGCTGGTGCTGCCTTGTGAGCACGCGTTGAATAAGGGGGTCACGCCGTCTATGGTGATCGCGTTTACCTAAACCAAACCAGAGCTCTGAGAATGAGAGTCCCGGAACCACTCGCCATTCCTGGCAGGTATGTGCGCGGAAACAGGTATTAACTGAGAAGGTGTGTGCAGCAAATGTGACAAACCCTGTCTAAGCGCACACATCCGTAAGCAGAGCTTGAACACGCTAAGGGATAAATAGAAACATGATGTGGAGGACAGTCGACAGGAGTGGGCATGGAACTAGTGGAATTATGGAAAGAAAATACTCTAGAATCAAATACACAGAAATGAACTAAATGATTAGGTACTTTGTAGTTAGGGGAAAAAAAGGTACAAATGTAATAGTGATGAAGCCACTTTGCTGGTTGGCAGCTGAAATTGGAAATCCTATTTCTGAGAATTTATCTAAAAAAAAAATTTCAAAAGATGAGCACGCATTACAGCTTAAAGATGTTCATCTATTGTTATTTAGAATCGCAAAAGCAGGAAATAGCCTGAGGGATACTCCATACCCTGCAGCGTGCTACCCATCTTTTACAAAGATTGGAAATCGTGCTTGGAGTGCTAGCGGGCAATTTGAGAGCTTTCTTTTTGTTCCGCTTTTGAAAACTACTAAAAAGGCGAGAGAAGCGAAATGAGGACTTTGCCTGCTTCTCTCAGTCAGCCCATGTGGGACGGGGAACGCTTTTTCGGGGCACTTACGTTGGCTCCGGCTTGCAGAAGCGTCCTGGCGCAGGCCGCATGATCTCCAAGGCAGGCTTCGTGCAGCGGCGTGACATGGTCTATGGTTACTGCGTTGACATTATAACCCTAAATATGACATCAGTAATTTTGAAACGTGAGCAGAAAGTCAGAGGAAAATCCCCTGTGTAAACGGTCATTAGAAGGTGACGGCAAAGACCAGAACATCTCAGGAAAATCGGGTTTCAGTTTAGCAGGCATGACCAGCTCAAACCCCCAGAGCCAGGCAGCTGTCAGATCCCCTGAACCAAACTGTTGTAACCACCATATTGCATCCCACACAGCCTTAAGGGGTTTGTCCAACAGATTCTGAGCCACCTTGACATATTTGGGGCAGTCCGCTCTGAGCCCCATCAACTAGATTAAATGCTGGTGGTTAACAAGTCTCAATACAGAGTCAGTTAGATGTGAGTTTGAAGCGCCATAATGCAGCATTTTTTTTAAATTTGGATTGCTACTCTAACCTCTAAATTTATTGGTACAATTAAATGAGATGATACATGCAAAGCAATAATGATTAAAATGCCCAGCATACAGAAAATGTCTTATTTTATTATTCAATCAAAATTAAGTAAAATCTAAATATTTTTATTCCAAATAAACTAATGATATCAGTCTAAAATATTTAACTGTTGCTAGGGAAAAAAGGTTCCTTGCCTTCCTGCTATATCTGATAATTCACTCTATGGACAATCATACTACCATCATCACAGGAAGATTTTTGTGGCCAAAGCCCCATAGCATCTTATAGGTTACCATGATCTATAATAACACCAGGAAGGACATGAAGAATCTTGAAATGAAGGCAAGAAAATAAATATGACCCCAAATCTTTGCTACTAGGGAGTGGCAATTTTTTAAGATTCCTTGAATCACCCTGTCAGAGGTTTCAGATTGGCTGGTCTGTAGCCAGACCTGGAGAGCTGATTCCCAGCCACTGCCCATGAGGATGACCGATGACAGAAGCCTCTGAAAGGTCCAGGTTCCGTCTCACAAGGGCTCTGGACACATCCTCTGACCCTCTCAGCTGGCCTGTCTGTGGACATGCGCTTACAAATCTCCTAAGACTCCTCCTCTCCAAGAACTGCATGATCCTTTCAGAGGGGTTGCCCTTCAGCAGTTACTGATGTTTTGCAGTTTTTATTGTATATTTCATCAAGTGATGAGCAAACCACATAGTCACCAGATTATCCCAGAACTGGAAGGCCCTAAGGAGTGTCTTGTTCTGCAACCTCAGTTCACAGGTGAGTAAAAGGAAGCTATGACATGCTGTGGT
Organism: Oryx dammah; assembly: GCF_014754425.2. Classification (NCBI taxonomy): domain Eukaryota; kingdom Metazoa; phylum Chordata; class Mammalia; order Artiodactyla; family Bovidae; genus Oryx; species Oryx dammah. The sequence continues at coordinate 431,013 of NW_024080475.1, forward strand.
TCACCTCAAGTGCCAGCCAGCAGTCCAGGTGACCGGAGCCCAGGGCAGTGTTACTTCGAGTGAGTGACACAATCTTTTCTCCCCTCATAGTCATCTGAGAAAACTCATGTCTCCCTGATTCTGAGAAGCACCAGGACAAGGACTTCCAGATCTGGGTGTGCATTCATATCCCATTGGCCAAGCCCGAGTCCCTTATACTTCAAAAGGAATCTGTGCTTTTCTTTTTTCCTCCGGTGAGTCTGATGATCACAGAGGTGTAAAAATGACTGTTCTGTGGCGTTCATAGGCAAACCCCATAACATACTACAGATTACCATAATGTAAAAAAGCAGTGTTACAGCATCTGGTCTGATTATCCTTTTTTGGATATTGTATGACCTAACTAAGCCTGCAATTAACTGCACACCATTGTACCGATGTAAGCATATTTAAAATGTGTGATGAAAAAAATAAATAAATAAAATAAAATGTGTGATGAATAATACATATATCCAATTACTTCCTGCTTAAATATGTCTATCAGTGAACAAATATACTGTGTGAGAAATTTGAAATACTAAGGCATAAAACTATACCAAAATATTTTTAAAGATGTTTCAAAAGATAAATGAGAAACTATGGATTTGGCTAAAAATATGAGTTAAAATAAAAAGCTAGTAGAAGTTATCAAGCACTTTTGCTGGTTTTGAGTTGATCACTATTGATAATGAATGCTGTATGCTCAGGGAAGAGAGACATATTTTAAACTATAGGTTATATCATAAACTTATGTATTATAATATATTACGTTATAAAATTATATGTTATATTTTACCTGTGATAATAATGTTCTCAGAGCTAGAAGACGACCTTGACTGGCTGCTTCATGTAGTGGTGACCGATCTGCCCAGGAACCTTCCAGAAAAGAAAGAAAACAAAAATCTGTGAGTTAGAGCAACCCTGATGGTGGTGGTTGCTGTCAACTCTTTTTAACCCTATGGAAATGGCAACCCACTCCAGTATTTTTGCCTGGAGAATCCCATGGACAGAGGAGCCTGGCGGGCTACAATCCATTAGGTCTCAAAGAGTCAGACACAGAGGAGCACGCACGCACTCGGCACCAACTCTTTGAGATACGTATCATTATTATTTCTGTTTTAAAGTTGAGGAAGTAAAAGCTCTAGAAGAAATGAAAACATTTAAAAAGAGTCACATAGTCTAATTGCAGAACTGAATTATTACAACTCCACTGCCATTGTTTTGCCTTTCCATCCAGCATTATTTCCTGCTTATCCAAAAAATTAATAAGCCCAACATCCAATTCTTTGAATTATCAACTGAACAAAGAGTTATCTTTTATTAGTTTGGGGGTATTGTTTCTTTCCAGGATGCAACACTCCCATATCATATTAAAAGCAGAATTGAATTAGTGTACCCCAATAAATATTGGTTAATAGGGCAAATCTGGCAGGAAAATAATAATTTATAAAAATTGAAGCCTTATGTTCTCACAAAATAAAATGCTAAAGTCACCATCATAAGTAAGTCTTTTGGGGAAACAGTTATGTTTCAAGTTCCATCTATGAAGATAAAATTCAATGCTTTCAAAATCATATGCAATTGTTTGTTTTATCATTAAACAACTTGACTGCAGAGCACAACTCTGGAGGACTTCAGAACATATATCAGTTTTCATGGTGAATGTTTAAATAAGCAAATTATTAACTTCCCAAACAGACTGCATGTGTAAAACCACTGTGTTCATTTATTGAGCACAGTGGTAGTAAATTAACAAGGTTTTAAGTAATCAATGCTTAAATAAATGTTTGAATTTAAATATTCATTTATAATATTTGTAATGATTTATAATGCTCCCTCCTTTATAAAGGGTTAGTAAGTTTCATTATCCTTAATTTATCACTGAACGCTGTATGCTGAATTATATGAGGCTGATCTGTTATCAGTTCTTCCACCGTCACTGGCTAATGTGGCGATTAACCAGATGCTGGCACTCAGAACAGTCTACAGAAATGGCCTTTTGGATCCATTTTTGGACTCATTTCTTTCTAGTAAACTATTAAGACTGTAAGGGGCAGCAAAATTAATAATACTTACAACTGAGGGGTACTAGATATTCCTATTTTACATACAATTTATCCATCAAAATGATTTCATTAGTCTTCTGGACCATTCAGCATTGCTTGCTGTTGTTCACAAAAGACAGAAAAAATGAAAAAGTGTCATTCAGAAAATAGGCCACATCAGGGCCAAAATAAAGAAATGTTAAGTGTTTACTGAATTTACCACCCATCACCGCCCCCTATTCTCCTCCATGATGGTCACAGAGCTTTCTGTACCCATTGTCATTTTCTTTATTACCAAGCCTCAAGTCCTTTACAGTGGAAGAAAAAAAAAACAAAACTGAAGCCAGAGTTTTGTATGCGCATTTGCTATTATCTCTATTCATAGGCCCTCCACCGGCATGAAAGGGGAGTGAAATGTCACACGGTCTGCAGGAGAGTGTGGGTGGTGGCCAGTGAGAAACCCACTGGGAATACATGGTATGGGCGAGGGCTCCCTTGGCCTGAAAGGCAGGGGTCCGTCTTCTGAGAGCCACACCCTGTTACTAATGTTTTCCTGGATGAACTCAGCTCTGCTCACCTGCCCAGGAGCCCAGCTGCTTGTGGCCTAAAAGCAGTGGGGTGGGCTAGAGGAGGAGGAGGTGAGAGAAATGGAGACCAGGAGGAAGAGAGAGATGAGATGCAGGTTGGAGCCCAGAAGGGTCATGGAGGAAAAAGACTGAGGAACTGGGCAGGCCTGGCCTTGAATCCCACATTAGGGTGGTGGCCTTCAGGGAGGACCTAATCTCTCTGCGGGTCAATTTGCTCATAAAACAGGAAAAATACTACCTGTGAGACAAGATTGAGAGCAGGCTAGAAAGGAGCATGCTAAGTACAGGCCTGCCCTGTAAATGCACAAATAACACCTAGCATTCTTAGCTAAGTATGAACTGATAAATACAGGAGGTTTTTAATATGAATTTAAAGGAACAATTCTTCTCCAAAATTAGGGGAACTCAGCATCTATTGACCAAAATGATTTTCAGTGCTATCAGCTTAATTAAATAAACCATATAAAGCAATTGAATGATTCATAAACGTATTTAAGCCAATGATCAACACTGTTGCTATCTTTTTCTTTCCTAAGTAAGCGCTGAGAAATAAAGTCATAGCAATCCATTACAGGAGTAATTTATAGCACATGCTGGCGAGTCAGTGAAAAAAGTTATTGTTTTGAATTCTGCTTACTTAACTCCCAAGCAACCCCACCTGGTCTGCTTCCTTATAATTCCTTAGATGAATTTCTATAATTAATCTGGTAACATGTGAGAATCAGAGGATCCATCACGCTCCAGTTTCTGTTTTGAGCTAAACCTTCATCCCTCCCTGCTGCTCCCTTTCAAAATCTGAGAATCAACTGCAAATTTCTATTCAGATATATTCAATATTAAATATCTTACTTTTCAATACAGATATGCTTTACAGTAGAAAGATTTATAAGCTTTCTCAAGACCAAACAAAAGATAAATATCTTCATTTACAACTTTTTAAACTCTACAATCTTGTTAGACTTTACACTGGGTATCTAAGATTTAAAAAATAAAAGTTCAGTTGAACTCCTTAGGATAAATTACTCAATGGGAAAATGTTTTACAAAAAGTCTGTAACTTTCACCAGCTAATCTAATGCCCACTGCTTTGGTCTCTCTGTAGCAACACAGGAGGCCAGTGCCTATATTTAGAAATAACACCGGTTCCAGGGCATCTGGTATATAATTTACAAGGAGAGAGCCTGTCGTATTCTGTAAACAACCACCTTACCAGAGCAAAAACATTCACGTTCTCAGATATTTATGGGTCCGTAGGGGTCTATAACATACCTAAATCACCATCTCCCCACGGCACTTCAAGCCAGCCACTGTTGAGGTAAATCCGACTCATATCTTTTTTTTGATCAGCATTAAAAAAAAAAAAAAAAGTCACTTGCCATGTATGTGTTAGCTCTGTTCAGCCATTTTATGCAGCTCTAAGCTCCTTGTAACGTAACCTTTTACCTCCAAAAAGAAAAACAGCTTTTAGAAAATCAGATTTCTTTTCAGAATTGCCTCTTACTATTGCTCACTGCTCTTTGAGAAACTGACTGTTCCCAATTCATTTTTCTCCTCTCCTTACATTATGTGCTCTGCAATGAAATAAAAGTATTACACTTGGATCTCTGCCCAGGGTTATGATGAAACCATTTTATTTTTCAGAAAGTCTTTGCCTTCTGCCCATCCTAGTCCCATCAGCAGATGTGGAAGCAGGACTCATCAGAGAGCAAATTTAGGAGCGGTGCAGGGGGCTCTCTGGGTTTGGGTCACACCGGATTTTCCTAAGTGGTCCCAAACAGGAATGTCAGGACGGTCATCTCAAACAGGAGATGACAAGGAGAGGTGAAAAGCAATGACATCTTCATATATGAATCAGAGAGCAAACTACTAATACACTTTACAGACTGCTGGTCTTAAATCAATAATTCTCCTTGTGATGGATGTGGATTTACTGTGAAGTCGAGAACCTGGAACTTCCACGGCCACTTTTTAAAACTATGCAATTTCATGTTATTTGTCTTAAAGAAGATCCAAAGATGTGGCGAAGTTTCAGACTCAACGACATCTAATGCATCCCTATCCACAGATTTATAAAATACTTTAAAAATCACCGGGGATTTACTGACCCTTACTGAGTACTTTTCTGTTGAGCAGATTAATAGAGCCATACAAATCCCTGAGGACGTGGTTGATTAGGGAAGTAACATGTTGCCAAAACCAGTTTCTTCAAAGACTGAGACTGTCCTTGTCTTTCCACTCAGATTATGTCCTTGTCGTTAATTTCCTGAACATAATGCTAGTCCGGATCTGAGACCACCAGAGCGAGCTGTACCCTGGAAACTTCGAGTACATGTGCGGACTTGCGTGGACCTGCGGACTTACTCTGATTGATTTCCTGCTCTGATCCAGAAGCCCTCCGTTATCTTACAAGAATACAGGGTATGGGCAGGAACAGGAAAAAAAAAAAAAAAAACCAACACCCACACAGATAAATGAAAGCATTGCTGCAGTTTGTCTCAAGAAATAGGACTAAATTTTTAACGAAGTAAAGATAGTAATTCTCCCGTGAATATCCAAAATCAAGGGAGAAAGACTATTTAACACACTTCATAAAAACCAGTGACCATTGCTGCTGTGGACAGAGCCTGCTGGACTTCATCACAGAGACCTGAGCTCAGAGACCTGAGCTCAGAGGCCAGCACAGATGGACTCTTGAGCCTCAGTTTTCTCACCTTTAAAGGGAAGGATAATTCTGTTTCCATCACAGGATTGTAGTGAACGAGAATGTACTCAGCACATTTGTACTAAATGCATTTGAAATATGACAACACAATCCAAATTCCATTTTAAACAAATACCTCTGTATGTCTGTCCTATGAGCTTTTCACTACATCTTCTATACAGGAAATAGAGTAATTTAATTTATTTAAGATAAGAAAGGGCTTCCCTGGTGGCTCAGAGGTTAAAGTGTCTGCCTGGAATGCAGGAGACCTGGGTTCGATCCCTGGGTCAGGAAGATCCCTGGAAAAGGAAATGGCAATCCACTCCAGTACTTTTGCCTGGACAATCCCGTGGAGGGAGGAGCCTGGTAGGCTACAGTCCATGAGGTCACAAAGAGTTGGACACGACTGAGTGACTTCACTTTCACTTTCTAAGATAAAAAGACTTTAGCTCATCTTATTCCTCTTACATGTATCTGTAGGAGATATAAACGGACAGGGAACAGTCAAAATTCAGAGACAGTGGTCACATCCACACAGAGAGCTCGTCAATTTTTGTGACACGTTACAAAACTTAATTCTGGACACTCCTGTAGATATTTTGTTGGCATCTCAAGACATTTCTAAAAGGAAAGTCATCACCTTTCTCTCAAAACCAACTATTCTTTTTGCTTCTTCATTGCTTTAAGACAGTGTTACCATCCCTTCTGTCACCTGGCACTAATAATACGGCCTTAAATTTAAGCACAGCAGTTTAAAGGGAAACTTCATATGTCTTAACTATTTCCTTTGCTTTTTGCAGGGAGGCAGTTATTATTAAACCAGTTACTTCTCCTCACTCTTATTTTTCGTGGATCCGCATCTCAAGCTCAGTTCTTGCCTCATCTACACTCACTCTTGGGAGGATCTCTTCTTCTAGTCCCATTGATGTAAATATTATCCACATGTTGATCACCCCAAATTTGTATCTTCAGACCAGCTCTGCCCTCTAAATTCAAGATGTTTATTTCCAACTGACGCTTCACCTTTTCCGCTTGGCTATCTAAGTAGGCCTTGCAACTGAACACGACGAAGACTGAACCTTGGCTGTGACCCTCCCAGCTCTCCTTCCTATCAGTAAGTGGCAACACCGTCACCCAGGTGCTTCAGCACCAACAGCCTTCGTGTATTCCTGAGTTTCTATTTCTCACACCCCACAGTCAAACACTGGTAGGTTCTTTTGCCTCAACCATTCAAATATAATTCAGCTTTGACTATTGTCATAACCTCCACTGCTACTACCCTAGTCCAAGCCACCATTATGCCCGCCTGACTTAATGCAAACGCCTCCTGACAGGTCTGTGTGTTTCCACCCACGTGCTTCCAACAGTCTATCCAAAACACGAGGATCCTTGTAAAGTGAGAAACATTCCAATGGCTTTCTTTCTCCCCCAGAGTAAAATCCAAGGAATTTCTGACCAGTGTGACCAGTTCCATCCCTCCCCTACACCCGTGGTCCTCGTTCAGCCATGCTAAACATCTGGGCTTCTGGGCCCTCTGCCTGCGACGCTTCTTTCTGAGAGACACACATGGCTTCTGGCCAGCTTTTATTGTCCACTGGAATCGCCTCATAGGGGAGCTCTTCTCTGACCCCCTTTTATGAGACCCTCCTACCCCTATGACAGTACTCTTTCTGTCTCATTTTCCTGCTCTGTTTCTCTTCGTAGAACTTATTGCTACTGCAGTGGAACATTTTAGAAAGTGGGACTTGCTACAGTTTGCTCACTGCATATCCTGAATACCTACCACGTCAATAATGTCTATTGATGGATGAATAATTGTTAAATTATCTTTTTTGTAGTCACCTGTTTTTTTTTATCCATGCTAATTTGTTCTCAATCTTTATTGATCACCATATTGTTAAAAAGTAATGAAAAAGAAATGTATGTTGGGCTGGGTGGTTGGGGCGGGGGAAAAATCAGATTGCTTTCTCGGCCTACTAAAGAAATGAGTATTTTATCCTATTTAAAAATACGATTTGCATGTTTTACAAATTTATAACAATTTCTAAACAATATCCATCAGACCCCAACTATTCTATAGTAAATGTGACTTTTACATTGTAGGGGGGTAGGGGGTTATTTTTATCTCTAAATCTGCACTTCCAACATTAAGTCTATCATCGACCATATTGATGTTTTACAAAAGTGTACACTTGTTCTTTTAAAAAATAACTCCCTTACACAGTTCCTTTTTGGCACTGTGCTCATTCTCCTCCATGGCTTTCATATTTTTATTATTAAAACTAAGAGCTCTATGCCAGGGCACTTTAAGGAAGTGCTTCTGTTCATTTCCTTGCCTTCTACCTTAAATGTTTCGAAATTCCCATATTTAATTGCTTGGAAATACTCTTTTCTTGCTCAATAGCAGCTTTCCTGGCTCCCACACCAACTTAGAAACACCTGCTGAACTGGAAAGGTAAGCAACCCAGGGACTACTGAGTTTACCCGGGTGTTTAATACACAGTCCTAAGAATGAGTCTGCAGGGGCAGTTTCCAGACGCTGTAAGGTGAAGGATACAGTGCAGCCCTTGGCCATGCCATACATTTCCAGGTCAGAGTCCACATTCTGGAAAGCACCCACAGCTTCAAGTTAGTACTTGCAAAGACAATATCGTTTATTTCAGGACACCAACAGACTTGCAATGGCCGCTCTACTAACCTTGACTGGTCAGAATACCCCAGCTAGCTTTTCGCTTAGAAGAACATTCTTCTACGCTCGCTAGCCTTCTTTTCGGGAGGGTCTGCTTAATGCAGTTCCCTTCAACAGAAGCACCGTCTGAGGGCATAGTGGGGTTGGCGTTTCTGCCTGGACAGCCAGGGTCTCGAGGCAAGGCTCCAGCCAGCAGCAAGGTCAGCAGCTGGATTTCTAACTACTTTCTTTCCTTCCCTTCGTGCTTTCACAGAGATTCCTGTGTGCTCACTGGAGGAGGGCCTCCACGTTGAACTCTGTGCAGAAACACGGGGAGCAGGGCTGGCAGGGGTGGGGGCTGGGCCAGGAAGGCAGTAGCTTTTCTATTTTTAAAGTGGAGACCCAGCTGTCGCCAGAGGGATTTAACTATCTGCGTGACACAGAAAGCAAAAATGTGCAAAAAAGTCACCTTCCCTAGTCAGAAACAGAATAGAAATGTGCTCTCTCTTGCAAGCATGAAAGCCTGTGTGAAATCTCTATAGATCCATCCAATGTAAAGTCGCCGGTTGATAACAGCAGTAAACAGCCTTGCAGCCAGAAAGCTCGGTCGTGACGGGTGACCGGCAAGCCTGTCTCCTCCATCCTCAGGAATAAATAGTGTGTGTGCATTAGGGTCAGCTGGTAGCGAGCTCATGTTCTCATCTTGTAAGGATCTAAGTTTAGAATTGGCCTCTGTACAAAATCACAGTCTTCCTATTTATATAGGCATAGTTCCCTATTGTGATTTTTTTTTTTTTTTTCTGGAGGTCATTTCTAGACCAAAAGACGTCAGGAGTCAATTTAAGTACAGCTGAGATTTTTCACCCTAAAAGGCAGAGGATGGAGCAGCTGGACAGAAGAGAGGAAAAAAGCGAACCTGTGTCTGGTATTTTTTTGTTGGCATGTAAAGCAGAACAAGGAACATGGTCCACGACTGAGTCAAGAGCAGTGGCTGAACCATGACAGGGTGCCAGGGATTAACTGAGCTGGTGATCCTGTTACATGGTATTCACCTACTGAGATGGGTCTAGATGAAAAATGGTTACAGATTCCATTATCTCCATTTTTCACCCACTATTATTAGGTTCTACTTTCTGTTGATATAATGGGGAAAAAATTATTGGGGTACTACTTTCTTATAACAAGCTGGATAAGGGAAAAAAAACATCTCATGAGTAAGATTATTTCCCCTGTTAATATCTGCTGCCACATTGCATTGCCAATATTTACTTCAAAGTTATCGTGAATGAATACCAAGAATATCTTTTCCTTATCTCGGATTAATCTCTAATCCTTGGAACTATGTGACCTGGGGCAAATAGCATGGTGATACCTCAGTTTCCTTTTCTATAAAATGAGGAGCTTGGAGGAGATGGTTCCTTTCTGGCTCCAACATTCTTTGATTCAGAGTCTAGGACTGATATAAAAGGGCAGGGTGGTTATATGAGCTCTGGGCATATGATATCACTACACAAGAGGCCAAACATTTCCAATAAAACTGGAACTTGGAATCAGCTTAGTTGAGTCTATTTGTATGGGGGAGACATTCCTAGATGGTGAGAAAATCTTAGAGGGTGGTCTAGAAAGGGGCTTTTAGAGTCCAGCATGGTTGCAGGAGGCAGTTGTTACAAACCACTAGTTCTTCACCACAGGCTGGTACCCATAAACAGAGTTCAAGGATCTAAACAAGATGAACAGTAAAAGTAAATACTGATCTTTGTTTCTAAAAACAAACTTCCATTTTAAGCTTTTGACATTTCAGCTTTGCACTTTTCTTTTGTTGTTGTAAAATAAATATAGAATCCTTTATTATAAGAATTGGGGCAGCTTTTGGTCTTAACAATTTTGGACTTCTGGTCTTATAAGGGTCTATTTCTACATCTGTCTCCTCTACGAGGCTGTGAACTCTGAGTACGTACATCTGTCATTCGACAGGTCCACCACTGCACCTTTTATAATGGGCAATCAAAAAAAATGCTAGTTTAAAAGAGTAATTTGAATATAGGATTCCCAAGAAGCCTCAAGAAGGGCTTTCTATAGTCCATATTGGGGAATAAGCAAATTTCCAGTGCAGTGGGGGGGAAAAAAATCACTGGATTTGACTATAACTAATACTTAGTTAGATGAGATGTGTGTGGCTTGCGGAATACCTATAATAATTCACATAAATAATTAGGAGAACAAAGGAGATCACAATTACTTCTTCCAAAAACTTTACATACATCAAAAGTATAAGTAATTTTTTAAAGCAACTCCATGGAATTGAAGGAAAATGTTTCAGTTAATTTGCTGGAGAAAATAAAAGATGAAAGATTGAACTGATTGTGCACAGCTGTATGATTTCATTAAAATATGCACAGTGAAGAGAATATGTTTGGGACAGCATCATTGAAATGCTGGGTATCTATGCTCATATGAATAAGAACGCACTGTGAAATCTTCAGATGTAGCACCTTCCCAAGTGTAAATAAAAAAGTGGATTAGATAAACCACAGGATATTTTCAGGCTCTGAGTAGGCAGATGTTTTAAAGCAAAGCAGGATTAGATAAAACACTAAGGAAAAATAAGAAGACTTATATTTCATAGATCATATTGGGCTCTGAACATGTGTCTCAGAAAAAGTATCTGAGATAGACTATAGACTGGAGATGGCACTCGATTACTACCCACGAAGACGAAAATGAAATTTTACACCTTGTAGGAAGGATGTGGGAAGTGAACCAGGTCAAGTCTCTTCCCAGGAGTCATTCTGTTCCTGTTTTAACAATGCTAGTGTATCTGAAAACACCAGGACCTATGTTTGGTCTGGTTACCAGTCCTCAGTGATAAAGCGACAATTAAAGTTGAAAAATCAAACTAGTCAATCCTAAAGGAAATCAACCCTGAATATTCATTGGAAGGACTGATGCTGAAGCTGAAGTTCTGATTCTTTGGCTACCTGATGCGAAGAACTGACTCACTGGAAAAGACCTCAATGCTGGGAAAGATTGAGGGCAAGAGGAGAAGAGGGCAGCAGAGGATGAGATGGTTGGATGGCATCACTAACTCAGTGTACATGAGTTTGAGCAAACTCCAAGAGATAGTGAAGGACAGGGAACCCTGGTGTGCAGCGGTCCACGGGGCTGCAAGTAGTCGGACATGACTTAGCAACTGAACAACAAAGTTGAAAAATCTTCACAGAAGGACACTGAAAATCATCATAGAGATGGATGGGCTTCTGTAGGAGAGAAATCTTATTACTTTTAGATACTTCAAAATAGAAAGTTGGAATCTAAGAGGGATTATGATAGAAATCTACATAATCATATAAGCCGCAGTTAAGTGTGAACAAACTTTTTCAAGATATTCTGAAACACTAGGAAGTTGGATCATGTTCTGACAGTTTTAAAACCTATATCTAGGGGACAAATGTAAACTCCTTTTTTTGTTTAAGTTTACACAGTTACAAACTTCAGGAGCTCGCTGCTCCAGAATGGTGGTATTTAGGTAAACTAATGAATGAGTCAGAGGTTAAAGCGTAACCAACAGGTAAAGATTTTTGAGGGTGTATTCCTGAGCTGGGGGACTTAGATCATTGGAGATCCTCCACCATCAGGAAAAGAAGACTAAGATGAACAGACTCCTGCTTGGATTGGGGTTGACACCTTCCCTCATTATAACCACAAAATATTTCAAACACACATGCCATCCATCACCCAGGTTCAGTTACCAACTCACGGTTAGTCTTATTTCACCTACAGTTGACCCCTGTCCCTCCCCATCTCTATTCCTATGATTATTTTGAAGCAAACCCCATCATGTCTTTCCACCTACAAATATTTCGGTATGTATCTTTAAAAGATGCAGGCTCTTTGTAGTTGTAACTACTATATCATAATCTCACAAAAACACTATTTCCCCAGTATATCAGCTTCTACAGGTCAGCAGTTCTTATTTTCTAAGGAGCCATCCAGTTCATAAGCTGCCCCCATGCCTAAATTGATTAAATCCTTTATCTTGGGGCAAAAATCTGTAGTCTCTCCCCTTTCTAAATGTCTTAAAAATATAAAATTCCTATTCTTAGAAAAAAAAAAAAAAGAATGCCTGTTTTCTCTAAGGTACCAAGGGTTCACTAGCTACAGGACACTATCATCACCTTAGGTCATCACCAAAATACAGCAGAGTCCCCCTTACCTGTTAGTGTCAAATTTCCACCCTTGCAAAGTCGCATCTGGAAAAGGCCATTATTCAGTTCTTGGTGGCTGCCTTGCTGTGGGCTTCGTTACAAAGCTATGTGTACATATAAGTCTTAAGCGTCATTGCTGAGCCCCATTCTTGCTCCATTTTACTTTTTAGTGTTTTTTCTAAACATGATTATCCACATCTAATGGCTTAGTGATGGGGATAAGGGCAGATGGGGTCTGAAGGTAAACTTGATCAAAGTTTCTTGGGAAAAATAGAAGGGATTGTTACCTAATAGTCAATCCTTGTTTCAAGGGTCATCCACCTCTTATACAAAGGTTGCTGGAAACCTACAGTGACATCTTGTGGTCCATGACAGCTCCTGTCTTAGTAGGAATTGAGTGGTGAGGAGAGGCCAGGGGGTCAAAGAAAAATCCCAACTACCAAAAATACAGTTGGTGTCATTACAAAACACAGCAGTGCCTAGATGCTGTGGTGAACGATACTTTCTGAGTTTGAGTGCATAAGAGTTTGAGAATAGATGTTATATAAGAAGGTCTTCCCAATTTTACCAACCTTGGGGGCTATGATTAAAAAACTTAAAGCCTAATTAAAAATTCCAATTAAATATAGTTTGAAACAGTAATATATATGCACACACAAAACATCTTTTCATGGTAGATCCTGAAACAAGATGGTAAACGGCTTCTGTTGAGGAAAATATAGTCTCCATTGTCCAGGGAACTAAGCAAGGAGGAATCATTCTCCCTCAGCTGTGCTTACAGGTGATTTCCACCAAACTCCAGTGTTTGTTAACATTGAGAGCTAAACATTTTGAAAACATCTTGTATAACATTATAAGTGAAATATCAGCAAAACAAATCTAGCATGAAAAATAATTTTTCTAAGAAGTCCCCTATAATAAGGTTTCCTGTTTTTAAATAACATCCAGGCCCATAAACAGAGCAGAAAGATAATGTCCTGTTAGGAGATCCAACCTTGCTTTTGCAGAAGTACACCAAGCTGCCAGAGTTATCTTGGAATGCTTCTGAAGCAGGTAACTAAGCTGACACCAAGCAAGAGTGTCACAGGTAGCAGGGCACTGAGTCCATGGGAAGAGAGGGGCTAGTCTCTCGGTTTCTCTACTGTCAAGGTTCACTTATTAGAAATATTTCTGTTATTATCTACGATGCTTGGTAGAAATCATTGATAAAATCATCTATTCTTAGAGATTTTTTGAGGAAGTTTAGAAACTAGTGATTATATTTATATTGTGATTTTTGGACTATTTAGGTTCTTCATTTCCTAAAAAAGTCAGCTTTGATAAATTGTGCTTTTTAGAAAATGGTCTATCCCATCCAAATAGTCAAAATTGTTGGCACTAAGTTGTTATGTAACAACCACTTATTGAAAAATCTCAGTAACATCTGTTATTATGGTCTCTAATTCCATCTGTTGTTTATTTGTAGCTCTGATCCGACAGAGGTATGCTAATCTTAGTTTTTCAACAGACTATCTTTTAGTTTTGTTTATAGTTTGTTTATAAAAAGTTACTTTATTCATTTCTATCTGCAGCTTTATCATTTTCTCCCCTCAGTCTCTGGAAGTGGATTGTGTTATTCTTTTCATAATTTTGATTACTTGACCTATGAGTTACTTAAAGATATTTTCTCAGTCTCCAAACATAATGAGCTTTTTGTTTCTCTAACTGCATTCTGTTAATGATTTCTACATTAATTTCACTGAGAGCAGTGGATGTGTTCTCTATCAGAGGTCAGCACACTGTGGCTCCTGGCCCAAGTCTGACCTACCATCTGTTTTGGTAAATAACGTATTATTGGAACAGAATCAAATCCATTCTATTGTACATCATCTGTGTTTACTCTAACACTATAACTGCAGAACTGAGACTGCATGGCATAACAGTAACTAAAATATCTATTCTCTGATCCTCTGCAGAAGAAGTTTGCCAACCTCTGGCCTATATAATACTAGACATTTGAAATTTCTTGAGACTTGCTTTATGGTCCTCTGTATACTCAATTTTTGTAAATATTCAAAATATACATGAGAAGAATGTGAATGTAGAGTTCCATTTCTTAGTAAGATCTATGTTTTAAATTTCTCCTATAGCTATTGAAACTAATATTGCATGGTTTAGATGTGGAGCAAGTTCACAAACAGAAAGGCATGATAGACCCTACATTTACTCAGAGCAGGCCCTGTAGCAACTGTAAATCATAGCATGTATGGCTGACTTTCCACTAAATGATGCGAATATAATTAGGTATCCACTTAGGAAAAACTGGACTTACATCATTCCAAAAATCAATTCCAAGCGGATAACTGGAAAGGAAAGCTTTAAGAAGAGAATATAGGAAAATACTTTCATTATCTTGAAATACAGCAAGATTTCTTAAAAATTAATTACAACAAATTATTAACCAAAATGGAAAAGATTTCTAAATTTGACTATTTTAAAATTAAGAGCTCCTATTCACCAAAAGAAAAACCTATAACAAGTGAAAAGCCATGAAAGATACTTATAAAGAGCTTCTTCACATTGTCTTCATTTTCTATCTAATGGTTAGAATATAAAAATAACTTCTAAAAATCCATGAAAAAAGGAGCAGACAACATAATCAAATGGATAGCAAAATATTTGGAAGGCACATCACAAAAGAGAAGTACAGATGGCTAATAAACATGAAAATGGCAATACTAGAGAAATGAAAATTAAACCTGTGTGTTCACTAGATTGGCAAAATTAAGAATATTGGCAATACCAAATATTAGCAATAATAGAAAGCACCACAAATTTATATGGTGCTGGTTTCACTATAGACACAACTATATTGGAAAACAGTGTAACACTATCTTAAAAAGCCAAAGATATTCATGCTGTTTGACCTGGCAATTCCCGTCCTAGAGCCATACCAACTGATTAGTGCTGGACATTTATAGCAATATCATTCCTAATTACCCTAAACTGGGAATAGAATTTATAGCATTGAACATGAATAAACTTCACACATACACAGATAAATCTTCCCATCATACTGTTCAGTGAAAAAAAAGCAAGTCATGAAAGAATACTTAGAGAATGATTCGATTTACATAAACTTTAATATCAGGCCAAATCAAACCTTATCAATTTAGGATGCACACAGAGGAGTGAAAACTATAAAGGTAAGAAAATGATTACAGTCAAAGATAGTCACTCTCTCTTTGGGGACAGGAAGATGTTGTGGTTACAAAGGTTCACCTGGAGGGCTTCCCGGGTCCCAAGCACACTCTACTTCTTGACTTGGTTGGTGGTTTCATGGGTTTCTGCTTTGGTGTTTTATTAAATTCTGTAAATGAGTTCCCTGATAGCTCAGTTGGTAAAGAATCTGCCTGCAATGCAGGAGACCCCGTTTTAATTTCTGAGTTGAGAAGATCTCCTGGAGAAGGGAAAGGCTACCCACTCCAGTATTCTTGGGCTTCCCTGGTGGTTCAGCTGGTAAAGAATCCGCCTGCAATGCAGGAGACCTGGGTTCCATCCCTGGGTTGGGAAGATCCCCTGGAGAAGGGAAAGGCTACCCACTCCAGTATTCTGGCCTGAAGAATTCCATGGACTTGCATAGTCCATGGGGTCACAAAGAGTTGCACACGACTGAGCGACTTTCACTTTCACTTCATAAATGAGTTCTGTTCATTTTTTATTTGATATAGTTTACCTTTTGATCAAGAAGATGCCAATTAACAAAGACAGGCTAGCTAAAATAGGTTGTAATTTGAGGGGGTGGTGGTGGTTGTTGCTTAGTTGCTAAGTCGTGTCCGACTCTTTCGAGACCCCATGGACTGTGGCCCACCAGGCTCCTCTGTCCATGGGATTTCCCAGGCAAGAATACTGCAGTGGGTTGTCACTTCCTTCTCCAGGGGCTCTTCTTGACCAGGGGTTGAACCCGGATCTCCCGCACTGTAGGCAGATTCTTTACCATTGAGACACAGGGGAGCTGGAGGAGGAGGTTAACAGAAAACAGAACCCCAGTAAGAGACAGGGAGGTACTTGGCTCTTCTCACCCTGGTGTCCTTTACTCTAGGGGCCTCCCCTCCAGCCCCCACCCCCGACAGCCTAAACCTGCTGAATACCTGCCCTGTGACTGAGGGAGCTTCAGACCCTCTCCTAGGTGTGCAGACAGGTTACCGCTCACCTCCAGGGAACACACAGAGATGACCCAGGAACTTTCTCTTAGCACAGAAAGTGCCTACTGTGGGAGGAGGGAGCAGCGCTCCAGCGTGGCTGAGGGCAGAACTGTCAATCATGTGGGCATCAAATGACCTTGGGTGACGGCAGAGTGAATAAGTGAAAACGTTTGTCTCTTTGTCTGCAAGAGCAAAGAGCTGGGTCTGCTTCTATAAAATCAGGTAGTTCACGTTATTTGGTGACCCACAACAGTTGTTCTGAACAGCTCAGTTGAGAACATTCTCCGTGCTCTGGAATAAGGCAGGTAAGGTTATGGGGTGATACATCCATACAGAGTAGCTTGGGTTCTGAGTGCTAAAAGCTTCTCCGGTACAAAAAGGATTCAGCAGTAGTCAACATAACGTGAAAGAAACGCTATGTGTTTCAGAGCTACCAGTGGACTTCAGATACCATCAACTTCCGCTACTCACAAATGGCTTCAAAAGCCCTGTGAGTTCAGCAGGGCCACCTCGAGTGCATTTGCAAAGCGTGAGCTCTGTCTTCAAACAGTCTTGCTGCCACTCCACCAGCTTTACAATTTGAACTTCCAGACTGACATGCACACACACACACAGAGTCAATGACTTAAAAATAAAAGGTCCAAAACCCACCCATCCATCTTGCCTAACTCCCTCCCTTCTGCAGATGATGAAGCAAGCTGAAGTCGAGAGAGGGTAGAGGGTGTCCTCGGAGTCACCTGGAGTGTTACCAGCAAAGCAGGACTGAAAAGGAGACCGTCTGCTCCCTGCGTGAGTTTTCCCAACCTGCAGTGTTGCTCCTTAACCACAGGTGGGCAAATCGAAACCAGGGAACATAAAATAAGCAAGGCAAAACAAGACCTAATTACCAACGGCACCTAGATCCTCATGTTCTTGTCGAGATTCAAAGAGTTTAGGACTATACCTGAATATTCACTGGAAGGACTGATGCTGAAGTTCCAATACTTTGGCCACCTGATGTGAAGATCCAACTCATTGGAAAAGACTCTGATGCTGGGAAAGATTGAGGGCAGGAGGAGAAGGGGACGACAGAGAATGAGATGGTTGGATGGCATCAGCGACTCAATGGACATGAGTTTGAGCAAGCTCTGGGAGATGGTGATGGACAGGGAAGCCTGGCATGCAGTCTATGGGGTTGCAAAGAGTTGGACACCACTGAGTGACTGAACAATAGCAACAACAACGTAACTGTGCCTGTTTAGAACAGCCCCTGGCAGGCAACCAAGAACTGGGGTGTTTACTGTTCTCATGAAATGACACTTTTCTTATCCTTTCCGTCTCTTCACCCACTTTGTTAACACACTGTTCTGGTGCTACTAAACATCAGCGTGAAGTTTCAAAAAGGCCACAAACCCATACAAGGAATGCAACCAGCAACCTGTGCTCTCCAGTCGGAGGACAACAGCTGCTGGGAGGAAAATCTGATATGCATCCGGACAAGAGCTTAATGCAAGAACAATTTTACACATAATCCACTCCTCCCTGTAGTTCTAGCCACAAATAGTTTCTTCACCACTAACCATGTGCTCATGGCAGGTTTAGAGGCTGAGTAGCTGAGGAACTTTATCTTGATATTTTTCATGAAAATTGAAGAACAGGTACACTGACACGTGTTTCTGCCATGTTGAATATACTTGCAGAAGCAGGTCTTGGAGCAGAAAGCATAGAAAGTCAAGGGTCCCAAGTGTTCTGGCCTCAACTTTGCTGGGCAGGGCGACATCCCAGACACCTGGGCAGAGTGGCCAGGTGTCCCGAGGCAGTCTGTTCTTGCCCATCCACCTCCAAACAGGAGGCCACCCCACGCTGGGGGCTGCGGCTCTGTCTTGCCCTTTTGTTTCCTTAACCATGGAGAAGGGAGTTCCTGACCCTGAAACGGATCATTCCTCCTACTGGAGTCCACTAGCTGCCTGTGCCTGAAGAAGCCAGTTGAGTGCCTAAACAAAAGCAAGATTTTTTAAACATTTATTTTTATCATTCCTACCACTGTGCTAATTTAAAAAAGTGAAAGTCGCGCAATCGTGTCTGACTCTTTGTGACCTCATGGACCATACAGCCCATGGAGTTCTCCAGACCAGAATACTGGAGTGGGTAAGCCTTTTCCTTCTCCAGGGGATTTTCCCAACCCAAGGATCGAACCCAGGTCTTCCCATTAAAACAGATACTAAAGAATTTGGGGCCTGGGAGTAACATATAGAGGCTTTTTCCAGGTGGCTTAGGGGTAAAGAATCTGCCTGCCAATGCAGGAGATGCAAGAGATCCAGGTTCAACCCCTGGGTGGGAAAGACCCCCTGGAGATGGGAGGCTACCCATTCTAGTATTCTGGCCTGGAGAATTCCATGGACAGAGAAGACTGGCGGAGTATAGTCCATGGTGTTACAAAGAGTTGGACACAACTGAACACACACATGCACACACACACACACACACACAGAGTAACATACAGACCGGCCTGAAGGGGAAGAACTGAAACCTGGAGGACTTGTTCTAGCAGGTATTGATTCACAGTTTTACATCAGCCAAATCCCTTCCTGCAACATCTAAGACCCGACAACTTCCTGGTCTGCTTTACAGACAGAAAGAGCGATCTCCTGTTGGTTCAGTTCCGGTTTCTGGTATGTTTTCTATTCACAGTACACACTTTGAAGTACCATGTTCAATTTTAAATGAATGGAGAAGAAAATGTTTAATAACATATGAAGATTGGCTCAGAAAGTTTAAAAGATTAAGAATAAAAATGCTCTTTGCTTAAAGCAAGAAATCAAAAGGTAAACAAGTAGCGTTCTTCTCAAAAAGGCAAGAGGTTTTTGAGTTCCTACAAGGTGAACAAGCTCCTTGAATATATTAACAAACATTAACTGATCCCAGTAAACAAAATGCACATAAAGGATTTGTTTGTCTAAGGCCAACTCATAGGTTAAAAGGAAACAGGGAAAAGGGACAGTGTGTCTGATTAAGAAAAAAAAAGGAGTGGGTTAAAGTTAAAGTTAAATCATTATAGATTTAACTTCTGGACAGGATGGACTTCCTGTCTTCACTTGTTCCCCTAGAATCTCCAGATTAACATTTACTCAGTGTGCACAGGGGCCACTCCACCGGCCGGGGCAGGATTATAATAGGTGATGCCTTACAAAGGAGTGTGATACCATCCAGTAGTTGGGAGAGGACAGCGATGTGAAAAGGGATCGTATGTGTGGAAAGTCTTTGTGGATTACACCAAAAGCATGACATTATCATCAGAAAGGGCAGGGTAGGTTTTATACGCAACATATGAAGCAAAACCATGCACAAACTCTGGTATATATACATTTGATTGGTATTTTGCCAACTTCCAAACATAGCCTTTGAAGCTTCTGCACGAGTGCTAAGTCACTTCAGTCATGCCCAACTCTCTGGCACCTTATGGACCCAGAGGAGTGGGGTGGGGTCGGAGGTGGGAGGGAGGGTCAAGAAGGAGGGAAAATATGTATACGTATGGCTGATTCATGTTGATATACTTCAGAAATCAAGACAACATCATAAAGCAATTATCCTTCAATTAAATAATTTTAAAAATAAAATTAAAAAAGAAGCAACAGTTCCTTAAAAGCTCTTGAAGGGGCATTTTGCAAACATGTGTCTAGGTTCCCAGATAATTTAAATACTGATAGACTTTGAAAGTATTCAGTGATTCTGTGAAATAATTCTGCATCCTCTTCCCAAATATAGTCTACTCATTTTTTAAAAGGTTTACTTTTCTCTTTCCTCATAAGAAAAAAAAAAAAAACCACTCTTTTGTAAGACATGTCCAGTGAAAAGCTGTTTTGCTGGCTTCCTGGAGAGACCAGCTGGTAGCAAAAACAAGCAGAGAAAATAAAGGGAAAAAGCCAACTTCCTAAACAGGCTGACTCAGCTCTTCGGTGTTAGTGTTGACATGATTGTTTTTTTTTTTTGTCTTCCCTATTCAGCTGCCAGGAATTAAGAGAAAAAATAAAATCGTGAGAAGGACAGTTCAGTGGAGGAAGTCAACATTCAGGGTTTTGCGATGTTGGAGGTTCAGAAGCGTCGGCCCCTCCTCTGGGGGATGCCCTAACAGAGCAGCGGAAGTGTGGTCACTGTTACACACCACTACACACTCTAGAATCCTTCCAGAAGAACCTTGGGAGCCTTCCAGAAGAACCTTGGGAGTCTTCCAGAAGAACCTTAGGACCCTTCCAGAAGAACCTTAGGACCCTTCCAGAAGAACCTTAGGACCCTTCCAGAAAAACCTGGCTTCCTACAGTATATTCACAATCAGGTATTGACCAGGATTGCCCAGGAAAACATTTCTGTCCAAAGAATTTCTGTCAAGAGGAGTTTCTTAGACAGGGTAATAAGAGGGTAGGAAAAAAATGTCTGCAAGTCATTGAAAACTGAACTAGCCTGCCCGCACCACAGCATCCCCTCCAGGTCCTCGTCATTCTCTCCAGCCTGCGGACACCTGGGCTTAGATCCCACACGACAGCTCAGAATGTCCTGCTTTTTCTGTGGAGCCTGTCAGAGAAAAACATCTGAACAAGAATAGCTTGAATCCTGAAGGCACATAACCAACTTCTCATTCTTGCTTATAGTTGGGGGAAATTTTACATTTCCAATACTTTTTTTAATTTTTAAAAACATTTATCTATTTATTTGGCTGTGATGAGTTAGTTTCAGTATGTGGGATCTTCGCTCTTCCTGGTGGCATGCAGAGGTTAAGACTCTGCGCTCCCAAAACAAGGGGCCCAGGTTCAATCCCTGGTCAGGGAACTAGATCCCATATGCTGCAATGAAACACTTTCTAAATAGTTAATATTCTCTTTGGAAAGAGCCAGTGGAAAAATCCCATGGATGACACAGACACCTTACAAGCTAAAGGCTTGGCGTGCTGCAGTCCTTGGGGTCGCAAACAGTTGGACATGACTCAGTGACTCAACAATAACAACAAAATCACTGTGTTGTCTGCAATATGATTTATGCAAAGGTCAGGAAGCCCAAATTATAACTTCCTTCTTCAGAACAGCAGCAGCTTTCCCATAAATATTGAGCTTACTTAAACAGACCTCCCTGTCTTTCACGTTCCTGGAAGGTCACACCAATTAGATATGCAAGCATGGTTTCAGGGCTTAATATTCACTATACAGGGAGCAGTTCTCTCCAAATCAATTCAGTCTTGTTTTGCTCCTTCCTTTGAGTCACAGTAAGGATACATAAAACTTCATTCCTTTACTAGATTTTAACAGATGAGCAATTTCATCCTAACTACAGGGAACAGAGAGAGAGAGAAAACCTCAGAGCTCATGGCCTGTAGCCTGCCAGGCTCCTCTGTCCATGGAATTTCCCAGGCAAGGATACTGGAGTGGGTTGCCATTTCCTTCTCCAGAGGATCTTCCCAACCCAGGGACTGAACCCAAACCTCCTGCACTGGCAGGAGGATTCTTTACCGCTGAGCCATCAGGGAAGCCTGTGACGTTCTATGTACTTGCACTGTAAGAGAACTGGTACATTTTCCCCATCCTGACCATGGCTCAAGAGGGAAATAAGACCCAAAGCTTTCCATGCAGAAACTCCTTTGGTGTATCATTTCATTCCCTAGATGACTTACTACTTTGACTTGATGGATGATGGGGCTCGTCATTTCTCTAGCGAAAGAGGCAGAATTTGGAAAACAGAAGGGCTCATCAGTCTTCTCAGTGGTTAATCAAGGATGTGTTTGGTTGTTCCTGAGGGATTCACTCACAGAGTCATCATGACTTATACGCTCATTATTTAACTGCTATCCTGTCTCTGGGTGCTGAGAACTCTTTAGAAGGAGACCATCTGTTAGCACTTTGACGGCGGACTACCTGCTTTAATCGACTCACTGCAGCGTTACGAGGGGAAAGAACAGATTTTCAATGTACCAGCCTTAACTTTAACTGCATCCTTGTCAGTCTTCATTTAAATCAAGCTGCACACTTGATGACAGAGATGCACTGATGTTGCTATTTAAGAACATCAATGGCATTTCCGTATTAAATGTCAGTTTGTTTGTGCTCTGCCCATAGCTTAAGACCGTAAGCCTTCTGGAAAGAGTGTATGTATTTCTGAATGTTTCTGTTTTGGTCAGTAGGGGTGATGGTGACATGGAAATTTTAGCTCCTCTGATGGAGAGAAGATGCCCGCGTGCCATTGGACATAGTTATGCCCATTCCTGACGGGCCCCAAATGTTTTCTGTTGTTCTAATCCCTAGGAAAGAATGTTGGATAGATACTCAGTCAGGACTCATTTTATAGAGTGGTTAGGGTCTGTAAAGATGTGTGTTGCTGCTGCTGCTGCTAAGTCGCTTCAGTTGTGTCCGACTCTGTGCGACCTCATAGATGGCAGCCCACCAGGCTTCCCTGTCCCTGGGATTCTCCAGGCAAGAACACTGGAGTGGGTTGCCATTTCCTTTTGCAATTCATGAAAGTGAAAAGTGAAAGTGAAGTCGATGTGTGTTAACTCACATCATATTTTAAATAAAACGGGACAGTTTAAACATTAAAGAAAAATTCCTCTTGCAGTCCAACATCTGAAGATTCATAAAGGTCAAGCGGTTCTGTTCACGAAGGAAAAGGGGCCATGGGAACCTGTCCCCTCACATTGCCCTAGCCTCTCAGTCCTTGAGGCTCTTCTAAAAATCTCCTAAATCTTCTCAGAGGACTGATTTTAAAAATCTTGTCCCCCAGTTGTCCATGAAGAATTACAGGATTGAGAAAAGAGACCATTCTAACCATTACATGTCCTCCTTAACCTGCAAGTCACAGAGCATGCTTGTTTCACTACAGGCCACCTGGAAGTGCCAACAGTTGAACAGTTTTTAGACTCCTTAAGCCTCCCCTCTCATGACCTGATATTCTTGGGGCATTTCCAATCTGAAAAGCCAATGGTCCGCTTTGCAGCGTTGCTGTGACAAGGCTGGGAAGAATGAAGGATTTGTTCTTTGTGCAGCTGGTGAAGAAGAAATGCCAAAAGTTCTTCATAGGCTGTGAGTGGACACTTTCTTCCTTTAAGAAACTATTTGATGGTGGTTTTGGAAGAAGAGGCATTCCAAATAACCCCCCTTGCTTTCAATGGCGTGGCCTGTCACCAGGGATCAACTTTCCTCTCTCTTCCCCAGGTTGGAAAATGAGCTTCCTGTGCTGAGATGAAGCAGGAATCCAGGATTCTCCGTGGGTCCATTCTGAGGATGTGCAGAGCTGATTTGGCACCCAGGAGGTATTCAACCTCTGAGTCGTAGTTCATGGACCACACATAATAACATGTTGACTCATTACACCTGGGATTTTATAAAGGTACTCACGGTGGTGCTGGTTTCCCTCATGAGTCGGGGGCTGAGTCCATTGGAAAACCTAAAATAGAACTTTTGACTTTAGGACATGCAATCTGAGGATACATGTATTTTTCACTTTGGTATTGACTCTTTCTCTTAGCAAATATTTATCCTTCAGCCTCTGGCCCCATGAACCAGGCTTGCTCAGTTCCACATCTAAAAGTTCTCTCTTTTTTTTTTTCTTTACATGCAGCTTGGTTCCATCAGCACTTATACATAACCAGGTATGTTCTGCTTTTGAAGTTTTTCCTTCAGTTCCACCTTCTTTAGGATCTGATACTCTCAACGGACTTTCTTAGGGAACATTCATTGCAGAACTTAACATTGTTCAATGTAGCACTTTATGAATTTCCTACGTGCTGTTTGCTGGTGTTACATGGACAAAGTTTGGCTCCACTGACCCAAGTTTCCTATGACTCAAAAGCAACTCGTACACTCTATGTGTTAAATACATGTATGTACAGCCACATATCTACACATATATGCATTCAGCCATGTTCACATAGCACATAACATGGTGCCAGGAGCAGAGCAGGTATTCAAGTGTTTACTGAACTGAACAAATTCAAAATTGTGTAAGTTATGTCAACTAATAAGAAAAGCAGCTTATTTTCATAATTTACCATCCTCTAAAAGACAGTGCAAATTGAAAAGCAGAAGGTCTAGACCTAGTTTTCATTCTTTAACTACAGTTATTATATAAAATTTTTAGAGTTGACTATAACCATACCACCTATATACAAAATTCAATTTTAAATTGTTCAGCAACATACTTTTTATTCTGCAAAAGGCTTAACAGATAAGCAATAAGCACACTGGCTCTTGTCTAAAAAAATTCTTTTGGCAATAAAACTGTGCACCTACAGGTAAAGATTTAGGCAGGAGATAGATGAATTAGAGGGCTTCCCTGGTGGCTCAGACGGTAAAGAATCTGCTAGAAGAGATGTGGGAGACCTGGGATCAGTCCCTGGGTTGAGAAAATCCCCTGGAGAAGGAAATGGCAACCCACTCAGTATTCTTGCCTAGAGAATTCCATAGACAGAGGAGCCTGGTGGGCTACAGTCCACGGGGTTGAAAAGAGTCGGACATGACTGAGCAACATACACACATATGAGTTAGAGGTAATAATAGGTTGAGAGATGGAGAGGTGAACGGGGAGGGCCAATCGGGGACTGGGAAGCTCTGGAGCATGATGAACGAGGATGCGTGCGTGATGATGGAGAGAAGATGCCTGTGGTTAGCGCAGCTTTTGTTTACCTGACGAACCCCAGGCAGAACCTTCTTATCTCCACACTCTCTCCTCAGTGCTCCCCGAGCACCCCTTCAACCGTGCAAATCAGCAAATTACTTGGTCATCAGTTTGTCTCTCTCACTAGACTATACATACCTTTAGGAGACAGACAGTGATTTGTCCGTATAGTTCATCCTTAATGCCTAGCACTGCGCCTTTGATACAGAATACACACAAGTAAAAGGTATGGCAGAATATTCCCAGGAAACCAGTCCCCTCCTAAGCAATAATGAGCTATGCTGCATTCTTTAATTCCAAAAATCTAAGCATTTCTCCAAATACAGAGGAAGAGGAACAATATTAATACATTAAAATATGACAAAGCCTTTTGCACCCTGGAAACTTTGTTCTCAGATTCCTGTTTAAATTCACAGTATTATATTCGTCCCTTCCAAAAAAAGTGCTCTGGCATTTCCAAAAAAAAAAAAAAAAGTAGAAATGTGGGCAAAATGAAAGTCTCTTAAAAACCCTTTTGGTAGCAATTTTGATTATAACATCATGTTTCTTGCCATAGAAGAACTGTTCTATTTATTCCAGTTATTCTTATCTGGTGATTTTCCATTAAGTATAGAAAATGTATCCCCAGACTCTCACAGCGTCAAGGTATTTTTATACCTTTATACATGAGCACTATAAAAGAACTGAGCCTACAGGTTGGCTTGACATTTTTAAGTGCTGAGATTCTGAGAAATGTTCCCAACATAACTAACCTCACAATCAATACAGTAGCACCAAAACTCACAGGAAACAAGTTGTTCCTGGGCAACAGGTATAATGGGCATGCCTGTTGCCCTTACTGGCATCAGCAGTAAAGTTAAATCCCTTAATTTGTTTTTAAACCTGGGATGGAGTCTATTGATGGAGAAAAAAGTTACATCATACAAAGTTCTAGCTGCTTTTCCTACCCAGGTTCCAACGTTCTCCAAAATGATAAGTCCTTTGTCATTGACTCAACTCAGAGTGCACGTTTACCCTGTATCCTATTTCCAAGTGTCAACAATAGACTCACTGGAAACAAAACAAAACAAAAAAACAACTGCATGCTTAATGGCAACCCTAAAACCAAATTTCTGAAATCTCAAGCACAAATATTCTACCAGACTATTCCTCATACATTCTATATTCTATATCAAGCCTCAACTATGAAAGGAGTGCTGAGGAGGCTGGGTGTCATGAGATTGTTTTTCAGGCAGCCTCATGGAGTCATTACCTCGATGAATTTTCCACACTCTAAAATTTGGTCCATGGCCTTGCAGGCTTGGAAACCTGATCTGTCGGCAAAGCTGGAGCAAAGTCACATCTCGGAGGCGGACTTACAACTCAAAGAGCACAGAGCACCAAAGAGTGATGTCAAGATGCAAACATATTAATTTACTGCGAGAACCATAAATGTCAGATGGACTGAAACCCTCCCAGGGCAAGCCAGAACATTCTCTCTCTGTGGACAGAGGCAGAGGGGGAGCCAAGTCATAACCCGAAGGTTACTTGGTGACAAAAAAGTGGAACAAAGGGAATAAACAGTAAATAAATCAAAGACAAGACAGGAATTCAGAGTCTAGAGCTATGATTTCCCGACTCACCCTGACATTTCACACTGGAGAAGGTGACCCATCAGACCTGCCAGGCAGCTGAGGACCCAGCTCTCAGGGGTGGCATTACCTGGGAACTGCAGACCCACATGGGTGGGTAATTAGTCCTTCTTCTGATTGACAGACTTTTCCTTTAGGTATGTCACTGTCTAATTCTGGGAGACACTAAGGTAACCACTACTCTCTCTGCTGGTGTATTTAAAGGTACCATCAGGTTCATTCATTTCTTCTTCTTTTTGTTTATTTTTTGTTATCATTCTTTTCTTTCCATTCAGACAACTACCACTGCCAGAAAATCTAGGGCCTCATGTCCTGATGGCGGGGTCTAACTGATCTACCAACTTCAACCCTGTCCCCTTACCCAACTCCAAAGACCACTACTGTGTAAATTGACCTTAAATTAGCTGTTTATATGTTTTCCAAACTTCCCTCATACCAGACACTCCCAGTGACTCCTACTGCTGCCAAAGTTAAGTTCAAATTGCTTAGCCTGCTATTCAAATTCTTTCATATCTGTGCCCAATTTATTATCATTTTTTCTATTGCATGAACCAGGCAAATCTACTGTCTCTTAACAGCATATGTGCACCCTAACTCCTGTCTCTGCTTCCTGCTGGGTTCCTGAGAGTCAACTCAAGATCTTCATTCTCCATGAAAATACCTCTGAAGGTCCAAATCTGAAATTGACCTTTCCATGCTTTAGGCTCATTTGGTATTTAGTGTATCTGGAAAGTAATTATTATACATAGTACCAAAGGGCAGGGGAGCCTGGTGTGCTGTAGTCCATGGGGTCTCAAAGAGTCAGAGACAACTTAGTGACTGGACAACAGACATCTCCTCAATTAGAATAACCTGTTTACAGTTGGGAACAGTACATTTTGCCTTTTTTATATCCTATTTCTCCAATGCCTTGATACCAGGGTGCTCAATAAACAGGTACTTAGAACTGACCTTGTCTACATGTAGGTTAAAACAGTGAACTCCCCTAAGAGCCTAAGATAGAACTTGAAAGGTAGACCCTTAGCTGTTTCTCCAGGCATCGGTGGCACATGCTTCTTCCACACCTTTAGAGGGATTTCATAAAATCGGCATTCTCCCCAACATCTCACTTGCTCTCTGTACTGTCTGATGTAACAGCTGGAGACACCTTTCAACTTCTGTTAGTTTCACTGAATCAGGCTCAAAGTAAAGCACTGGCTTTAAAAATAGACTAGACCTCAGATATGTGGGGACTGTCATCAGGACATTTAACGGCAAGAACCTTATGGAGAAATAGTTACATAGAAAAGCGTAAGAGGTCCCTCCAGTATGATGGTGCAGTTGGTAAAAGGGTGAAAAGTCAGATTTCTATGGCTTATTGGAAAAGCAAAGGGATCAAGAAGGAAACAGTCTTAAGCAATTTTAGTTACCATGTTGATTTTTGTTATTCTTACCTGATCCTACCAGGTCTCCAGCCTGATTGGAGAGTACATTAAGAAAGATCACCCCTTATTTGTCTAAGACAATGAGCTGATTTGCAACAGTATCTGGGAAGACAGAGTTTCTTTTATTTCCTACCAAAGAACTATTGCTCACTGGGAGGACATCCAGACTGTTGTCAACAGGGTCTTCCGTGACTATGGAAGACATGAAAATACACACACCATCTCATATTTCATGGAATTTGGCAGCTCCCCATCAGAAATGTTGGGGAACAATCTGGCTAAGTCTTGAAAGTAGGAACGAGAAACCTAACTCAGAGTGGAACGAAGGTGATAATCTTTCCTAGGAAGGAGGAAATTGCTAGATTAAGCAAAGATAATTAAGCCTGATTGGTTAATTATAAAAACATAAACACAATAAAGATAGTTTAATCATAGTAAATAAAAGAAAAACCTATATTAAAACAGAGTATAATTTCTTCCTAGGCAAGGAAGAATTAATTCTTAGAGGCAGACCAAGAGTTTGTAAGGTTCCTGACTGTCCTCCTAACATTAAAATAAAATTGGAGACTGATTATTCTTACACTGAATACAAATTATCATATATTGTATTGGTCAATATATATGTGAATGCAAGCTATAGGAAATGAGAATCTTGTAAACAGGTACAAAATCACAAATAACATAAAACAGATTTGAAATTTTGATGTTCCCCATTTATATTCCCAGAACAAGTATTTTCTATTAGTGAGTGTTAATTTCTTTCTCTCCTTTTTGGAATATAATCCTCGAGTTCTAATATATCCTAACACAAACTCATCAAAACAGACGGGAACATGGAAGCCATTTCCCAGCTTCCCGGGGGCTTCCCAGCGTGAGCAGACTGAGATCAGGCTAAAGAGGGAACAAGCGTTTCTTTTATTTGTAAATAAGTTCAAAAGGAGATTTCAAAGCTTCCTCTAAACCCTTGTCAATTCACACCAAAAATGTAAGATTTCTAGCCAATATTTCAATTCTTGTGTACAGCAGTTCTCATAACACGTAGACGGGATTTGATTATCATGTAATGAGTTACGGCTGCCCGTGACCATAAACTCCATCACCTTATGCCTGCATCATCTATTTAGTCTTATATATAAAAACACGAGGTTTACTTTAAAATCTAATCTCTTATGTTTGCTAGTTTTTTAAACAGAATATTCCCTTTACCAACACAGTATATACCACATTTAAACAGTTATCCCTTTTCTGAGCTGGTGAGTGAAAGATTAAATGTTGCCTGTTTCCTCTAGAGCCCACCTTCCTTGTCCGGGTTTCATCCTGGCATATAGATTTTCCTCACTTTGAACGAACACACAACTTTCTCATTTTGCATAAGAACGATCTTCCTTGGGGGGAAAATGTATTCCTTATCTACCACATACACCAAAAATATTTTCTACCTTTGTTCAATTTTACATATACCTACAGAGTCACCTAGATTTTTAAAATAAGTTATTCCACAAATTGAAAAATATAGAAAAGCAGATACAAGCTTTCCATTCTAAGCATTCTTTAAAAAAAAATACATTCTCTAATTATGTGGTAGTATATTTTGATTACAAAAATTTAAGTTACTTTAGAGATATTTGGGGCTCTAAAAGTGCATGCTTGCCTGATGACTTTCAAACCAGAAATAATCAAGACTTTAAGAAATTGAAATGTCACCTTGAAGCCCACCATAAGAATTGCTTTTGTTGTGCAAAATAGCAGTCCAATAGAATGTAAAATGTTTTACAACCTTTCAAGTCTATGGTTAAAATGATTGTTTCTCACTTAATTTCAAATTTCAATTTCTTCTAAGAAATATAGATGGATGTACTTGGCTGCATACATACAATATTTGTTCTTTCATGTTCCTGTCCTTTTGTAATCAATTTCTTACAAATTGAGCAAAGCGACAAAAATTCCATCAGGAAAACCCATGCCGTAAATCTTAGTGTTTTCCACAGTGTGCTTTACTTTATAATGAATTAGCTAATCTCAGTCAAATAAAAACTGTGAAAAACAAACAAAACCTTCAAATCTTCTCCTGTAACAATCATTTTACATATTCCTAAAGATTTGATTTAAACAATCATAAAAACTCGGGTATATTAAGGACAATTGAAGTGCAATCAGCAGTTGAACCCTGTAAAAGCATGGCTTGGCAAGTGAAACGTTAAAAGTTTAAAAATATTTATGATTAAGAAAACATCTACCTTAGAGTATGTTCCCATTAGGTTATTTTGCAACCGTACCTCGATTTGATTAAACCCAAAAAAGGAATTTTATTTTATTTTTTTTCTGAGGCCAGGAAGTGACTTAAATATTTTCCATGATGAGAAGCTGGCAAAACAGTCACTTTGAGTCGGTCCCTAGAGGAGGAAACCTGGGGTGTTTTCTTGGGTTGTGGATGAAAGATAAAGTCGGCGTGAAACCAGAGCGCAGGCCGGACACATACCTCGTCCTTGGGTTACTCCGTAAAACTCGGCCGCTATCCGAGCCGCTTCCTTGCGGTTGCCTTTCACTATGTAGAAGTGGCTGAGGATGGCCAGGCTGATTTTCACGAAGAGCTTGAAGCAGAAAAGGGAGAGGATGGTGAAGTAGACATTGGAGAGCTGCTGGGCGAACGGCCGGTTTTCCTCCACCACCGACATCGCTGCGCAGGCTGGGCCGCCGGGCCGGGTCAGATCCAAGTCCTGAATGTGCTTGGCTCCGGTCCGGGATGCTCCTGAACAGCTGGTCCTGAGGAAAGAAAATATCAGCTGGTGGCGATGCCTCCAGCTCAAAATATTTATACTGTCCATAAAAGTGCCTCTCACACGCCTATTGGTCTGACAATATTCTGGGGGAGCGGCGGCAACACGTGCCGGGTTCTGAGACGCCTGACTTTCCAAGCTGGATATAAGATGACGCCCCATCTCCCTGCTCTCAGTTTCAAAATCCAGGTATTGACGTTAATGTACAGAGTGTTTCCTTTTTGTTGTCTGTTGTTTAGTCGCTCAGTCATGTCGGACTTTTTGCAACCCCATGGATTGTAGCCGGCCAGGTTCCTCTGTCCATGGGATTCTCCAGGCAAGAATATTCCAGTGGGTTGCCATTCCCTTCTCAGAGAGATCTTCCTGACCCAGGGATCAAACCCACCTGCTTTATCAACTGAGCTAGCCAGGCAGCTTAGTTTTAGGGGAGGAAATAATTGTCCTGAGAGCTTTGAAGGCTTTGGGTAAGGGGTTCCTGGTGTGAATGTAAGCAAAACACATGATATCAAGGTAAAATGAAGTCCATCCCTTTAAACCTTCGAAATGGTCCTATTTGTAGACTGTGAGCTAAATTATCAAATAGTTAATGACTTGTGGATTTAGTGACCGCTCATCAAATTAGCCAATTATGTGTCTTCCGTCATTGTCAGGGGAAAAAAAAATGTATAAGTGAATAGACTGGAAAGCGACAGGGTCATAACTTTAGGCTATTTATTCATCCACTAAACACGTTTTAAGCACCTGCTATGTGTCAAGCATTTAGCTGGATGCTGGAGAGGCAGAAAATGTCACAGCCACAAAGAACTCAGAGTCTAGAGGAGGAAAGGAAAATGAGATAAAATACAAGTGAGGACAGGGCAGCATAAAGAGGAAGGGGCTGGTTCTGGCAGCAAAGAGTTCAAACGCTTCCTGGAGGAGGCACTATATCCAGAGAGTTTCAAACAAACCGAAGTGCTTCATCTTTACTCTTGCAAACCAAGCAAAAATATATTTTCTTAGGCTGACAGTCTTTGTTGCTGCTGCTACTGCTGCTAAGTCGCTTCCGTCGTGTCCGACTCTGTGCAACCTCACAGACGGCAGCCCACCAGGCTCCCCATCCCTGGGATTCTCCAGGCAAGAACACTGGAGTGGGTTGCCATTTCCTTCTCCAATGCATCAAAGGGAAAAGTGAAAGTGAAGTCGCTCAGTTGTGTCCAACTCTTAGTGACCCCATTGACTGCAGCCTACCAGGCTCCTCCACCCATGGGATTTTCCAGGCAAGAGTACTGGAGTGGGGTGCCATTGCCTTCTCCGCACAATCTTTGTTAGTTCAGTTCAATTCAGTCGCTCAGTCGTGTCCGACTCTTTGCAACCCCATGAACAGCAGCACACCAGGCCTCCCTGTCCATCACCAACTCCCGGAGTCCGCCCAAACCCATGTCCGTTGAGTCCGTGATGCCATCCAGCCACCTCATCCTCTGTCGTCCCCTTCTCCTCCTGCCCCTATCTTTCCCAGCATCAGGGTCTTTTCGGATGAGTTAGCTCTTCGCATCAGGTGGCCAAAGTATTGGAGTTTCAGCTTCAATATCAGTTAAACCCTATCTTATTTAGTTTAGAAATAAAATGCCGCTATTTATAAGGGGATTCTTAAGCAAGCTATATTTTAAAAAGCAAAATAGAATAAATTATTAAGTACAGTAATGTAGAGTGACAGTATTTTGGCATTTAAGTAAAAAATAACATGCCGAGATACAAAATGACATATCATACAGGGAGTTTATTTATACATTTATATGACCTGGCTTGAAGCCTGTTCGTTGTTGTATTGCTTCCTGATTCTTCTGAGAAGTTCCAAAATCACAAATAATAACAAAGACATAAGAGAACAGAAGTGGCTCATTTTGGAACAAAGAAGCATATGATGGGTTGTGCTGGGCAGTGTCGCAGTCTTTTTTATGCTTCGTGTCTTATCCGGTTGCACTGACGTACACAAAACAACCCTAAGACAAAGGAGGTGTAGCTGTAAAATAAATGTGCCAACAAAGCAGGCTTCTCCTTTCCCCAGGGACTGAGTGGTTCCCAGAAAAGTAAATTAGGCCAATGTATTAGAAAGCCGCCACAGCCCTCTTTATGGGAAAGCCCCTTGGTCTTTTTTTCAGAGGCAGAGAACTAGACCAAGTGGCTGTTCATAGGCCCCTGTGGCGCGTTCCACATGTGCTTTGGGAAGTGATGAAAATGAACTGCAGACTCTTGACGGTGGAGTAACTGACTGTGAGATTGTGGAGGGTGACCCTCCCGCTAGTCTTTCCCCTGGCACGGGGAGGCATGCCCGGGGACAGCTGGGCCATCACAGTGCTCTGAGTCACCTGCACCCACTTCCGTGCTGTGGAATCAGAAATAAAACCCACCTGAGTCACGCCTCAGCGTCTTCTCAGGTTTCACTCCTTCCTGTCTACCAGTAAGTGCTATTATAAATAATTATCTCCACATCAGCTCATCAGGGGACTGGATTCTTTGGGGCTGAGGAGCACTTTTATTTCAATAAGGCTGCTATCATTGGAACATTCAGTTTAACTCCCTACAGTTTTTACTAGTAGGAAAATACTAACTCTCCAATATCTAGGACTTTATGTCAAGATGTCATGCTTCATTTTAATGAGTTCCTTGATTTCCCACCTTTCTTTTGTTAGTATAAACTCTCCTTTGGCAACTTTTACCGTCTCTATTTCTATTAATCACTAAATCGAAATTAAGGCTAAATAGAAAAGCTCATAGTAAGGGAACTCATCAAATATAAACTAGATGCTGTATTTTTTTACATTATAGCTCCTTCCAAGCAACACCATAAGTTATTGATATTTTATTAGTATCTAAAGGACACATGAAAAATATTGTGCACCTATTCTCCTGGCACTCATGTTTTCTTAAAAAACAAAATATTGATTAGTAATTTAAGTGATTTATTGAGATAAATACTTTTATCATTTACCATGTTCAGAGGATGTGGTAGAGTGAGGTAGGTGATTAGCTAGCATATCCTAACCCATCTAATCATGTTGGTTTTGATCAATCAAACTGAAACTGAGCTCAACAATTGTGTTACTAGAATAGGAGGAGAGTTAAAAGCACAGGGAGAAATCATTTATTGAGAGTTTACTATCAGCCACATGTTTTACGTAAAGCTCCTTATTTACCATCTTATTTTATCCCAGAGGAGTGTCTATTATAGTCATTTACATTTTAAAAGATGAAGAAAGTGGAGTTCTGGGAGCTTTGGTAACCTATAAAAAGTCCATCTGAGCAGCAGCACTATTTGAACACAGTTATACTCTAAAATAGGTGCTCAAGTCACTGCCCATATTTTCTATTTTTAAGCACTTACTGTGGGAACAAGCAAGTACGATTTCTGCATATGGAGAGTGAGATAGAGTCACACAGAAGCACACACACAGCAGAGAGGTCGGACAAAGATTGCATTTAATCAGGTACCTAAATTAGCGTCTAAATCAGGGGGTGAGCCAGCCAGGCTCTGATGACTCCATGAGATGGAATCTCGTGTGTGCTTGATACCTGGGAGCCAAGGAAAAGGGGATTGTTTGGTGACTGGGCTAATACTTCTGGATGGTTCAAGGCTGATGAGCAGCTCCCACTGAAACAGCAGAGAGGAAGCAGATGGGGTCAGAGAATAGGGCAGTCGAGATGCAGTACACTGAAGACCACACTGAGTGCTCAAAACAGGGTCAAATGACTGAGGAAAAGCAAAGAGAATGAGGACCAAGAAAAGGACAGGAGGCATCACTGGTGAGCTTCAATTCGCTATTTCAGTAGGTTAATGGAGGAGGAATTTTAGGACAT
The DNA here is from genome assembly GCF_014754425.2 of Oryx dammah. Classification (NCBI taxonomy): domain Eukaryota; kingdom Metazoa; phylum Chordata; class Mammalia; order Artiodactyla; family Bovidae; genus Oryx; species Oryx dammah. Next base: position 465,720 of record NW_024080475.1, read on the forward strand.
ACGAGACCAGGGGTGATCCTTAGAGCATCTTTCAAACAAAAAACAAAGAAAACAAAGGTTCGTGGGCTTCCTCTTTCAGGCACCTTTCCGGGTATGATCTCTGCTCCCTCCACCACACAGGTGTCAGAAATAAGACCACTCCCTGGGACCCTGACCTTTCCTCTTTCAAGTCTCTCTTTCAGCTTCCTTTAGCATCCCGAGTACTACATGCATGAGTTGACACTGTGTGTGTGATGTGTTTTCAAGACTTAATTTCATGTCATTCAAATGTCAACTATCATAATAAGTTTCAAATATGGCCAGATTAGTCTATAGATTTCCAGAGACAATGAGGCTAAATCATTTTGACTTAACTACAGCATTGATTCAAATTGTTATACTAAACATGTCAAGAGGATATAATAAAAATTGCCTGTTTCTAGTGCTTTCCAATTGTTAAATCTTAGCATAAATATTTTTTGTGTAGAGGAAAAAGAGTGACCCTATTGAAATCATGATTTCCTTGTTTTCTTTTTTAAAGAAATATGATCCTCCTCTCTGGTAGAAATCTTAAGGCTCTAGTTGACTTTTTATTCATTAATCTATTATTTTTATGTGAATATTAATAACTACTTCAACTGGTTGTCAGGACTATAAGTTACTGTTTAAAAGTATTTGGAACAGTGTCTAGCACATACTAAGTGGTGTTTTATAAAAATCTGTTGAATAAATTAATTGAAAAAAAAAAACAAAAATATGGCAACTGAAACAAACCGATGAAGATGAGGTTGGAAGGTGTAGCTTGGTGTGTAATGAGGTGTAAGAATATCCAATAACATACAGATGCCCTAAATTTCAATATAAATGCCCTATCATTTTCCATGTGAAATAAAAATCAAAAGATATGAATGAATCCTAAAAATGTGTTCAAAATAGACATATTCATGGGAATCAAAACTGGAAATAATCCAAGTGTCCATCAATAGGAAGTGATAAACTGGGATATTTATAAAACATAATACAGTTGAACAATAGAAGGATTAAGCTACTGATATGTGCAAAACATAGAAGATTCTCAAAAACTTCTGCTGAGCAGAAGAGTACATATTGTATGATTTCTTTTATATGAAGTTCAACATTATAAATATCATAAAACAATATAAATATATGGTGATATGAATTAAAAGGTTGATTTCCAGGGATAGGGTTGAGGATTGACTGGAGAGGGCAATGAGGTATCTTTCCAGGAAGATTGGAATATTATCTGTCTTTATTTGGGTGATGGTAACATGTGAGGGCAAAAGGAGAAGGGAGCGACAGAGGATGAGCTGGTTGGATGGCATCACTGACTCAATGGACATGAGTTTGAGCAAATTCCAGGACATCGTGAAGGACTGGGAAGCCTGGCGAGTTACAATTCATGGGGTCCCAAAGAGTCAGACACGACTTAGTGACTGAACAACAACAACAACATGGAGTATATATTTTAAAATAATCTTATCAAGTGTACACTAAAATCTGTGCATTTTACTGTAAGTGAATGACACTGCAATAAAATAAAAATTGACAAAATAAGTGTTGGCTTTTGGTAATGGCAGGCTAGTTAATTCTCCCAGTGGAGACAACAAAAATTTCTGAGTGAAATATTGAAACCACATTCCTGGTAATATCCACTAAGTATGAAGAAAGTGAGAAGTCACTGGCCCAAGAATGTAGGACAAGAGGAAAATCCAGAGAGGGATTTCAGGCCACGCTTGCCCCAAGGACCAGAAGAGATGGCAGAGAGATTAAGCAGTCCTCCTAACAGTCCCTGGGGGAAAGGACATATAAAATGTGGTGTATACAGTCTGCCAAGATCGAGGGCCACGGTACAGGGCTCACACTTACAGCTGATGTCCAGCAGAGGCAAAAGAGGAGTGAACCAGAGGTACACCAGCCACTCTCAATGACTACAATCTACATGGTCTAGAAAATTTCTATCCTGGAGATTGGCTTAAGGTGATTCAAGATTGCTAGCACCCACAGGCATCTGTCTGAAAGAAACAATGAAAAGCATGCTCTCTGGAGGAAGATAATACCACAGGCCTTAAATTACTTCTATACATTTTTTTAAAGACATATGTAGCACTCATTCAAAAATAAGGAAACACAAAAAGATGTATCAATATGAATCAGAACCAGCACAAACGAAATGACAGAAAGAAGCCCATTAGTATTGGGCACAGTGAAGTTTCCAGAAATCTAAGGCGTGTCGCGTTTTTTTTACTAGGCTTATGGAGACGGAAGCCGATGTAGTCCCTCCACCAGGAGCGGGGGTGGAGGCATGCCCAAGGCCATGCAGCCCCCCTCACAGGGGACAGATGAGGGGGTCACGTCTGCTGCAGTGCTGGCCTCGGCCCCAAAGCTAGGCTCCTTCCCTCTGCCAGTCTGTGGTGGCGGATGTGTTACCATGCTCCGTGCCATGATGGCTGCAGGCAGCAATGATGCCAGCCGGCGGGCGCAGACAGCAGCTTGCCTTGGTCTCACCGGGATGAGCCCATTCCCTGGGCATCCAACAAGGGACCCAGCTGGTTCAGGTGGTACCACGGTTTGCTATCATCGTGTGTGGCCTCCAAGAGGAGGGTCTTCAGTTTGTGAACTTGCAGTTTTCCAAGTGGAGACCGAACAGCTAGGCCACTGGCGACAGCCCCAGAATCAATAAAAACTAACGAGGCTCCTCGAGGGGCGTGCTGGCTGAACTGTGAGAACGGAGGGGGGGCGTGCTGGCTGAACTGTGAGAACGGAAGGGGATTCCACCGACCAAGGCGGGAGACCGCGTTCACTCTCAGGTCTGCATCGCGGGCACTGAGGCTGAACAGCTGCCGCGGCGCAAGGACACGATCTGGTTTCAGCGTGGCCAAAGAGGCAGTGAACCAGGCCTCGGCTTTCTGTTCGTGAGAAAAACAAACAGCAGCTGTGCACACCCCCGGCTCTCACAGACACGGTGCTGAGAAACGACTCCCTACCTCCCCCAAAGGACTGACGCTTTCCTTTATATGAAGTTCACGCAAAGGCTTCCCAGGTGGTGCTAGTGGTGGAGAATCCCCCATCAATGCAGGAGACATAGGAGACGGGGGTCCATCCCCGGGTCGGGAAGGGACCCTGGAGGAGGGCATGGCAACCCTCTCCAGTATTGTTGCCTTGGACAGAGGGGCCTGGCGGGCTGCAGTCCGTGGAGTCAGACATGGCTGAACGACTGAGCATGCCCACAAGCAGAATAATCTCACAATATGCAAGATAATGTATAATAATTATATGTATGTGCTATTAAATCCCCTCAGAGGAAGGCATGGCAACCCATTCCAGTGTTCTTGCCTGGAGAATCCCACGGACAGAGGAGCCTGGCGGGCGACAGTCCATGGGGTCACAAGGAGTCAGACATGACTGATGCCACTTAACACAAACATCATACAAAGGCAGGTCTGAACCACTGTTTTTAGGGACACATACTTAGGTGGTACGGCTAAGGCGATGGCAACCCACTCCAGTACTCTTGCCTAGAAAATCCCATGGGCAGAGAAGCCTGGTGGGCTGCCGTCCAGGGGGGCGGGAAGAGTCGGACAGGACTGAAGCGACTTAGCAGCAGCAGCAACTTAGGTGGTAAAATGAAATGAAGAACAGCAAGGCTGTGTTTACCAGGTTAGCGGTTATTTTTGAGGTGCAGGAGGTGTGACAAAGAATGTGTATGTGGCAGGGGACAACATCCTGTGTCTTGAACTTGGGTTACCACTTTATGTATTTGTTTTGTGTATTTTTCACTATTGTTGAATTTCACAAATTTTAAAAAGGGCCCAAGTCCCTTAGCATGTTAATGTGTAGAGGAGTTGGAATCTACAGTTAAAATCACTTGCTCATGTGGGTTACCAGTTCAAAGTTAAAAAAAAAAACAACAACAACAAAAAAAACTCAAGCTAAATTAAGATCCAGATCCAGACCTGATTCTACCAATTTCTTATTCAGCTCAGAGGAGTTCTCACTCAGGAACAGGGTAGAGGTGGTGTTCCTGCACCTTCTCCAGCCAGGATTCTCACCTGAATGACAGTCAGGGCAGCAGGAGCGCTACCAGCAGCTCAAGGCCAGGCCTCCAGAGTTCCTCGCTTATCAAACAGTTCAAACAGATACTAGGTCGGAAAGGATTGTCCACAGCCCTAGCTCTCTACCCAACAAATGCAGAAAACAAAACCAGTCCTTGCTGCTGGCAGTTATCCCAGGAAAAACTAGATTCCTGAAACCCGGTATTAATATCACCAAAACCATGGTAGAAACTCAATGGTATCTGAGTGTACTAGCTGAGGGGGAAAAAAGAAAAATCTGGATTTATCTTGACCAGATTGCCTACGAAAGGACGGGAACTGTAGAACCTCTACATACTGGGCGCTTAGAAGCGATTTCTCAGCAAGAGCTGAATTCGAGTACTGTGTAAATTACTAGGTCTTGGGAGGAAACGCCCACCCAGACACACTCTCCTCTCTCACAGTGACATTTATGACACTGAAATCTTTTTGCAGAGATTTTGAGCTTGCAACGGAGAAGGTTCCAGTCATCGGACCTTGTTTGGGGTACTGTTCCGGCCACAGGTCGCACTTTGCATTTCCCCTGGAGCCTCGCGTGTGGGCACTCGGGGCTCTGTGCAGGAGCTCCACTTGGCTGCTGGCCCCTCGGTTTCTTCTGAGCAGACCCTTCTTGTGCTCCAGAGGCTGCTGCCACCGTCTTTTCCAGTGGAACTGCTTGGTTTTAAGAAACTTGTGTCCCTGAGACAGTTTCCATCAAGTTCTCCACACCTGTTCCAGCTAGAAAATCACCCTCAACAGACTGCTGAACTGAAAGCTACTTTTGGAGATTTTTTAATGCCTGTTCCTAGAGGGACCTTGGGAGGCATTTATGAATCCAGATGCTTTGTTTGTTTCCCTGGGAACTCTAGAATCCCAGTCTGGGTCATGGGCGTTTGATCAGCACCTTGGTTCCAGTCTTCTGTCCTTTTGAAGCTTATCTGTTGAATCTATGAGTATTTTTATATTTGATCCCATGGATAAGTCAGATGAACTCAAGGATATTGTTCCTCAGCCCAGCTTGCACCTACCTGCAGAGTGCTGAGCTGTGCTCAGGTGTGTCCGACTCTTTGCAATCCCATGGACTGTAGCCTGCCAGACTGTAGCCTTTGTCCATGGGATTTCCCTAGCTGCAGACTGGGGCATCCAAATTTTAATTCCAGAACCTTTCTAGTGTTTTGTACAAGCAAAGCAATAAGCTATCCTGTCTTCTTAGGTCTATTTCTCTGTAACTGTGTTAGTAGCTCGGTTGTGTCTGACTCTTTCTGACTGCATGGACTATAGCCTGCCAGGCTCCTCTGTCCATGGAATTCTCCAGGCAAGAATACTGGAGTGGGTAGCCATTCTCTTCTCTAGGGGATCTTCCCGACCCAGGGGTTGAACCCAGGTCTCCTGCATTGCAGGCAGATTGTTTATTGTCTGAGCCACCAGGGAAGCCCAAACCTATTTCTCTATAACCTGGCAAACACTTGTAGAGAGTGGAGCCTCAGTGATGCTAGTGTGATGAGCTGGAATGAGCCTTCCTTATAGAAAAACAGGTGGCAGTCAAGGATTTTGATTTCCCCAGACCTGACAGAGGGCCAGTGTGCCTGAAGCCAGGCATGAGAGGGTGCTGAAGGAGGGAACATGACCTTACTTTTGAGCCACGGATACTGGACACTGTCAAGTACCCACAGACTCTCATCTAGAACGTCTTCTCCCAGCTGCTGACGGTGACGGCCCTCGCTGTTGGTCCCCTTGGGGACTGCCCGTGATGCTCTCCACACACCCACCTGCATGCAGGGCTCTGACTCAAAGAAGCCAACTGCCACATTGCAAGTCCCTGGGACTTTATTCTAAATTAAATGGAAGGTGACTGAAAGGCTTTCCTAAAAGCAAGGGAGAAGGATTTTAACTGGTGTATACAGAATCACAGAGGACAGGGACAGAATCAGAGGACCGGTGATGGCGCTGCTACATGGGCCCGCTAAGGTGACGCCTGGAACTAGGCTAACGAAGTGAAAACTGAGAAAAGTGGATAAAACGCAAGACACACTTAGGGATGGAGTCGACAGAAACTTGGTGACTAATTGGGTAGTGAAACAAAGAAGGCATCAAAGAATAACATCTTTGAGATAGCACAGCACAATCCTGGATGTGCAGGGGCAGAAAATTTAGAGCACCAGAATTCCACGTTGATTTGTGAAGCTTTACACAACCGCGGAAAAGAAAGTGCTGAGAAAAGACTCCGGGGCTAAACAGCTTGTGAGACAATACATGGGCTTCATTTCAGAAAATTGTACCCAGAGAAATATGTAATTGGTGTAAATTTTAAAACATGGCCACGGATGATCAGCATTTCCATATTCTAGCACTATATATTACATGGTGTTTTTCTTATTTCCTAATAAATTACTGGCAATGAGTTGCCATCTGCCACTTTGTAACTAAGCTAAGCATAAACACTGTAAACTGAATGACAAAAATGTAAGAAAACTTGGTTCATTGTGATGTACCAGTTTTAGGCTCAGAGGTCAATCATGGATTAATATTCCAGAAAATAGATTTTAATGATAAGTCTAACGCCACATAATGTCATTGTTGAACAGGGGTTTGTTTTGTTTCGTGGCAAATTATGCTTGCTCAGAGACCAAGAGTGTCTTTGCCAAGAATTTATTTAACACAGATTCCCTGTGGGGATTATAAAAATTTCATAAGCCAACAGCATACAGGATAATGTCTCTTAATAAACCAATAAAGAAATAACAGACTCAAGCCAATAGTAGATTAATTATACCATCACTCCAGACAAGGGGACCTGGACATTTCTATGAGCTGGTTTTCAGGGAAAAGGCTTGACCAACTAGAGCTAATGGCCAGCTGCCAGCACAAGAATGAAAAGTCCCCTGTTGGTAGAACCTGCAGCTTGGAATGACTGCAGTGGAGTTGACAGGCAAGAAGACAGTCCCTCTTGGGGCCACTGCTGGTAACAGTTGCCTTCACAGCAGGAGCTAATGCCCAGAGATCTTTGGAGAGCTGTCTAGATTACCAACGGCCAGCCTTTGCCTGGATGCAACGCTCTCGGGTGTTTGTAACCTAAGTGCCCCCTTGCCCCAGCTGCCTCCCACACGTTCTTAGTGATCAGCCCCCAGGGACCCCTCAGCTGCTGGGCAACTTAGTGCTCAGCACGGACATGGCTGATGACATCCTGACACACAATTTCACTTTTACATCAAAACACTAACTTCATTGGGAAAAGAATCTAAAAAATGAGTGGGTATATAAAGTAGATTGCTATATGGCAGAAACTAACACAACATTGTAAATCAACTATACTCCAATAAAAATTATTAAAAAAAAACTTTGTTCTTGAAAACCACTTCACCCTAAAAAACAGCTTCATTTTATCATAAACAAGTAGATCTGAAATCATAACAAACCACTGGAAAATAGTATTAAACAAGGTAAGCATTTGGGTAATGACTGGAGTAAAAGAAAGCAGAAATTAAACAGTGCAGATTTTTAAAAACAAAGAAAACCCAGCAGAGATAGAAGGGATCTTTCTTGGGATGTGTCCTATCCATGGGACTGCCTGGCTTATCTGACCTTAGACCTGTCCTGCTTCTACCACCAATGACCACTAAGCTACACTGCCTCTGCTGTGACTCTCCAGGCTGGTTCACTCACCCTCAAACTTAAACACCCAGGCCTGAAAACTTGGATGTCAGTCCCCTCTGTTTCCTTATATTGTCATTCAAATCATAGGTTCATTAGGGTTTATCGGATTGGTGAAATCTGAGTCAGATGTCTGTACCTGGCAGCCAAGTGCTGGGAAAAGTAGTTATTGTTCGGATTCTGCACTGGGAAGGAAGAATGCACACCGGGCAGAACTACTGATATTATCATGTGGAGAAAGCACTGAAAAAATTTAGGTAAACATGAATGACAGATGTCCACCATAATTAACATTCCAAAATCTTCACTGGAGTTTAAACTCTATTGATTCTATCCTCAGTGTTCTCAGTTTCTGAATTTATGTTTTACTAAATAAAGGCCAATGCAAGAGATGTAAGAGACATGAGTTTGACCCCACGCTACGTGAAGATTGCCTGGAGAAGGGCATGGCAACCCACTCCAGTATTCTTGCCTGGAGAATCCAATGGACAGAGGAGCCTGGTGGATTACAGTTCATAGCGTTGCAAAGAGTTGGACATCACTGAAGTGACTTAGCAGCAGACCACGGAAGTAATCAAAAAAAATTAAGAACCAAAGAATTCTGGATGCCCGACTTAGAACGTTTCTTATGAATAAAGACTGTTTGAAAACCGACACTAATGTCTTTAGGAATGGATCAGCTGTTAGGCTGCTTTTTGGCAAAGTCAGACATTAAAAAGCATCTCTCTCAGTGGAGCTATAATTGATTACTTGAGCTCACTGGAGAGGGCTGCTGCTTGAGAGATTTATTTATAGTGCCTCAGATCTACACACTGGATTGATAGTCTAATGAAATGCTTCTTTTATAATTCCAATTATAAATGGGTCTTCAAATAATTTACTCCAAGATGAATCAGAGGCAGTGAGGACATGCATGGGCACCATTCTCAGGAGGCAAGCTCAGAATGTTGGCCTTAGGGTTTTCTGTTTGCTTTACTTTGACAGTTCATCTCTCTGCATAGGAATTTTCAGAATTAGGCTGACTGGCATTGGTTGTTCTAGTATCCTTCTTCTTCAAAGCAGATTTTTGGTTATCTAATAGTTTCTGGTAGGAGTCTCTATTTGTCTCAATAGTATCAGCGAATTTCTCTGCTATTGTTCAACTTAAAAAAAAAAAAACCAGATTCTCTTCTGTTACCAAACATTCTTGGCTTAGGCAGGAATAAAACAGTAATGAACACATCTTCTTTAAAGCACGTCTTCTAAAGACACACACACTAAAAAACTTCTCAATAAAGAAGGAATTAATGGGTACTTCTTTGATATCCATATTATACACACAGACATCTCTGTATCGTGCAACACAGTAGATGTTCAACAATTCATTGCTTCATTTAATTACTGTGCTGCCTGGAAGATAAAAATTTAGGGCTTAGATAAAGATCTCTCTCTAGTTTATACCTTGTTTGGTTTTCATTACTTGGCCCTACTTCAATTTAGCAGGGGCTTTGTCTTATTAGTCCTGTTCTCTTAGAGCCTGCTGTACCTGGCATGCTAGGCATTTAGTAAGAATTTTAACTGTATGGCTGTATGAAAATTGAGTGATTACTGAGTAGTACAAAGAAACAAGGGCTCAACAACAGATCAGGTAAAACAGCAATAGGGTCAGAGTATCATTTTCTGGTCTGCAGGCATCTCGGGTGTTCGCACTGTTAGTTTATGGACTCAAAACTTTTTAAGAAGTTAACTTCAGTGGATTTCTGCTCATTGAATCCTATTTTTTAAATTACACACACACACAAAACAAAAACCCACCCTAGCTGCTAACGCAACAAAGGTGTTGGCAGTTTATTTAAGCTCAGGGATTGGCAGTCTGAACCCTACGGTCTCTCAGGGCCATTATGTATTGATGGCTTGCTAAATTTACACTATAAATTTATATACTTTATAAAAATTTAAACTATCCTTTGTGTGGCAAAGCAATTCCACAGGGATCACCTTCTTTGATCCTGAGAGCCCAGTGAGGTCATCCTTTCAGTTATCCAATACATTTTGTGCCCCACCCCCTCCCCAAAAGCTGATGTTCTAACTTTGATCAGGCTTGACAAAGGGGAAGACTGGGGGCTTTATAAAGTGCTGCTTTCAAACGCGACCCGTCAGGACACGCACCAAACGATCTATCCCCGCCGTTGGTTTTAAATGCAAAATAACGGAACCTAAGGACCAAGGAAGCCACAGTTACACACAAGCAGACGAAGATGCGGAGAAAGGACGCTGGGCATGCAGACCCGGGCCGGGCTAGAGGACGTAACACCAAGTGGGCGGGCCTTCCTCGGCGAAGCTCCGCCCCTTCTCGTCGCTGATTGGCGGAAGGACGGGGGGAGGCGGGGCGCGCGGCTCAGTCTCTCGGGCTCCGCGCGCGCCCCGCCGGCTGGTGGGTGTGTCCGGGCAGCGGGGCCGCGCGCGCTCGATCGCGTCCGGGACCGGAAAGGAGGCGGGGCCGCGGTGGCGCGCGTCCCCGGAAAGCGCGGCACAGGCGGCGCGGATCGTCGGGAGCCGGTCCGCTGCCGGAACTGGGTCCCGGCTGTGCCTGTGCCGCGGTGCGTTCTCGGGGCGTCAGCCGAGATGAACACGGTGCTGTCGCGGGCGAACTCGCTGTTCGCCTTTTCGCTGAGCGTGATGGCGGCGCTCACGTTCGGCTGCTTCATCACCACCGCCTTCAAAGACAGGAGCGTCCCGGTGCGGCTGCACGTCTCGCGGATCATGCTGTGAGTGCGGCCGACGCCGGGGGGCGGGGATGGGCGGGCAGGGCGTCGCGGGGCCGGCCGGGCAGCGGGGCCCCTTCCCGAGCAGCCGGCGCCCCCGGGCGGGCGGGTCGGCCCCCGGCGCCCCCCTGCGCCGCGCCTTCGCGGGCTCGCTCTTCAGTTTTCTTGTGGAGCGTTGCTCGGGTCGGCGTCCGCCCTTCCTTCCGGTTCCTCACTTCCGCGCCCGCGCGCGGCCAATGAGGGAGCCCCACGACAGCGCGGCGCGCCCTCCCCGCACCCCCAACCGGCGCGGGCTCCGCGCCGCTCGACCCCCGACCCTTCACCTCCCCGGCGTCTGCTTGTTCCTACCGCCGCCGAAAGTGCCTGTCCACTGGGCCGGAGGGGTGAGGGTGCCTGGGGAGGACGCCACACACCGGCGCTGAGCGACGGCGTGCTTTGAATTTAAACATTTTTGAAGGGCCAAGCCGCTTGAATACAGTCTGCAAACATGCCCCCAAGTAGAGTTTAAAATGACATGGTCCTTCCGCTAATGTCCATTAAAAAAAAATTTTTTTTTTTAAGCTAAGATTTATTCTCCGGGACTTTCTTCTTCGATTCGTAGCATTTTTTTTTCTCCTCCCTGGTTCTCCTATCCTTCTCTGTGCCATCTTTCAACAAGTGCTTTCTCTTCTTCAACCTTCGTTTTATTTCTTAAGTCGGAAACGCGGACCAGCTGGTCATCTGATAGCTATCCCCCCACTATTTTTTTTTTCCTGCCTATGTTGATGTTTTTTAGTAAATGCTTTTTTTTACATGAAGATAGACCCTGGCTGGAACTCCCGAGTCTCTTCTGCTCTGGGAGAGTTTAGAAAAGCGTGGCTCATGGTAAATCCTGAACTGTTAGCTCCTGTGTATCTGGAGCTAGCTTCTTACCTTCCTTGGTCTTCATTTGCTTTTTTCTGAAGTGGAAGTAACACCCAACCCATAGGCATGTTGTGAGCATTGAGAGATTGTCAAAAATACATAGTGGATCTGACAGACACATAGTAAGCGCTCAATAAATAGCAGTTATTCATTTTGTCTTGGTTTCCTTATAGTCGTCTGTAATTTCTTCTTCCAGGTCACTTGACATAAAATATTTCACATTCTTTGAGCACTTTTTATCTCCCTCTGGGTTTTGTTAGGGATTCTTTTATGTTAAATGGAAATAGCTGAAGACCTGCTTTAAGAGTGAATTAGAATGTTTGTTGAAACACAAGTTTCTCTGATTTTTACTTGTTTGTAGGGTACAGCTAGACCGTCTTTCACTTATGTAAAGAACTTTATGAATTTTGTATGCTGTTAAGTTTGAAGGATGGTGAAACTTAACTATCTTTTGCTTCTAGAAAAAATGTAGAAGACTTCACTGGACCTAGAGAAAGAAGTGATTTGGGATTCATTACATTTGATATAACTGCTGATATCCTTTTGAAAAAATATACTTCATTGCTTGTATAATGATATACATATTGTTCAGTGACTTGGGGGCGCAATGAATGTTTATCCACTGTTATCAGTCAAACCTTGGAAATTTCTGTGCTTGTGTTTTCATCAGTATAATCGTGCTAATGTCCCCTCATTCACACCTTGAGAAAACTTGTTTATAGATTCATGAGTTAAATCTAAAGCTACAAGAGTTTGAGTGTGGATTTCAGAAAGAAAATAAAGTTAGATCATTTAGCTTAAAGGAGGAAGACTGTTACCAGCACTCAGCCTACCTAGATGCAGTGTTTCATGTACCATGCCAAAGAATATGTCAGTATGTTGTGATAGCAGAGGGAAGCATATGTTAAAAAAAAAGAGAATTGCATGTGCTGTGGTTCAGAAGGTCATTATCAGATGATTATTAGTAAAAATGCTAGCATTCTGCCTTATAGTTCTTTTATAAGTACTTACATAGTAAGAGAAATCTTAATGAAAACAATTACTTAAAGTGGAGGTGATTTCAGTATTTTCTCTTTATTTTGAATTTCCACCTTTTGACTCCTTTTTGGCCAGTTTAATCTTCTTTTAGGGGCTTAGATTACTATTTTGGCAATATTCTTCCCAGTCACTTCTAGGAAGTCACCTGCCTTTTTAGGACCCCAGGATTAAAATTGAATATGGAGGTTGAACTGTCTGAACTTGTGTAAAGCAGCTGTCTTCCCCGATTGTGTACCTGGGAAGTTTACCTGACATGCCCCTTTACTACCCTGGAATTACTTTTAATTTCATTAAAAAAAAAAAAAAATTATGGGGTTTAGAAGTAGACTAGTAATTAATTCTTTAGGCACTTTTTTTTTTTAAGGGAATAGAATACACCATCAGAAAAGTCCTGTGGCAGACTTCTGCTATTAAGTCTTCATATCTTTTTTTTTTTTTTTTTAATCTAAGCTAGTGAGGGAGTTTGGATCTAGTGTAAAAGTACGAATTTTGTGTATTGGGCAATTACAGTGAAACTTCCTGATATTTCAAGTATTATATATTCCCAGCTTCATCATTTGTAGTTTAGATTCTCTTAACATGGGCTGCTAAAAGTTGAAATTGTACCTGTCCATATAAAGAGATATCCAAGACTTCAATTCTAAAATAGTGATTCTTAGTGGACACATGTCCAAGAGAGGAATGTCATGAACCTGTTCCTCTTAGCATGTAAATGGATATAGTGAAATGACTTACCTAAAGTATGATGCTGAATGAAATCCAGCCGTTAACTCGGCTCGTTTCTTAGTGCCACTGTGCTTAGTCGCTCAGTGTGCGCTCCTCTTTGTGACCCCATGGACTGTAGCCCAGCAGGCTTCTCTGTCCATGGGGTTCTCCAGGCAAGTGGGCTGCCATCCCTCCTCCAGGAGATCTTCCCAACCCAGGTCTCAGTGCCACTAGTGTTGTAATTAATCCTGGTGAGTGTTTTCACTCTTGTAAACCAAATTGGTATTCATACTCTCACTTTATAAAGCACATCATGGGTTGAGACATTCTGATCTCTACTGGCATGTGTCCATAAACAACATGTCCTGTTTACTGTACTTGGTTCAGTTCAGTTCAACTTGTACGGTTTACTTGATTTAGTTACTTGAGCCTGTTCTTTTTTGCATAACATGAAGTTGCCTTGTGATCATTGGTTATACTCAGAACTCCAGTGGTGTCATGTATGTTTAAGATACTAGGTCCTCTTACTTTTAGACTTAGTGGGTTGATTTTACAGAAAACTAAATTTTTATTTCTTGGTTAATTTCTTTTATTAATTGAAGTATCTCAGGTAGTAATGCTTAGAGGAGCAGGGAAGGATGCTCTTAATCTCACTGATATTTTTTGACTTTGGAATGAGCTGGATTTTACACTGTATTATCTTTTATATGTTTTTATTAATGCACCAGTATTGCTATAAATTATCAATTTAAGAATAACTAAAGTCTTTTTAGAGTTGTATGCTGCTTTGTGATTTATATACTCCTTAATTTATTTACATCTAGAAAATATATTTGATTGGAATGTTAAGCAGTTGTTTCTTTATTTATCAGCTGAATATTCAACAAAAAATAATGTAAGTACCTGTGTGAAAGTATTTTTGTAGCTATTTAAAGCCTCATTCTTTAGGAAAGAATATAAATTTTATGTATTTGAAATATCTGACCTGAGTAATTTAGTAAGCCCATGGAGATGGTGACTCTACTAAGAAAACTATGTCTTTTGTAGCTTCTGTCTTTTTTACAGATGTGTTTTTTCTCCATTTCATGTCCTTAATTTCCCAAACTTGTTTGTGATCTGTCAAAGCAGTGACTTGAAAGGATTGTCTGACCCCTAGGATTTTACCATAGTGAAATTTCTGTTTCTCCTAGGGTGTCGCTCTGAAGAGCACATAAGTCTGAAACCTTGCATTGAGCTTTAACGGCTCTAAATAATAGGGTTGTCTTAGCAAAAGAGGTGATTTTCCTTAGGGAAATGTCTTTTGTCCAGGAGAAGTTGGACTCCTGTGTCTATCCACTTGTATCATTTTGTCTGCTTTAAGATTTTAACAGTTCCCTCAAAGTGAGATTCGTTCATATAAATAAGACTTTATTTACCAGTACATCTGAAGTGACTGAGATGCTAATTTCTATTGAATTACCTAATTAATTTTTATTTTAATGCAGGCTCTGAACCAGGTTGTCCTTTGGGACAAGATTGTTCTGAGAGGTGATAATCCGAAGCTGCTGTTAAAAGATATGAAAACAAAGTATTTTTTCTTTGACGACGGAAATGGTCTCAAGTGAGCAACTCTTTGTCATTTTTTACATGCGATGCTACGAGAAGGGGAGAGAAAGACGTGATGTGTTTTTAAAGAAAAATGTTACAGGCTAAAAAGAAAAGTTGAGAGAGAAGAAAAGTATTTACATAGCTCTGAAGTGAAAGATTGAGCAGAAACAGTGCCGTGCAAGCCAGAGTCTAAGTGCTCGGCTCTCTCACCTTCTGGGAACTGAATAGTCAGACTAGGAGGGCCTGGGGCTCCTGCCCTCAGGAGTGCAGCATCCTGGGCTGCTGATCCTGGGGTGGGAACGTTATCCCCAGAGGGCTCCTCTACGGGTGTCAGAGGAACTGCCAGGGAACCTGAATGAGGAAGCAGCCTGTTGGTCCAGGATTTGATACTGAGATTCCTGGTTTTGGTTCACTTAACCTCTCTGAACCTCAGCTTCGTTTTGTACAAAATGAAGGAATTAGAATGATTGATCTTTTGGGTTCGCTTTGGCTCTAGTCTCTGTGGGTCAGCTTTGGAAAGGATTTTAGGGAAGAGCTATTTTAACCAAACCTGTTTTTGTGGATAAAAATTTTCCAGCATTGAGAGATTTTTATCAATTCAGGTTTGCCCATGTGGATAATGATAGAAGTAAGTTTCAAATCATTTCACCCTGGTTTCTAGCTCAAATGTGTTTATGTTTCCTGTGTTTTACACATTTACACGTTTTGGTTGATGGCTTGCTTAACTGTGATGCTTAAGTAACTTCAGGTGGGTCATTACGGGAAGCTTACAGTGAGAATGGTGGGGTTTTCCAGCATTGTCTGAGATTTCAAAAGACTTGAGAAAATGTGTTTGTAGATTAGAATTCCACTTAGAGCTGGTTAAAACATAAAGTGTCTGATACCACAGTGCTTGAATTAAAACATTTTTGTTGAACTACAGATATTTCTGCTGACGTCTGTTTATGATGTCTCGTTACAGGGGAAATAGGAATGTCACTTTAACCCTGTCCTGGAATGTCGTACCAAATGCTGGAATTCTACCTCTCGTGACAGGATCAGGACACGTATCTGTCCCATTTCCAGATACATATGAAATAACGAAGAGTTATTAAATTATTCTGAATTTGAAACAACATATTTTTATACCTAATGAATTGTATCTCGTTTCTCTCTTCCTTGCATCTTCATTTGTTTTGCGTTAACTTTTTTTTTTGGTATAAGAATGAACATCAGAAGGCATATTTGAAGGGAAAGACTAATGTACTACCTAATTTTCCAAATAAAAACAAACCAAGGCCACCAGAGTGGAGTATTATAAGAGTAAGACAGCCGCATCAGAAGATTCTGTGAAATACTTGTATTTGAAGTCTTTGCTGTATGTCCTTTATTCTGGATGGAATATGAGTGATCATGAAGGATAGTCAGTATTTTCAGGTGCCTGTGGAGTTGGGAGAACTCTATTTAAGCCTTGCATTCATGCAGGCTCACATTGGATGTGATTTAGAAGCAGATATTTTCTTTTATCTCTTTTAGGGTATATTTCAATACTGGAAAAATTAATACTAGTGAGAAGCCTGGTTTACAAAACAGCCAAACATGATGGAATTTTATTCCATTTGTCTTAGGAATGCCCAAATGCTTGTTTTTCTGACAGGTGACTAGCAGCTTTCTCCACTAAAGACTAAATACCTCTTCATATGCAGTAAATCATTCTCAAATCATTTTAAAGTCACTTAAGTCTGTGTCTTTCAGTGCTTTCTCTAAAAAAAGCTCCTTGGTATTACATCTTTGTGTGATTTTTTTTTTTAACATTGCCATAGAAAGTTGAAAATGTTTGCATGGTTTACTCTCTTGAGTTTGTTCTCCTGAGCATGCCTAGTGCCACAGAGTGGTAATTATTTAAATTTTTTTCTAGGTCCACATTTTAAGAATTATTGGGGTAATAATAATCAATATTGTTGGTGTGCTTTTCTATTTAAAAGCACTCACATATATTTGACTGTATGTGATTCTCAATAATCTAATGAGGTAGGTAGTGCAAATGTTAGCTCTTTGCAGATAAAGAAAATGACCCAGAAGTTTATTGAATTGCTTCCAGGTTATTACATAGCCAGCAAGGAAGGGCATTGACCCTTGAACTCAGATCTCTCTCTCTGAGCATGTCCTTTCTTCTATACCTCAGATGACAGACTAGTCAAGATTCACTTCTGTAATTTTTAATACAGCTTTTGTTACCCTGGATGCCCTTTCTATTAGTTAAAAGAGTTCCTTTTCTAAATGAAAGTAACTGGTTTTCAAGTTGCCAACAATTTATATAGAGGTAATATGTCACTCATTCTCTGCATAAATTAATTCTTCTCACGTTAAAAGTAAAAGAATCCAAACGTATGTAAAAATAATTTAGAGATTGATTATATGATCATATTTAACCATGTTTTTTTCTATAGTGGACAAATAAATATCCTCAAAGGAAGCAATTGCAGATCAATCATCCCTAAAAGCTAGACCAGACACTGCAGGAACAGTGTCAGCAGTAACCAAAAAGGGCTAATGTTTCCTAAGCATCGTTTAGTGGCTGACGTTTGTCATGAGAAACGCATCTCCATTTACTTACATTGCCTGGAACAGCTTGGCTTGTAAGGGCTTGTGCTCTGTGGAGGCCAGAGGTACAGTGTCACGAATACTAGACTGGCTTTGGCTCGCAGCTTTTTCGTTAAACTTTTCAGGGTCTCCGTTTCTTTATCTGTAAAATGACAGAGTTGGACGAGTTAACTTAAATAGTGATTCTTTTATACCATACACATCTGTAAAATTCATTGTATCTCTTCGGCCGACTGAACAGAAAAGCACCTTAGTAATGAGAGGGCAGATGTAATAAGATGACTGAAAGATAATTAACATAATTCATACCGATCTGACTTTATTTCTGTTAGATTTTACACCCAGAAGATTTAAATTTTCGTATAGTTTTTGTACAAATTCTAGACACAAACTTAACATCTGTCGGCATCAAAGCTTAAAAGGGTGTGTGCTCCTTGAGGAGGGTGCTCTCGATGGGCCTGCACCCCAGGGCAGACCTAGGGCCAGCTGAGACGCTCGCATGCCTCTGGACACCTGGGTCTGTGTTTGCTGTACATGAATGTGGAAATTTACTCCAGCTACTGTTGAGTCCAGGCTTACCCCCTTTTTGGAGTTAGGTGAGGAAGGGGAGTAGAAAGGCCCACTAGCATAATAAATCGAGTTTTTGCTTTCATTTGAAAGAGAAACTGCTCAGGACAAGGATGATCCAACACGGGAATACAAAACCTTCCTCAGGAACTCATTTTTGGGTTTGCACAGCTTTGTAAGTCCACTGTAACTGCATGAAAAAGTTGGACCTGTGTTCAATTGATAACATTGTCTAACTTAGCATCAGTGTTTTTCAAAAGTCTTGCATTTCCACAAGACTGAAGGCTTCATACTTTGGATTAGAAACATCTGAGTCCCGGGATCATCCTGGGAAAGATGATTGCAAGACTCTCTTCTAATGTGCTCCCATGCTCCTTTCCTCCTGCAGTTTAACCTGGACCAGCACATATATCTTGTTTTCATGCCCAACATTTGATTACATTTGGTTTCTTTGTGCCTAAAGGAAGATAACAAGAAACCAGAAACCCTTTATGGTGTAATAGGAAAAGGGGTTAGTTTGAGTTTCTGTTTTTGTAATTATCTTACAGCTCTTTGGTGAGTCTGGCCAGCCTAGTGATAGCACTGAGAGGCTTTAAGGCTATAAGAACTATCTAAACCTTAAAGCTTTGGACCTTTGGGGTACAGGTTAATGGGGCTGTATTTTATAATACTTTGAACTGACATGAGTTTATGGGGGCGGAAACCATAAGCTGTGAATTTTGATAGTCAACATCTGTCCATTTCAGAAGCCTCCCTTGCTTTTAGCAGACAGCCTATGTACCTTTTATGTGACTGCCAGTGGTTTAAAAAAATCTGTTTCAAAAAATTGTTGCATGTTTTGATGCAATTTGGGAAACTGTTTACTTTAAATTCATAAGAAAAACATGTCGATACTGAAGAAACATTTGAGGCTTTTAATTGCAATAAATATTCAACGTTTTTCTAATGAAAATGAATTTTGTTTATGAGTAAAAGGTATGCATTTAAAAGACTTTCAGATGCTTTTTTTTAATGTGAAGCTGCTGAACTAAAAATGGATGAAACCAAGTCTAGTAAACTTGAGTTTTTTTCTTTTTTCCTTTTCTCTGTCTTTTTCTGGGGCAGGTGTGGGGGAGGGTAGTCACACCTAGCAGATCTCCAGAGACTGCTCCTACCCTAGACTGTAAGCTCTTTGAGGGCAGTCTTGTGGATTTATCTTTGTATCTTCCCCAGCACCTAGCACAGTGCTTTGCACAAAATAGGTGCCCAATAAATACTGATAATGAGCCAAGTCATTGTGTCTCTAATGTGGCCAGACCGTGGGGACTATTTTGCAGGTAAGTGTGCTCCTTTGTAAAGGCTGCTGTTGTCACTCGAGCTCCCGGTGACGTTAGATCTGACTCTTCCTTCCTTTCGTACCTTGGACATGGCCCAGGCCAGGCAAGCACTGCGCTCCTGTTGCCAAGACCGGGGTTCCCTCAGTGCCAGGCTTCTGGTAAGAGCCACGGGACAGTAACCGAGAAGACAGATAACAGTTGAAAGTCACCACACAGACCTGACTTTAAAATACTCTCAAGATGCTGGTTGAGCTCATGAAGAAACAAACGGGGCAGATTAGACAGGTGACTGCGTTTGACGGTGTGGTGCATCCAGCCTCCCTCACACTCGGCTTCTAGGCCCACCCTGCGAGCCCACCGAGCTGTGGGAATCCCATCATTTCCATTTCTCATTGTTTCCCAGTGAACTCAAGACAACTGCAATGATAGAAATACTCCCTCAAAAGAAGAGAAAGTCGGATTCAGAGGGGAAGTTAGTTTTCTTTTAAACCAAAGTATATTTTTCTGGGATGATACAAGAGGTCAGCTGGGAGTTCTCAGCCCTGCCTTTAGGATTTATCCAGGTACAGAGTCAAGAAGTAAAACGCTAGTCATTATTAATGACAGAAGAAAAACGTCTCCTGGAGGAGGAGATGGCAACCCCTCCAGTATTCTTGCCTGAAGAATCCCATGGAGAGGAGTCTGGCGGCCCACAGTACGTGGGGTCATGGAGATGGACGTGACTGAGTGACTGACACTCCAGGGTAAAAGGTGAGTTGCATCATCTGGTTGGGGTGACTCCAGGAGGCCAGAGAGACCCATTCTAACAAATCTAAGTCCTGTTGACCAGTTCCCTTCCAGGAAGACACGTTGGGTGAGAAAAAAATCTCCATAGCAACCTGTGACAGGCCATGGGTCTTGTTCAGTTCAGTTGCTGAGTTGTGTCTGATTCTGCAACCCTATGGATTGCGGCACGCCAGTACTCCTTGTCCATCACCAATTTCTGGAGTTTACTCAAACTCATGTCCATCGCATCACTGATGCCATCCAGCCATCTCATCCTCTGTTGTCCCCTTCTCCTCCTACCCTCAATCTTTCCCAGCATCAGGGTCTTTTCAAATGAGCCAGCTGTTCACATCAGGTGGCCAAAGTATTGGAGTTTCAGCTTCAACATCAGTCCTTCCAATGAACACCCAAGACTGATTTCCTTTAGGATGGAGTGGTTGGATCTCCTTGCTGTCCGAGGGACTCTCAGTAGTCTTCTCCAATACCACAGTTCAAAAGCATCAATTCTTCAGTGCTCAGCTTTATTTATGGTTCAACTCTCACATCCATACATGACTACTGGAAAAACCATAGCTTTGTCAGGACAGACCTTTGTTGGCAAAGTTATGTCTCTGTTTTTCAATATGTTGTCTAGGTTGGTAATAGCTTTCCTTCCAAGGAGTAAGCATCTTTTAATTTCATGGCTGCAATCACCATCTGCAGTGATTTTGGAGCCCCCCAAAATAAAGTCAGCCACTGTTTCCACTGTTTCCCCATCTTATTTGCCATGAAGTGATGGGACCAGATGCCATGATCTTCGTTTTCTGAATGTTAAGCTTAAAGCCAAGTTTTCCACTCTCTTTCACTTTTCATCAAGAGGCTCTTTAGTTCTTCACTTTCTCCCATATGGGTGGTGTCATCTGCATATCTGAGGTTATTGATATTTCTCCCAGCAGTCTTCATTCCAGCTTGTGCTTCCTCCAGCCCAGCATTTCTCATGATGTACTCTGCATATAAGTTAAATAAGAAGGGTGACAGTATACAGCCTTGATGGACTACTTTTCCTATTTGGAACCAGTCTGTTGTTCCATGTCCAGTTCTAACTGTTGCTTCCTGACCTGCATACAGGTTTCTCAAGAGGCAGGTCAGGTGGTCTGGTATTCCCATCTCTTTCAGAATTTTCCACAGTTTATTGTGATCCACACAGTCAAAGGCTTTGGCATAGTCAGTAAAGCAGAAATAGATGTTTTTCTGGAAGTCTCTTGCTTTTTTGATGATTCAGCGGATGTTGGCAATTTGATCTCTGGTTCCTCTGCCTTTTCTAAAACCAGCTTGAACATCTGGAAGTTCACAGTTCACGTATTACTTTATTAGCGTGTGAGATGAGTGCAATTGTGTGGTAGTTTGAGCATTCTTTCGCATTGCCTTTCTTTGGGATTGGAATGAAAACTGACCTTTTTCAGTCCTGTGTCCCCTTCTGAGTTTTCCAAATTTGCTAACATATTGAGTGCAGTATTTTCACAACATCATCTTTTAGGATTTGAAATAGCTCAACTGGAATTCCATCACCTCCACTAGCTTTGTTCGTAGTGATGCTTTCTAAGGTCCACTTGACTTCACATTCCAGGATGTCTGGCTCTAGGTGAGTGATCACACCATCATGATTATCTTGATTGTGAAGATATTTTTTGTACAGTTCTGTGTATTCTTGCCACCTCTTCTTAATATCTTCTGCTTCTATTAGGTCCATACCATTTCTGTCCTTTATTGAGCCCATCTTTGCATGAAATGTTCCCTTGGTATCTCTAATTTTCTTGAAGCGATCTCTAGTCTTTCCCATTCTGTTGTTTCCCTCTATTTCCTTGTATTGATCTCTGAGGAAGGCTTTCTTATCTCTCCTTGCTATTCTTTGGAACTCTGCATTCAGATGCTTATATCTTTCCTTTTCTCCTTTGCTTTTCACTTCTATCTTTTCACAGCTATTTGTAAGGCCTCCTCAGACAGCCATTTTGCTTTTTTTGCATTTCTTTTTCATGGGGATGGTCTTGATCCCTGTCTCCTGTACAATGTCATGAACTTCATTCCATAGTTCATCAGGCACTCTATCTATCAGATCTAGGCCCTTAAATCTATTTCTCACTTCCACTGTATAATCATAAGGGATTTGATTTAGGTCATACCTGAATGGTTTAGTGGTTTTCCCTGCTTTCTTCAATTTAAGTCTGAATTTGGCAATAAGGTGTTCATGATCTGAGCCATAGTCAGCTCCCAGTCTTGTTTTTGCTGATGGTATAGAGCTTCTCCATCTTTGGCTGCAAAGAATATAATCAATCTGATTTCAGTGTTGACCATCTGGTGATGTCCATGTGTAGAGTCTTCTCTTGTGTTGTTGGAAGAGGGTGTTTGCTACGACCCTTGCCTTGGCCGTTGCCCTGCTTCATTCTGTAATGAATTCATTCTCTATCAGTACCTGTGCTTTTATGACACCTTCATGTCACACACACGTAAAATTGCAGTTGAAGTTTCACAAAGTAATACCTCGGAGTATGAAGATAGGCTGGTTCCAAAGTCCAATACAATGTCCACCATCAGGACAGATGCTAGTTACTACTCACTTACTATGTGTTACCTATCCTAACTCTGTGACACTCGCCTCACATTTTCTGGTGAACTGCAGGAAAGGAGTCAGGTAGGTACCCCTGGCTAGAAATCACATAAAATGCTTATTAATAGAAGAAAGTCACCTAGGCCCAACAAGCTTTAAGATGACTAGGGGAAAGAAGCAAATATATATCCAGTGTATCACTGTTTTACTTATTTAGTGAGATGGCACAGGAGAATTGTTTTCTCTGTATATTCATATGTATATTTTCATGTAGAATTTAATACAATCCAGTCATGAAATTTTCTATATATACATTCATATTCTACATTACGCATTTTAAGTTCAGTGGAACCTATAAAATCACTAAAAGAACTGAAAGTGAATGTTGCTCTGTCGTGTCAGACTCTTTGTGACCCCATGGACTGTAGTCCATGGGCTTGTCCAGGCCAGAATACTGGAGTGTGTAGCCGTTTCCTTCTCCAGGGGATCTTCCCAACCCAGGGATCGAACCTGGGTCTCCCACATTGCAGGTGGATTCTTTACCAGCTGAGCCATCAGGGAAGCCCAAGAATACTGGAGTGGGTGACCTGTCCCTTCTCCAGCGGATCTTCCTGACCCAGAGATCGAGCCAGGGTGTCTTTCATTGCAGGCAGATTCTTTACCAGCTGAACTACCAGGGAAGCCCTAATATAAATAAATTAATCACTAGAGAGGGAAGTAATTTTCATCAATACAGTTTTCCTAGTTTCCTGATTTTAAATTTTAATTTTTTTTACAGTAAGAAGCTTTTGTGTACAACTATTTTACCCTCCTGAAGTGGAAGTTCTTCCCCCCCAGCTGTGGAAAAAGGATCCACCATGGTGCTGTTTTTCTGGAATGTGCCTGTTTTGCTGAGTGGAGCTTTGGTGCCCTCTGGTAGCAGAACTGAGAAAAACAAGTGACAGGTCTCCCGCAGTTCTTGCTACATAGTGTTGCTATGACTATGGACCTCTGCCCTCCAGAAAATTCTGAATTTTGGGTTTGATTACTGCTCACATTTAGGTTTTAACTCCCTGGTCTTTTCCTCCTTCCCTTGGAGCTTTCAGATATGTTCCTAAGAGCTAGGCACGGTGACACTGTGTGTATTCACTTCATCTGGGGGCTGGTTGAATGGCTGCAGGAGTGTTTTAGAGTCTCGCGTGCAAGAAGCTGAGGAAGCCGACACATCTTTTTGCTGGGGAAGAAAACAGTCCTTAGCAGCTTATACAGAGCGATCGATTTGGTAAACACATTTTTTTTTTCTCTCTTTCCTAATAAGAGAACGCCAGAAGTTTGCCTTTATAAAAGCTCAGGTAGATTTTACTGTCTTGTCTCCAGGCATAAATGCTTTGTTTTCTGCTATAATCTAATGAGCAGGAAGCCTAATTCTACCCCATCTCACAAAATGTAATGCTGATTTAGAACTTTGGGGCCATCGTGTTGACAGAGTTCTATGAGCAGGGTATCTATTAATATACATGCATACCAGAGGGTGGGGGTCTCTTTCCCACAGATTTCAGGGACCTGCCACTCTACTGTGAAGTGTCTAGAGATCAGAAATTTGGGGTGGAGATAGAATTTCACTTTTAAAGGCAGATGGCGACTCCCTGTGCCCCCTACTGCTGTAAAAGTTCTACTTTGTCCTTTTATAATTTCTTTGACCCCCTTTCCAAGTCTCTTGCTCATTTATTAAGGTCCATCTTTTATTTTTAGACATTTCATATGTTGTCATATTGGGTTCAGGAGACACCCTATTGCGGTGTCTGCTCCAACCCAAATGCTGAATCACCTGGTAAGTCAAAGGCTGATGGACTTGAATGGGGCCCAGAATAAAAGAAGAGCCTTCAGTTCACCCCGTTTGCTTTGTGAGCAGTTCTGCCAAAGTCCTAGTGGGTCCAGGGGTGCTTCCTGAGTCTGCACCTGACTGGGGTGCTGGGAGAGCCCAACGAGAGCTCTGACAGGTGAATCAGAGCGAATGCCTTCAGGGTTTTGGGGCAAAGCTGTGCTCTCTTCAGAAAGTAAATATTGTTCTGAGAATAATTCTTGGCTCACTATTAGGCCCTGAGATGCCAGTAATCAGGAAACTTGAGAGGCAAATCAAAATAAGTTTTGTCTGATCTTGTAAGCCTCAAGTCATCACAACTCTCGGACATTTAAGTGAAGGGATTATATGAGATCAGGCAGGCCTTGAATGAACTGGCAAACCCTGTCATCCATGCCTTTCTCAATTTACATCTCTGACCTTACGTGGAGTTATATGAAGACAGAAAAACTGAGATTGGCTTACTGATGGCTCACTGTGACATCCTATGTTAGGCAAGAGAGGTAAACCATAGAACCATAGTCCTTGGGGGTGACTTAGGATCATCTGATATGATGAGAGACTGGTTATTAAGAATAATAGCTCATAGTTAGATATTTATGTTTTTATAATATCCAAGTAAGTTGTTTGCTATATTCCATAAATAGGAGTTTGAGTTATTCTCAAGCAAATAACATTTTTGTTGCAAAGAAATACCTGTTGCAGGAAGTCTCCCACCATCCTTTAAAGATGAGGCTGGCTGCTGCTGCTGCTGCTAAGTCGCTTCAGTCGTGTCCGACTCTGTGCGACCCCATAGACTGCAGCCCACCAGGCTCATCTGTTCCTGGGATTCTCCAGGCAAGAATACCGGAATGGGTTCCATTTCCTTCTCCAATGCATGAAAGTGAAAAGTGAAAGTAAAGTTGCTCAGTCCTGCCGGACTCTTAGCGACCCCATGGACTGCAGCCTACCAGGCTCCTCCGTCCATGGCATTTTCCAGGCAAGAGTACTGGCTTAGCTGTTGCTGGAATCTGGGAGGAATTGCAGAAGAAAGCAAGCATTTCTGGTTTATTTCCACTAGGTGGAGCTAATGAGTTTAAGAGTCAACCTGCTGTATCTTTTAACGCAATAATTGAACTAATCATAGAAGATATTTATATTATGTTACTTTCCCCTTTCACAATAAAAGAAGTAGTAAGATCACTTTTATTCATTGTAGAAGTAAAATAATCACAATTGTAACCTCAGGAAATTTGAAAACCCCGTTAACTTCTTAAGGAGCTAGGATGATATTATCTGATATTTTTACTGTAATTCAGTGAAATGATCTTTTATTTAAAAATGTAGTTTTGGGGTCATTTTTACACGTGTTGTGAGTTTTGATCATAGCTATTTTCCTCTTTGGGCAAAATGAAGTTTTAACTTTCAGATGACTTAAAGAATAGGGGCTATGTGTTTTCATTTTTTTTTTTTAATTGGGCAAGAAAATACCTTGAAAGCCTGTGCTTGTGAGTAAAAAGAGACTACCTCTGACTGCATCATTTCACTTGAGTTGTCATTAGACATTGTAAACAAAAATAAAAGTTTGAAAAAAGAAACAGCACTTCTTTCAATGACTGAATAGTAATTTCCATTCCTGATTCTGTGAGTGTTTGATTGCAGAAAAGGAAGGAAACCAGCAACTTGGTTTAGGTTTCTGTTCTGTGAATACACAACTGGGAGAGACGTTCGGAATTACCTAATCCACGTCCATTGCTTTAGAAATCAAGAAACTGAGAATCCAGACCACATTTAAAAATGCACTTGAGAAAGACAGGAAAGATGCTGAGTACAGCTTGACTGGCCTTCAGGTCTTTTCGAAACAGTTGCTTGTAGACAGTGTCCAAGGGCAAGACCACGTTATGAGTAAAGAATCAAGGTCTTTGGTCAGAGTATATGGATCATTATCTGTTGTCTTTAGTGAAAGTTGCACAGGTAACGCATGAAATGGCGTTGGTGCTGGCATTTACGAAAAATACTGTGTCCCCAGAATCAGCTTGCATAGTAAAAAGGGCAGACCTAGGAGTCATCTAGAACTGAAGAATGACAATTCCTCCCTTAGAGCCTGTGTGTGTGTGTGTGTGTGTGTGTGTGTGTGTGCGCTCAGTCGTGTCTGACTCTTTTGTGACCCTGTGGCCTGTAGCTCACGAGGCTCCACGGACTATAGCCCACCAGTCCATTATCTTTAGTTAGTCCATGTCATTCTCCAGAAAAATACTGGAGTGGGTTGCCATTTTTTTCTCCAGGGGATCTCCCTGACCCAGGGATCGAACCTGCATCTCCTGTGGCTCCTTGGCAGGCAGATTCTTTATCACTAAGCTACCCGAGAAGCCCCCAGCTTCCCTATAACAGGAGTTAAAATAGCTACAGCATGGAGGTGCAGGATAGCCTAAATGTACTAACATGGTAGGCTCTTAATAAAGAGATATCCTGTTACCTCGTTAAGAAATAGGTTTTAAAAACGGAAAAAATAAGTTGAACTTAAAGGATGAATGAACAATGTCTGACATCATAGATCTGTCCATTTAGGTGCTGAGCTGTGTTCTGACCCTTCTCATGATGGTTCGGATGAATTTCTTGGCCCTAGATTTGCAAGGCTCATTTGATTGCTTACACAGATCCAGCCTGAGTCAAGCGGATGGAAAGCTGCAGATGACAGAAATCAATGATGAGGTGTAGCAAACCACAGGCAACAGAAGCACCGTGTTTATCACAGTTGCTCTGGGGCTGAAGCTACCTTGATTGGACCCACAATACCCACTCCAGTGTTCTTGTCTGGAGAATCCCAGAGACAGTGGGCCCCCGTCTATGGGGTCGCACAGAGTCAGACACGACTGAAGCGACTTAGCAGCAGCAGCAGCACAACGGCACAGAATGACACCTCCTATTTTCTCCTATCGCACCCCATTACGCTTTTGTTCCCAAGGATTTATGTCAACATTGTTACGTTGTTACAGAGAGCAGACATCACTGGGTTCTAGGATGTTGAAAAGTATTTACATAGCTGACTTTTTCTCTTTTCATTTCTCTTTTTATCCAGCAGATGTCACTCATTATCTTTAGTTAGCCCATGTTTGGTCTCACCTGCCTAGGACCAGCTGAAGAGAAATCACCTTTAGTTATTATGTCAAAGTGACATGTTTGTTGAACTGGAACAATAATCCTTCTCCCCATTAGTCTATCGGGGACTCGAGGCATCACCATACTCAAGCAGTGATGAACTTTTATTTTCTCATTTAATTAAAAAGAAAATGTCTATAACAGGCTCCAAAATGTATAACTGGGAAATAAATGAAGGAAAAAAAATAACAGGGAACACATGTAGGGAATTTACATTTGCCTTTGTGGTAAAATAGGTTCATGAGAGAGGACAAACTCATCACTGATGCCGATGTAAGGTTTGATTATACTCTAGAGTTTAGAATAGAAAATGCAGTTTATGCAGTTCATAGTGTGTGTCTGTGCAGATGTGTGAAACAATGTGCTTTTTAATCATGCCTGCTGCAATAACAAATAATCATTACATTCATGCTGGCTTTGGGCTTGGTAACTGGAGCTAATTTTATAAAACTGGAGTAACACAAGCTTAACGCATAAGAGGTAAGTTTCCTTCAGTTTCTAAAAGTAAGAAAGTGCCTCTTAAAAAAAATACATATTGCAAGCAAGAGTCTATGTATCCTGTTTCTCCAACTGCCTCTGTGTTTTAAATCTACTTTTTCCTCTTAATAGGGATTGGTGGGTGATCCTCCGAGTATGTTCATTAAAGGGAAAGACATTGCCGGTCTTTCTTTGTCAGCAAAAGCTGAATTTATTATGGGAGAAGAGACCATCTCTCTGCAAGCCTGTTTTTGACGCTTGTACTTCCAATTGGCCTGTTGGAATAGCTGGACTGGATGCAAAGCTTCAGTGCAGGCGTTTATGTTCTTAGGTGATGGTGCTTCCTGTCGGAGGCGTTCTGCGGTGGGGGTGGCGGGGTGGGGGGGGGGCGGTGCTTCGCCAGGTGGGAGATGGGGGCTCAGCTTAATCTGCTCTGCTCCTGGTGCAGCTCCTTGTCTCTGGGCCATTTGCAACCAGAGAAACAAAAAATACCCAATTTCTCTTCATTTTACTTATTTAGAAATTTTTGGCTTCGGATATAACTTATGCAGTTTTTAGATACAAAAAGCCAGTTTGAAAGTGTCTATTAAACAGCAGCTATTCATCAGGAAACACAAAAACAATCAGTGACGAAGAGATGCCAAACTAATAAAATTCAGGAAAGAAGAAACCGACTTGGATACTGAACAGCTATTTGATAATGTTATGGAAAAAATAGTACAGCTTAGTAATTTG
The DNA here is from genome assembly GCF_014754425.2 of Oryx dammah. Classification (NCBI taxonomy): domain Eukaryota; kingdom Metazoa; phylum Chordata; class Mammalia; order Artiodactyla; family Bovidae; genus Oryx; species Oryx dammah. The sequence continues at coordinate 494,423 of NW_024080475.1, forward strand.
AATAGGAAAATAGGCTACTATTCAATTTTGAAAATCTGATATGCAAAGTTTTACAACATAACAGTAGTGTCCAGAATAGACAGCAAAGATCATTTTTATACTAGACATTTCCTCATGGACCCCAGTGATACCCTAAATGTTACATTACTGACGCATACGTCAGAATTTACAAAAACAGTCCTCTCCTGTCTCCTGGACTCACACTTCATTCAGTTTTTTAAAGATGTAAAACATTTAAACATTTTTTATTTTTTAAGTTTATTTATTTATTTTTGCCATGCGGCGTTTCTTTTGAGAAAGACCAGGGATTCAACCTGCACCCTGGGCAGTGAAAGCTCGGAGTCCTAACCACTGGACATCCAGGGACCTCCCATAGCTTAGTAGTGACCAGGCACTCAGTTCTCCAACCTAGGCCATCCATGTGGGAAAGGGAACAAATGATAACAAAGGTAGAAGCAAGAGAATATCATGGAAAAGATAATGCAGGTCCAGGACAAGATGCAAACTGCAGGATGAAGCGGGGGACGGGGAGATGCGTGCTCCTGGGAGAACCTTGTACTAATGAGCCGCTAGCATCCAAGATACACTGATGAGCTTTTCTGGCAGTTGCTCCACAGCCGTGTTCCCATGAAAAATCACAACTGCTATCATAGTATCAATGCCCAGTGAAATACACACACTACTTTTTGCATGAACTGGAATATTCAGTGCCAGAGACGGGTACAATGGAGGTGAATAAACCGTCTCCTTCCCAGATTCCCACATCTGCACTTTTAAAGAGACGTCCCAGCTGTAGGAGGCTTTAGGTCCCTGTAGTTTATTATTTTTCAGCACCGTATTCAAAATGCAATAGAGATCTCTTGAATTGAATTTACACTACAAAGGCTAGTGATATGAAAGTTTTGTTCAAATGAGTCCTCGCCATGAAATATATTGTATATAAATGTGACAATTATCTTTCATTTGAAATACGGTGATGATTGTTGTTTACAGAATTAATTGAATGTAAAACTTTATATGTTACTATACTTTCTCCAAATGTTCTGCAAATGCAGTTTCTATTTCAGGTGGCTGAAAATGTAGGATAGATGCTTAAAACAAGAATGCAGTCAGAACCAGGGGCTTGTCTACATTCGACAGTTTATTAGGATTTCCCTCTACCACCTGTCAATCACTTATAATTGGGCTTGAAAGTGGAGATAGGTTTCTGGTCAGAAGCTGGACTCTCTACTCTCATCCTACTTCAGGCTACCCATCACCCATTTTGGGATTACAGGTTTTCCCCTCTGTCTGAAACTAGAGTGTTCCTATGAAACCTTTCTGAAGCCGACAAGGCATAACATCAAGACTTTAAGCCAAGGCATGAAGCAATGAGTCTAGGACACACCTTGCTAACGGTGCACAGAATAAATGGAGGTAAAGCACAGATGCTCACACAGTCAAAGCTTGATGCTGAGATGCTGGGTACGGTTCCGGGAAAGGAGCTGGGAGGGGCTGGCAGGCCTTCCTCCTCACCATGACCCTGTGTGTCTATATCCTATCGTGGTGTTTTCCTTCTGTTAGAGATATTTTGATTTGACAACTAGAATGACACTTTGATTTCTACTTTTCCATTATAAGACTTTAAAATGATACATTTTTGCCTCTCTTACAAGGAGCCATTAAGGTATAGGTGTCTATATTTACGCAGGTCAGGAAGCAACAGTTAGAACTGGACATGAAACAACAGACTGGTTCCAAATAGGAAAAGGAGTATGTCAAGGCTGTATATTGTCACCCTGCTTATTTAACTTACATGCAGAGTACATCATGAGAAATGCTGGACTGGAAGAAACACAAGCTGGAATCAAGATTGCCAGGAGAAATATCAATAACCTCAGATATGCAGATGACACCACCCTTATGGCAGAAAGTGAAGAGGAGCTAAAAAGCCTCTTGATGAAAGTGAAAGAGGAGAGTGAAAAAGTTGGCTTAAAACTCAACATTCAGAAAACAAAGATCATGGCATCTGGTCCCATCACTTCATGGGAAATAGATGGGGAAACAGTAGAAACAGTGTCAGACTTTATTTTTTGGGGCTCCAGAATCACTGCAGATGGTGATTGCAGCCATGAAATTAAAAGACGCTTGCTCCTTGGAAGAAAAGTTACGACCAACCTAGATAGTATATTCAAAAGCAGAGACATTACTTTGTCAACTAAGGTCCGTCTAGTCAAGGCTATGCTTTTTCCTGTGGTCATGTATGGATGTGAGAGTTGGACTGTGAAGAAGGCTGAGTGCCGAAGAACTGATGCTTTTGAACTGTGGTGTTGGAGAAGACTCTTGAGAGTCCCTTGGACTGCAAGGAGATCCAACCAGTCCATTCTGAAGGAGATCAACCCTGGGATTTCTTTGGAAGGAATGATGCTAAAGCTGAGGCTCCAGTACTTTGGCCACCTCATGCGAAGAGTTGACTCATTGGAAAAGACTCTGATGCTGGGAGGGATTGGGGGCAGGAGGAGAAGGGGATGGCCGAGGATGAGATGGCTGGATGACATCACGGACTCGATGGACGTGAGTCTGAGTGAACTCCGGGAGATGGTGATGGACAGGGAGGCCTGGCGTGCTGCGATTCATGGGGTCGCAAAGAGTTGGACACGACTGAGCAACTGAAGTGAACTGAACTGAACCCAAGCATCACTGTCTGTTTATTGATCATTCTTAAAGTCATAGCCATTACAATTTGGGAGTCAAATAAATAAGTAATAGGGGACTACCTATTTCTTCAAGTGCTGTACACTTCTTAAAATATACCAGTGCTATCACTACCACTGTGATTTAAGAAGTATTCAAACATCTTCATAGCTGTGGTTAGTCGCTCAGTCATGTCCGACTCTTTGTGACCCCACAGAGTGTAGCCCACCAGGCTCCTCTGTCCACAGGGGTTCTCCAGGCAAGAATACTGGAGTGGGTTGCCATGCCCTCCAACAGAGGTTTTTCCCAACCCAGGGATTGAACTCAGGTCTGCCGCATTGCAGGCAGATTACTGTCTGAGCCGCCAGGGAAATCATATTTTCATTGCAGATCTACAAAAAGATTCAAGCATATACATTCAGTAAAAGCAGAAATAAGGGAAAAATCTAAAGCTCTATTCCCAAACTCTATAAGAGAGGGAAAAGAAATGAAAATGTATTAATCATCTTATTATGTGAGTCATGTAATTCTATACTTGAAATCAGTTATGTATGAACTTCAAAATATGCCTTAATAAAAAAAGTCGAAGCAAAATTAGTGAATTTATCTTAGGGTATTTCTCACTCTGTGTTCAGTGTACATTTTAAAGCGCTGGCTTTTCTCATTACTGCCTTTTATTCTTGAGAAAAGGGAAGCGATGCAGGACGAGATGGTGAGAATAGTTAAAGGAAACGACAGTTATGAGTCACAGTGTGAACCTGGCTTTCCTAGATTCCCATGTTAGCAAAAGTGCTTTGTCGAGGGAGATGAGAGGGAAAAAAAAATCCCAGCTGTTTTTAAAAATATTAGAGTAGCCAAGAAGAAAGTTCAGATTTTAAAAAGCAAAATGAACGTCATACCTGCCGCCCCATTTCCTTGTATTATGGCCGTGTGAAATTGATTTCTGTGTAGATTGGGCTCACTGGCAGTTTCCTTTCCTACAAGGCCCTGCAGTTCCTTTTCCTTTTTTTAAAGAGCAAAAGGACCCCTCAGATTTGTTATCAGTTGGAATGTCCATCCTTCTAACACAAACCACACTGATACGGCACTTGCGTTGCTCTACAGAGGTGCGCTTCTGAGATTTCCACTTTCCTTTTTCGCTGGCCTACGCCTGATAAGAGAGGCTGCCCCGCTTACAACAATGCGGCCCCAGTTTGCACTGGCAAATGGCATTTCCTGGTTGGTGTGGAAATGCAGCTGTACTCTTCAGGGTTCTCCACCAGGAATCTCTGCACTGCGGCCTCACGAACAAGCATTTCTACAGATGATAAAGGGAGAATTTCCTTGCGCTGGAAAATGAAAGTGGGCTTTATCTCCTTGAGAACCTGACCTTGACAAGTAGAAATCTACCTGACAAGTAGATTTGCTTTTTCTGTGGCTAACCTTTCTGCATATGGATCTTGTTAGGGAGAAGCATAGCATTGGAGACATTTATTTTCTAATAAATACAATAGTTGTCATGCTAAAAAGTAGAGTTTTGAAAAATTATCTTTCTCATGTTAGTCATTTTAAAGTGATTATAAAGACATATGAGCAGGCCTGCCCTTCTTTGTTGGCTAAATCTACCATGAACAAGGAACAGATGGATCCACCTTTTTCCTGATAAAAGCATCACTGCTGCTGCTGCTGCTAAGTCGCTTCAGTTGTATCCGACTCTGTGTGACCCCATAGACGGCAGCCCACCAGGCTCCCTCGTCCCTGGGATTCTCCAGGCAAGAACACTGGAGTGGGTTGCCATTTCCTTCTCCAATGCATGAAAGTGAAAAGTGAAAGTGAAGTCGCTCAGTCATGTCCGACTCTTAGTTGTGTCCATGGGGTTTTCCAGGCAAGAGGACTGGAGTGGGTTGCCATTGTCCTCTCCGAAAGCATCACTGCTGTCTCTCATTCTTACAAAGCAGCGTAGTTACTTTAAGAAGAAGAGAGAAACGATTCTAGCTTTAGCTGTAGGAATGTTCCTGCTTGCAGGCCTGACTCTACCATTGGCTGGGTCTGGGGCAAAAGTACAAAGGTAGGTCTACATAATTGGCTAACTATCTAGAAATTATAAATCAAATTAATATCATGTTAAATATTTTCTATTATCCTGTCTTAACAAATTTAGCTTCATTATAGCTTGGACGTGCAAGTCTGAATGAAACGTCTTGGACCACTGCAAGTTCTGGGGTGGAGACCAATGGCAGGGGGTCCAGCTGACCTCTGGCTCACGACCTGGCATTTCTTTCTCCATCCTCAGCTTTGTCTCCCACCTGAGAGGCCTCATCTGCACAGATGTGGATACTCCATCTTCACATTTCAGAGGAGGAAAGTGAAGCAAGGAGAGGTTTTAAGGCACCAAAGTTTGCATAGCTGGTAAATAATGGAGCCATGATGACAAGCCACGTCTTTGTCCAGTCTCTTAATTTTTACCGTGATCTCATTCTTTCTTCTAAGGAAAAGTGCGTTTCCTGACCCGAGGTAAGAGCTAAGGACATCATATCATAATTATCATAATTGAACAATACAAGGGGAGTCAGAAAAGGTACATCAGAAGTACTGGGTAAGTCTTGATGGAGGATGGAAAGACAAAGCTTTCAGACAGAGCAAACTAAATGCAGTGGGTCAGAAGAAGGAGTGGGGAGTGTTGAAAGGCCACCGGGAGTTGATAGAATGGTAGGGAGTAGCAGGACATGGGGGCTGAACTGTGGGGACCCCCGAAACCAAAATAAGGAGTTGGGGTTTGACTGTGTAAGTGGTGGAGGAGAGGGTAGATGGACAAACTTGAGCCCTGGGGGTATCAGGTGACTTCCTGGCTAATGTGGTAGTCTGCTATTGATAATGAAAGGCTAATTTACAGATCCACAACTCAGACCTAGGGGATCCATTTAACTCTAAATGTTGAGGGCAGTGATTGCAGTCCAGAAGTCAGCCTTCCGCTAGCAGAAAACCAGAGACTCCAGCCGACATGGAGGTTGCGTCTCCTGTGATCCAGAGGCTATGATGAAAGTGTGGCGTGTTTTCTTTATTTTGCTGCCTGAGTATTATATCCTAATACATGGTTTCTTTTCTTTATTGAAATCCCCCAGTGCTGATGGGATCCTGAAGGCGAACTTCCATGTTGATCGCTGGTTGGATTTTTATCCTTTCCCATATTGAAATAGATTAAAATAAATTTCATGTAATTCTTACAGTGGACTTCCTCCAAGTAGACAGGAATGCATTTCTTGGTGTAACATATTTCTCAGTTATTTCTGAGGGTATTTTAAGTGCAAGTTAATGTCATAAGTAGTGTGTAGGGAAAAAAGATATAAAAAGCTGTAAGTTAAGTAACCACTTCATATAATTACACAATTTTCATAATTCAAATGGATTCTGTATAGTCTATTTCATCCTTAACTCAGACTTTTTCTTGTAATAATTCTGTAAAACAATTTCCCAGTCTTTCCAAGTATGTATTCCTTCCCCTATCTCCCATGTCTAATGTAAAGCTAAGTTGTTTATCTAACAATTATGAGTGGATATGATGGATTAGTATAACAGTATAAGGCTGGTCCAACTATTTCCCTAAGGGGATGTATCATAACATGAACATTTTGGCAGAGTCTGTGTAGTGCTACTGTTTTTAAAGACCATGTTTTGACTTTTAGAATACTATATTCCAGAAATCTTAGTATATCATAGAATGATTTAAAAACTTTCTATATGTGAGAATTCTCACTGAAATCAAAATAATTAAAGATCTAAATTTATGTGCTTCAAATATTAAACAAATGTAATGTCAATACGTATGCACAGTATTCATTTATATGCATGACCATAGTAGAATGGGGTGGAAATATCAGTTTAGCAATTTTGACTGAACTGTTCTAGGCAGTTGGACTGGCCTTCTTTATGAAGTCCACTATTCTTTAACTGAGTTAATTTTGTTGACTAATTATCGTAGTGTCGTGAATAAACTCTTGCAATATATTTTTATACTTCGTGTTCAGGGTAGAGACAATGAAAGCCCTATATTAAAACCGTCCCAATAGGGTGCCACTACACAATTTTCCTTCTGCCAGATGGACTTCTGAGTCTCTTCTTATCAGTGCTACAGCTAAGACCCACATCTGGTGATTATTTGAGGTAATTTCTTAGTAATCCCCTTAGTCATCATATCCCCTTACTTTTCCAGCAAAACCACTTGCAGGGTCTTGTTTGCAGGTACAGTTTACAAGTCTTAGGGATATGTGACTTGATTAAAACCCAAGAAAGACTTAACCAGTTTACAGTTTACAGATAGCCAGTGACTGTTTTTTTAAAAGCAGTTAATAAACTATAGTGGAAAAGAATATAAAAATGAATGTATGTATATGTGTGTGTGTGTGTGTGTGTAGCTGAATCACTTTGCTCTGCAGCAGAAATTAATACAACATTGTGCACCAACTAAATAAAGTAAAATTTAAAAAAGGAGTTGATCAAGCTGATGGCTTCTTTCTGGTACTGTAGGAATAATGATGATATTACTATATTACTATTATTTATTGAGGAATTGGGGCTTCCCTGGTTGCTCAGATGGTTAAGAATCTGCCTGCAACGCAGACCTGGGTCCAATCCCCGAGTTGGGGAGATCCCCTGAAGAAGGGCATAACAACCCACTCCAGTATCCTTGCCTGGAGAATCCCATGGACAGAAGAACCTGGCGGGCTACAGTCTGTGGGGTCACAAACAGTCAGACATGCTGCTGCTGCTGCTGCTAAGTTGCTTCAGTCATGTCCGACTCTATTCGACCCCATAGACGGCAGCCCACCAGGCTCCCCCATCTCTGGGATTCTCCAGGCAAGAACACTGGAGTGGGTTGCCATTGCCTTCTCCAATGCATGAAAGTGAAAGGTGAAAGTGAAGTCCCTCAGTCGTGTCCGACTCCTAGCGACCCCATGGACTGCAGCCCACCAGGCTCCTCCACCCATGGGATTTTCCAGGCAAGAGTGCTGGAGTGGGGTGCCATTGCCTTCTCCCGTCAGACATGACTGAGCGACTAATACATACAACACACTGAGAAATGACTGTGTTTTAAGATCCATGAGGAAAATGTTGCTTATAAAGACTAAGCGTCATGTTCAAGGTCACACCGTCAGTAAGTGGCAGGATGAACGTTTGAACCTATTACTGTTTCACCAAACAGCAATTATTCTCAACAATGAAGATTAAATCCCATGCTTGCGATCTGATGTTTTCTTCCTTGTGTCTGTCTTTTCCTTCAGCTAACATTTATAGAAAAATTTACACGCCAGGTAGGATTTTAACACTTGTCAATATTTTAACTCCTTAACAATTTATGATCTACTTTTGATTTTACATATGAGATGCAGACTGGTTAATTAACTTGGCTGATAGCCACTTAGTGACCATGAAAGATATCCAGGAATGATACTACTTCTGTTGTTTATATGTCCCTGTGACGGTGAACTGGTTAGTCATGATTCTAGAGATACAATTTCATGATATTTCTGCAGAGCAAAAATGAGCTTTGTCTTTACCCTGTGGATGTTGTAACATAGAAAACCCAGAAAGCACATGCAGATTACATTAAGGTTACATAAAAGGCAATGCCCAACTTACAAAGAATCACTTTTAAATTGTAATTATTTAGTTGAATAAGAAAAATTTATATTTTGGTCAAAATCATGTGAAAAACTGTTATTACTAAGACTTTAAAGGTTAGATTTTAAGTTGTTTGTGAAATTCAGCAGTCTTGAGGTTTTGTAATCCTCAAATCGGCTTTAATTAATTTATCAAATCCTTTTAGCAGAATTTGTTTCAGTGTTTTTGTGCAGCTACCAAAAACAGAACCTTATTAGTTTCTGTAATCTTTAAATTAGGTTTGCTCATATGACCTAATACTCCATATGAATAATCTAAGTTATAGAACCACCAACCAAAAGGGAAAACTTCAATCCTTTATTTTGGTTTCTAGTGTGCCCTCTGAAATACGTTGTATTCATACACATTTTCTCTCACTGGCAAATAAAAAACATTGATGCCATAAATTCATATGAATAATGTAAGAAACAACCACTATGCCAAGATTAAGATTTGATTGCCACTTTACCCAAGGACATACTCAAGAAACATTGATAAAAGCTGATACTGTTGCTTGAGATGGAGTCCACTTCAGTTCAGTTCAGTCGCTCAGTCGTGTCCGACTCTTTGCGACCCCATGAATCGCAGCACGCCAGGCCTCCCTGTCTATCACCAACTCCCGGAGTTCACTCAGACTCGAGTCCATTGAGTCAGTGATGCCATCCAGCCATCTCATCCTCGGTCGTCCCCTTCTCCTCCTGCCCCCAATCCATCCCAGCATCAGAGTCTTTTCCAATGAGTCAACTCTTCGCATGAGGTGGCCAAAGTACTGGAGCTTCAGCTTTAGCATCATTCCTCCCAAAGAAATCCCAGGGCTGATCTCCAGAATGGACTGGCTGGATCTCCTTGCAGTCCAAGAGACTCTCAAGAGTCTTCTCCAACACCACAGTTCAAAAGCATCAATTCTTTGGCACTCAGCTTTCTTCACACTTAGGGTTGTTTTAATTTTAATCTTCCAGATTAATTCACCCAACCATGGAGGTAAGTTTCTTATCATGCTGTGATTATGCTGATCAACTCTTTCTTCATAAAAATGAATAGAGAATGGTAGATTATATTTACAGTCAAATATATTAAATTACCCCTAAAAAATTCTCAAAACAGTTAAATAGAAAGACAAGTAAAAGGCAACATACAACTTATTTAGATTTTTGTTCTAGCATCTTAGACTCACTAGTCAAAATTTAGTTAAAACTAAGCTTTTAAAAGATTGTATACTTACAGTAAAATAGTACTTTACATGAAGTTGATTAAACTTCAAAGTTTAAGTGGTATTTTCCATATAAAGAAAAAAGATATTTCATGTAAATAATATGGTGAAATATTGATTTGATCATATTGAAATATCATGGCTCATTCAAGAGTTATTTGTGCATTTATTTGAAATAATGGGCTATGGTTTTTAGACTGAAAATCACGGAGTGATGACTAGAAGTGGACCTCTTGAGAGAACAGGAAAGCACTGAAGAACTGATGGTTGTGTGAGGTTTAAGAGCATCTTTAGAGAAAGCAAAGGGGCCTAAGAATTAGGAAAGGAAATTATTTTGAAAGAGTGCAATTTCAGAGTATGCCATTGGGCTGATACTTAGCACTTTGCAATATCCTATCCTCCAGTTTCTCTCGATCTAAGGGCTTTAATATGCATTGTTTGACTAAATCATTCAATAATAACTATTGATTATTTTCACTGAATTTTTTTGTTATTTGCAGTCTGAATGCCATTATGCCAGTGAGAGGACAACTGAATAAAATAAAAATCTAGGAGGTGTTTTTATTTCTTTCTATTATTTTGACACTGAAACAGTCATCTCAGGTAGGATCTATCATTTTCTTCATTTTCTCCTTAGCATTTAGCAGTGTAAGTCCTTAGTTGTCTTGAGGAATTCACCTTCTTGACTTGGCTGAGCCATAATCTTACATTTGTCCTCGGCTATATGCTTAATCTTCCTGCTGTTGTACACATCTATTATGACCTGAATTAACTGAGAACAATCTGTGAAATTCAAATAGTTTTTCCATTTACCTGTCACATTTCTACCTCATCCGAATAATTAGTTATTACCTAGATGATTACATTTTTGGAGCTTTCAAACCCTCTTAATCCATCTTTCTTAAAAAAGACTGAGAACAAAGAGTCAAATTCTTCCCTTTGTATCTGAGGCTTGTCCCAAAGAATCACACAAAGGCAGCTTTCTCCATTCCTCTCAAACCACTTACCTGTTTTGTTTCCCATGATAATTTTCCATTGCCAATACATTTCTCCCTGATGGTTGGGATGAATTCTGTTGTGACAGTCTCCCTCCATGCTTCTTCCAACTTCAGATCAATGAAGGTAGCAGCAAGGCCAGAGCTTGACAGGTGTTCCGCTTTGAACAATGAGTCATTGTCTGCTCTCCGAAAGGATGCAGTTTCCCATCACTGCTGTGTATTAATTCCATGTCAGCTTTACTGTCTGTCTCCCTTCTTTAGCTTTACCCAAATGTACTTTAGTAACTTCCCTTCTCCCAAAAGTTTATCACTTTCTAATTGGCATCCTCTCTCACTCAACACAGTATATCTTCAAAAAAAATTCTGTACACTTAAAACCATGCGAAGAGTTGACTCATTGGAAAAGACTTTGATGCTGGGAGGGACTGGGGGCAGGAGGAGAAGGGGACGACCGAGGATGAGATGGCTGGATGGCATCACGGACTCGATGGACGTGAGTCTGAGGTGAACTCCGGGAGATCGTGATGGACAGGGAGGCCTGGCGTGCTGCGATTCATGGGGTTGCAGAGAGTCGGACGCGACTGAGCGACTGAACTGAACTGAGTATTGAGTTGGCCAAAAAGTCCATTTGAGTTCTTTGGTAACATCTGACAGGAAAAGCCAAATGAGCTTTTTGGCCTACCTAATATTTAGTTCCAATAAAGTCATATCAAGATAGTGAGGATCCACTTCTATATTGTGGGTGACATTTTTAAAAAATGATACAATCTTACTGGAGAGCTCTCTATATATCTGTATCAGTATCTGTATCTTATCTATACATCACATTTACTAAAATGGTTAAGATACTTCATTTCCAGAATTTACCCAAAGCAGATTATGAGAGATGCAGACACAGATATTTGTAAAACTATTTTTCTCTTTAGTGTCATTTATAATTTTGAAATTATAACTTAAACAATCAGTGACAGGATGATGGGTTATACTATTGGAATATAACAGCCTACTATAATTAAAAATAGGGGCTTCTCTGGTGGCTCAGGCAATAAAGAATCTGCCTGCAGTGTGGGAGACCTGGGTTCGATCCCGGGGTTAGAAAGATCCCCTGGAGAAGGGAATGGCAACTCAGTCTGATATTCTTGCCTGGGCAGTTCCATGGACAGATAGCCCATGGGCTACAGTCCATGGGTTTGCAAAGAGTAGGACACGACTGAGTGACTAACACTTTGACATAATTAAAAATATATTCTTCCAACTTATTTTGCACAGTATGATATTAGTAAAAACGAAAGGATATGGAAGACATTAAAAATGGTGTCAGTTTTGACTTTTAACCAGCTTACCTATCCTGTGAGCTAGGTTGCACAGGCGAAACGTTTTTGTCCCTATTCCTTAAAGCATAGAGTATAGTTTTTGCTAAAGCAGTCCATTTCCCATTTTTCTTCCACATTCCACCCTAGCTCCATTGGGACTTCTGGAAATGAGGGCTTACAGAACTGACCCCATGCTCCAACCCACTTTATTTTCTAAAGAGCACGAGCGAGTGACCGATCAGGCTGTAGAGGAAGGTGCGGTCCTCCCGACACTGTCCTCTGTCCTTTGTGACCAGAGCTACACGCCACGATTCTTCTCTGAGAAAGACACTCAAAGAGTCAGAGGAGATAGTTTCTTGTACGATCTTCAGAGTGAAAAATTGTCTTAATACTAGGGTACAGTATAGTTTTCTCTTCTTCTTTTTTTAAACATGAATTTACTCCTACTGTCATAGCTGCCAGGAGCTGTGCATGCACGGGATTCCATGTGTATGAATATGCCATCGACACGGCAGAAGAGGAAAGCCGCGGAGTGGTACCAGTTCCCACAGCAGCATTCTCTGTGAGTCCTCCCGTGGTGAGTGCGGCAGCGAAAGGATTCCACAGCTTCATCCCGCTCTTACCCTCAGACTGCATTCTGCAGCCTCGGCACTGCCCTACGCATCACAGAAGAGAAATGGACCCTCCTTTCCTGGATCATCAACTATTTCTCCATTCTTCCTCAATACCCACTTTCATGATCATTCTCTAGAACTTCTTACCAACATCTCTGTCACTCTTCATAAGCTTAACTTAGAGTCTCATTTTCTGAAAACCATATCTTATGCTTCCCATTCATTTCCCCCAAATGTCTAAGGCACCAAGAACTCATTAACCTCACAGGGAACTCTGATTGACCCTAGTGCTGTCTCAGAAGCCCCTCAATCTTTCCTTAAATCTTGCTGTGAATATTCTCATCTAGGTAGCAGACCAAGGCTGGAGAAAAGCACACAATCGTGACAACTGTAAAGAAAAAAATAAATTAATGACCACTAATCTCAAGTGGAATCTTAGCATTGCCAGGAAACACATTACTTCTCTCTACTGCCTTGAGCTTCCCTGGTGGCTCAGCAGTAAAGAATCTGCCTGCCAGTGCAGGAAAGCTGAGTTTAGTCTCTGGGTCAGGAAGATTCCCAGGAGAAGGAAATGGCAATCCATTCCAGTATTCTTGCCTGGGAAATCCTGTGGACAGAAGAGCCTGGCGGGCTGTAGCCTGTGGAGTTGTGAAGAGTCAGACATGACTTAGCAACTAAACAACTGCCTTTGTTCTCCTATTACGTTAGGCCATTGTTCTAGAACTTTCCACCAAAGGCCCAAACCCCCTTCTCAATAGTTCTCATCTGATGATCTTGCTAGGTATTTCCTTGGGAAAACGGAAGCAGCCAGCACAGATCTCCTGTGTGTTCTCAGCAGCCCATCCCGTGGACCGCCTCTCTCTGCAGCCTGCAGTGCTCCCTCTTAGACCATTCCTGCTCACTCTGCCCTCTTGGCTGTGGCAGCCCTTCTTGGGCACGGCACCCACCCCCTATAATCTGCTCTAGGAATGTTCTCTGCAAATCCCTCCCCTTGCTCCTGCGTTAACATTTCTTTTCTGCACAACCACATTTAATATTTTCCATCTTAAAAGAGCCCTCCCTCAATGCCACAGTCCCTTCTACCTCTGACCTTGCTTCTTTTTGCAGCAAATCTCAGAAGTGATAATTACACTTACTGTCTCCACATCCATTACTTTTCTCCTCTCTTGAACCAGCTCCAATCAACATCTTGTCCCTCTGCTGAACTGAGACAGCTGAAGGCTTTCATAGACATTTACCAACCCAGTGGTCAAGGTTTTAGTTCTCTTCTTACTCAGCCCGTAGGCTGTCTTCAACACAGCTCATGTTGTCCTTCACACGTCTCCACCGGCTTCCAGAATGCGACTGTCTCTCACTCCTTCTCCTGTATCCTTGGTCGTTTCTTCTCCTCTGCTCTCCTCACCTTAATTTTTGTGGACTCCACAAGCATGAATTTATATTTTTTTCTCCAGCTACTTCTGCTTCCTAGGTGGACTCATCTTCCAAGGACTCTTGCCCAGCTCAGATCTTATATATTCAGTGGCCTATTTAACTTCTCCATCCGGATGTTTACCACGCTTCCCAAAATGTAACACTCACAGTCTCCCATCATTTGGAGAGGTAGAATCTTCTTCCAGCTTCTCAGGCCAAAATCCTCAGTTATTCTTGACGCTCCTCACACCCAGGTCCAAACCTTCAGCACATTCTGACAGTTCTTCCTTTGTCCTATGATTCAAACAATCTGACCACCTCTGACAACTCCCGCTACCATGACAGTTTTTCAGCTCATCATAAATTCTCACTTGGACTTTCCCAATTGTTTCTTGTTAACCTAGCATCTGAACTGGCCCCTTTATGGTGTACACGTCACACACAACCAGGAGGATCCCTTTAAAACCTAAGTCAGATCATGACACTACTCTGCAAAAGAGACCTCGAGGGCTCCATCTCAAACAGAGGTGTCTGGCCTCATTTCCCATCGCTGGCCTCTCTGCTCTGTTTGCTCCTCTGAGCTGAGGATGCCGCAGGGCCTTTGAATGTGAGCTCCCTGTCCTGCGCTCATGCCATCAGTTCTCTTCCTGCTTTGTTCTTCTCCACAACCACCTGGAAAACCATATATTCTTTTCCTTATCTGTCTCCCCAAAGAAGATGTAAGTTTCCCAAGGGGAGAAGCTGTTTTTGCTCATTATTATACCCTCAAGTCCTGGAACAATGCTTGGAAAATGATAGACTTCTGAAAGAATGTACTTAATTCACAAAAATTAAATTATCCACACTTCATAACAGAAAATTAAGATGTTATTTGGCTTATTTGCCTTCAACTTATTCTACATTCTTACTCCCCCAAATTATAAACACCTTATAAATTTCTTTTATTCATACAATCTGGTGGCTAAGCTGAAGCCTGCAGAACATTTGTAACTTTTTGAAGGTCAAGGATGAAGGAAAGGCCTAATTTAAAGATTTTCCTTATTCAACCCAGTACAAAACTCTCAGCAATTCGATATTTCTGTTTAGTGATGACACCATCTTTATGTGAAGAATATAGCCCGTTATGTTGATAGGCAAATTGAAAATGGGCACTGCATTTATGAGGGTATAAAAATAAATGTAATGCTTATTACCTTGAAATGTGTCAGCTACCAGTTTCTCAGTTTTATAAGAAATGTAGGAGACACAGATGTTCTATTACCTATTCCAGTTAATTTCCTCTCTTTTTCAACATCATTAGCTTCTTCTCAGAATTATAAGCTGCTTCTTGGGGAAGATAAGACAAGAGTAGTAATTTTGGTTGAATGCTCTGCAGTTAGTTTCTCAAGGTGATCAAAATACTGAAAACGTGAGGATTCAAGGAGAGTGGGTGCCTGGGGAAGGGTGTCCTTTCCTTATACCAGCTCGACCACCTGGCTGCTCTGAATTCTAGCCTTTCATAGTAAACCAGTGATCTTACAGACCATAAAATAAATATAAATATATATATAGAGAGAGTTGTTGTTTAGTTGCTAAGTTGTGTCCGACTCTCTGCAGCCCGCCAGGCTCCTTTGTCCATGGGATTTTCCAGGCAAGAATACTGGAGTGGGTTATCATTCCCTTTTTCAGGGAATCTTCCCGACCCAGGGATTGAACCCGCATCTCCTACGTTGCAGGTGATTCTTTACTGCTGAACCACTGTGGAAGCTCACTAAGTGAAAACTGCAAACTAATACAGTATAATTTATAAGTATTCATCTTTTAAATCTTTATAAAAGCCTAGTAATGTGACTAGGTAAAGAAACTTGCACATGGATTATAATAAGGGTAGCCTGTTTTCATTTCACCATTCTTTGACTTCTACAAGACAAAACACATACTAGAGAATATATCATTGATTTTACAGCATGACGTGTAACAAAATGAAATGGGAAAATGATCCATTTGCCATTGGTAAACAGGAATTTATTAAAAGACAAAGAAAAATATGATATGACTTGAGACAAAGTTTACCACTTAAACTAGACTATCCAAATGAGAATTAAAAGATTATAATCTTCACAATGCTTATCAAAAAATAACATTAAGAATTTTACTATCTATATTAATATTTGCTGGGCCAGAAATTTCCTGAGAACTTGAAATGGTCTGATAATCTGGGCTCTGGAGGAGATTTTGTTATTGCTCACTTTGTATGTGTGACCTTAGGATTATTTCTTAAACACTCAAATTCCTTTTTGAAAAAGTTTCTATGCAAATGATATTTTTGAAGGAAGATATCAAATAATATAATGCAACTGATGGAGTTCATTGAAATTACTACCATTATTGGAAGGTAATTATGACATTTGGTTTTTGTGAAGAAGAGTTGGCCATAAATCAGTTACTCTCAACTTTTTGTCAGTGCCTGGGTTATAACATTGGGGTGATCCAGACAAAGTTATGTCTATGAAGATATGCATTATTAGCTTTCTTAAACAATAGACTGAAATAAGGAAACACGTCACCCTAACAAACACGGTATTTGCTCTCTGAGGTCCCATTATTAGAAATGAATGTAATTGTTATTTTTAAAGGACTGATATACAATTAATCCTTGAAGCCTTTGACAGTTTCATGATTTAGAAATTAAAACTTGCCGGGCAATGCCCCCAAGGAGCCAGGTCTGTTACTTGTGAGCCTGCCATGTCATGTTAGTGCTTGAAAGGCCACACCAGACAACATTCATAAAGCAACACAGAAGGGCTTCAGCCCATGAACCTCCCCATCAGCTCTTGAAATTCAAAAATCTTTGTTTGCTGTCTGTGAAAGTATTAAGTGCAACCAAAGAATGTGTTTACCTGGCTTAATTTTCCATTAATAGTACAATGTATCAGCTATTTCAGTTCGTGAGGGCCTCCATTGTGGCCATAATACTGTTGGATACGTTGGCAAAAAAGAAAAAGAAATTAAATTTACCTAAGGCCAGTCCTCTTGCCTGGAAAATCCCATGGACGGAGGAGCCTGGTAGGCTGCAGTCCATGGGGTCGCTGAGAGTTGGACATGACTCAGTGACTTCACTTTCCCTTTTCACTTTCATGTATTGGGGAAGGAAATGGCAACCCACTCCAGTGTTCTGGCCTGGAGAATCCCAGGGACGGCGGAGCCTGGTGGGCTGCCATCTATGGGGTCACACAGAGTCGGACACGACTGAAGCGACTTAGCAGCAGCAGCAGGGCTTCCTTAACTGCTTTCCATTTATAGTTTGTTTGCTTCTTTGTCCTGATATAGCCCTCACTTTATTTTATATTTTATATTTTATTTAATGTTACTTTTGAATCTAACATTAGGCAACCAATAGTTTTGATTAATATTTTTCACACCTGAAGTTCCTTTTTTCTAGTATTATTTATCAGAGGAATACTCCATGACATTTAAGAATAAGCAAAGCCTTGTTTTGACATTATTTCTATTGGTTTAGCAATTGAAAGAGCCTGGCAATGACTGGCTTGTATACACATACAGTTTTGTTTTTTATTTAAAAAACATTAAATCAAATATGCAGAGGATTTATGGACTAGACAGCAAACAATTTACTTATTGGATATTTGGATAGAAATAACACCAGATATATTCTGGAATATGTAAATGTTTATAAGCATGTTCTTGCAGTTTAAAAGTACTGTGATTATTGGCAAGCCTGAAGAGGATGTAGTTAAAGGTATTTTCATGGGAGACCTGTAAATATGCTAAAAAGGACTGACCCTACAAGACCTTAAACATTTTTCCTCTTCGAAATAATGCTTTAAACCAGGCAAAGTGATTTTCCAAAAACTTTAAAGGGATTGGCTTATAGTGAAATTTACACTCAAAAATAAAGATTTAAATTAAGCTGTTCAGCCATTTTGGATTTCAATAATTGATTCTTGGCTTCAAGAGCTGATTCTTCCAGATTTGAAGACTTGATGGTGTCTTTCCCCTCCTGGTGAAGGTTGTGCTGTTGTATTATGACATTGGAGGTTGCAGCCTATTTCATCCAGAAGAAATTTCCCCTGGGACCTATGGATGAATATGAATAGTCGTTAGTCATTTTCCTGTGAGCCTGAAAAGCTAAGACAGTGAAAATAAGCTCCATGGATAAATGACAAGCAAATTGACAACCAAATTTAATGAATGCTTGTGCTCAAAACCACTTCCTGAGGGAATTTTAAAAGGTCTTTGCAAGGGATCCTGTGCTATTTTTGCTACAGAGTAAGATTTTGGGGAAAGACAGTGAGTAGCAGCACCGGTCTGTTAGTAATGGCAACGAAAGGAGCCGGACGGGGTTACCACAATTACCATAGCTGCTAAGCATTCACTGATTTAAGTATCCTTAGAGCTTAAGGAAAATTCCTACTCAGTAGATAAACAGTATTCAGTGCAAACTCTGGGTTTCAAGTTATAGTATCTTCCTTAAACAATCCTTCCATAACTGCTAAGTATTTGCTGAATTAAGTATCCTAAAATCCCATGGACAGAGGAGCCTGGTGGGCCGCAGTCCATGGGGTCGCTAAGAGTCCGCCAAGACTCAGAGACTTCCCTTTCCCTTTTCACTTTCATGCATTGGAGAAGGAAATGGCAACCCACTCCAGTGTTCTTGCCTGGAGAATCCCAGGGACGGGGGAGCCTTGTGGGATGCCGTCTTTGGGGTCGCACAGAGTCAGACACGACTGAAGCGACTTAGCAGCAGCAGCAGCAGCAGCAGCAGCAGCAGAGCTTAATGAAAATTCCTACTCAGTAAAACAGTATTCAAAGCAAACTCTGGGTTTCAAGTTATAGTATCTTCCTTAAACAATCCTTCCAGGGTTTTGGATATTGAATTGAATATTTAAGTAGTGATAAAAATGAACTTCTAATTCTTCTGGAATATGTCAACTTTTTCAATGATGGCACTTTAAAAGACTGTTCATAGCATAGACATTGGCACAATTTATTGAAATTTAGAACCAGGAAGGAGAATTGTCTAAGAAAGTCTTTTAGAATTCAGATTTGGAAAAACTAGTAATTAGAAAAATGTGGTTTTCTTTGTAAAGTCTTTCTCTTCTAAGTTGGTGAAGCTGAATAAGGTGACTCTGTAATCTCACAAGATGCAGAATTTCTCAAATTCCATTTAATTTAGGTTGGAGAATCAGATAGCAGCACCATAGATTGGATCATCATGGGTAAGATGATAAACATTCAGTATTTATGTTTAGAAGTAACAGTAAGATCAAAATGACAAGCCATTAAAAAAATAACTGTCTACTAAAAGTGAGGCAATATGTCACAGTCCAATCAAACCAAACCAAATACCGGAAGGCATAGCCTCTGTCTTCCAGCCTCATGACCTATCACCTTCTGCTGATGCATTTTCTTGGCTGTAAAATGGGAATAATACAAACAGTTTTTCATTCTTCACAGTATTAACTATCAGAGAATGATTAGCTCTGCCCCCTCTCCTGATACTCCACTCCAAGTCTACTTCCACCTGTGGAGTATGTTTCCACGGTAACCTAGTGACCTCTCACTCTGGCTCAGTTCCCACTCTACCATTTCTAGGCACTTCGCTCATTTCCCTCTGAGGTTGTCCAGGACTCTCCCAACAGCATCCCACGGGCTGTCCTATGTCGAGTCCCCTCCATCTCCTTATGGTGATTGTGAGCGACTGGCGGTATCCACAGCCACTCCTGATTCATAGAGCCTGGTGTGGATTCTACCTAAATCTTCATAAACCCAGACTCTAAAAGCAACCCTGACACGACAGCAAACCATTATACTCTGCTTTGATTCTTTCTTAAACTCCCCTTTCCACCATCAGTGATGACTTGTGTTCTCTTCCATCTCTTGAAACTCATATTTTCTTCTAAAGATCTTTTGTATTTCCTTGAAACCAGAATCATTCAGATGGTTTTCTATTGTATGGATATACCACATTTTTTAATCCATTCATCAGGTGATTGTAATTTTGGAGTATTTCCAGTTTTTTTGGCTACTATGTGTTTCATGTGCTTGGCCATTTATATATGTTGTTTGATAAACTATCCATTCAAATATTTTGCTCATATATGTTTTTTGTCTTATTATTGAGTTGTATTTTTATATATTTTACATTCTACTCCTTTGCCAGATATAGGATTTGCAAATATTTTCTCCTAGTCTGATTTGCCTTTTTTGATAGTGTCTTTGACCATTTTGTCTTAAAAATTTTTTGATGAATTTCAATTTATCAAGTTTTTTAATTAATGGATTGTGCTTTTGGCATCATATCTAAAGAAGTCTTTGCTCAACCAAAGGACATGGAGATTGTTTTCTGCATTTTATTCTTGAAATTTAATAGTTTTTCTCTTTCAGTATTATTGAGATATAGCTGATATACAGCGCTGTATAAGTTTAAGGTGTAGGGCATAATGATCTGACTTAGATACATCATGAAATGATGACCATAATAAGTTTAGCGAACATTCATCATCCCATATATTAAAGAAATAGAAAAGATTTTGTGATGAGAACTCTTTGATTTACTCTTTTAACAATTTTCATATATAATGAACAGAAGTGTTAATTACATTTATCATGTTGTACATTACATCCCTGTTTATCCCCTATTTATCTTATAACTTTCAGTTTGCAGGACCTTTGACTGCTTTCACCCAATTCCCCCTCCCTCCACCACCCATTTCTGGTAACCACAAATCCTATCTCTTTTTTTCTCTTTCTTTTCTTTAGGGTCTGTTCAAATCTTTTTCTCACTTTTAATTTGCTTTCTTATTGAACTTTTAGGGCTTTTTATATATTCTGATATAAGTCCATTATCAAATATGTAATTTTCAATTTTTTTCCCCCAGTATGTGGTTTGCCTTTTTCTTCTTTTCATTTTTAATTAAAAAAAAATTTTTTTAAGCTCTTACATTTAGGTCTCTGATTCATATTAGAGGTGATTTTTGTGTATGGTATGGTGGGAGGCCCTTAAGTTCTGTGTTTTTTCTTTTTCCTTGTTGCTGATGCCACAAAGTTCTGTTGTTTTTATCTGAAGTTTAGGAGTTCTGCAAGCAAAAATGTGTATGTCAATTATATCGCAATAAAACCAGGTTGGGGAAGGGAGGAGATCCTCCTAGTTGAGCTAGGCCAAATATCTGACCTACACAATTCTCAGCAAATAAAACAATTGTTGCTTTAAGCCACTTAATTTGCAGTGGTGTGTTATATAGTGACTGATAATCAAGACAATATATCATACTCACTTTAAATTTTCTCTGTAAACAATTATGCCTGAACAGCAAATTTTAAAATAGACACTATGGTAATTTTTACTCCAAAATTTTAAGCATATCTCATATCAGAAAGTACAGGGCTTCTTTGTGGCTCATTGGTAAAGAATCTGCTTGCCAATATAGAAAACACATATTCCATCCCTGGTCTGGGAAGAGCTCACATGCCACAGAGCAACTAAGCCTGTGTGCTGCAACGATTAAGCCTGTGCTCTAGAGCCCAGGAGCCACAGCTACTGCTTCCTTGCACCCGAGAACCCATGTTCCAGTAGTGAGAAACCTGTATACCACCACTAGAGAGTAGTCCCTGCTTGCCACAGCTAGAGAAAAGCCTGCACAGCAAGGAAGACCCAGTACAGCCAAAAATAAATAAATAAATAAACTTAAAAAACAAGAAAGTAAAGACTTTCTGATCTTTTGTATTGACATATATCTTTTGTATACTTTTGGGCACAGTGGTCCCTCCTTACCCACAGGGGAAGCATCCCAAGACACCCCCTGCTCTGTGGATGCCTGAAATCACAGATAGCACTGAGCCCTTTATATACCGTATGTTTTCTGACACACACACGTCTACAATAAAGTCTAATTTATCAATTAGGCACAGTAAGAGGTTAGCAGTAACTAATAGTAAATTACAACAGTTATAGCAAATACTATAATAAAAGTTATGTGAATGTCACCTCTCTCAAAATGTCTAATTGTTCTATACTCACCCGTCTCCTTCTTGTGATGATGGGAAAGGAAGTGAGGTGAATGACGCAGGCGCTGTGATGTAGTCTTGGGCTCATATTGACCTTTGATGACAGGTCAGGAGAATTATCTGCTTCCAGAGATCCTGGATCCTCAGCTGTGATAAAGTGGCTGGTCGGATGTCAGGAGCAGACAATGTCGATGGCTGGGATCCCAGGCAGGTCAGAGCTGGACGGAGAGGACTTTTATCATGTGACTCAGAATAGACGTGCAATTGACAACTTATTCATTGTTTACTTCTGGAATTTTCCATTTAATATTTTTGGACCTCAGCTGACTGCAGGTAACTGAAACTTTCAGAAGCAAAACTGCAAATAAGTGGGGAGAAGACTGAATAGATGCATATCTTTGGTATACATCTTTTGAACTTGGGCTTATCAAGTATGACATTTATGTCAAAGTTAATGAAATTGGTGTTGTTTTTATGGGATTGCATGTGACTTTAAAGCTGTTGGCTGTAAATGTATTAGTTTCATGTTTCCAGTTAAAGGATACCAAAGTGGCATTTTTTTTTTTTTTGGCTTTTGTTGCTTGCAGTTATCTCTGAGAAAAATGCAATTTTTTGGAAGAAGAGAAAAACTACTTTTCATTATGGATTCTTTAATCAACAGCAATCAACTCTTTGCCTTTTAAAACCACTTACAAAGAAAATGATTCTTAATTTCCCATTTCTAAAATGTCCAAATAATAGATTTCTAATTACTTAACTGCAAAAGTAAACACCTTCTAAGGTTTGCTCAGACATTAGGGTATATAGGAGTGATCACCAAATGTGTCTAGTTTCCTAAACACCGAATGCTAAATCTATTAGGATTTCCTACTGTTCTCCTGAATTTTGAATACTGTTCATGTAAATTGGAAAGGTCAATGTATAGGGACATTTCTGTAACTTTCTCCCTCTTAAAATTATAAACTTGACAGTAAAATGGAGTAACAGAAAATTTTAAAATAAAATTCATGCACAGTTCAAATCTATAATTTCTTTTTACACTACAAACAAGTTATTTTTGCTATAGTTAGGTAAATAAAGATATGTCTACATAATTGTTAATAGAATATAATATTTTTAAGTTGTGTGAGGGAAGATACACATTTCATTAGTCCAAAGTTAAATTATCTAGTTTAATGCTTTACTATATAGCCATTTAGATTCTAGGAGCCCAACGCCTCTATACAAGCTTGAAGAGGATTTGACAATTGACTGTAAGGACACGTTTTAAAAATAGTGTAGTCCAGTGAATATTACCTTTGTATTTTAAGTAGCAAGAATCTAAAAAGGCCATCCAATGGAAAATATGCGAATTAAACAATTATGATATTCATTCCTACTTGGAAGCAGCTTTGGGGTAGGATTTGTTCAGTTATAACTGTGTTTCATCTTAGCATGTTTCTGGCTTGAGCAAATTTTTAATCTTGGCAGATCATAGAGTAGAAAAATTCCTTTTTGTACATAATGCAAACATTAGACACTTAAGGAAGGGAGTGGAGGAGGGAAGTTCAGGTTCCAAGTTTCTTTACAATATTCCTCCCAAATGGACTCTGTAGAAACTTAAGAATATTGCGTCTAAACCTGGTGTACAGTCTTGCTTGTCCTCAAAGATGTGATGGTTATTCCTCTAGGCAGACAATTTTACTGGAAACCCTGGCTATCCTTTTATTTTAGTCTGAACGAATCAACATTTTTTTTTAAACTAAATGTTCATTCTCTGAAGTCAGCTGAATTCCTCCTTTCAAAAATGTTCTGTATTCACACTGTTCTGAAGTTATGTCTTTACTGACCTGCTACCTTGAGGTTAAGTGAGTTGAGGAAATAAGAAAACATGTAAAAAAGAAAGAGAATTTCCTCTTCCTTTCACCTAGAATATAGCCCTAAAGTGAGGTTCACAGACAAGGGTCATCTGCATCATTTGAAAGATTTCTCAAAATGCAGAATCTAGGGCCTCACCTAAGACCCGGTGAATTTGAATCTGCACAATGACAAGATCCCACATGACGCCAAAGTTGACGTGCCACCCTAGCAGAAAGCACTAGGTAAAATCCACCAGGCTTCCCCTCCCCTGCTTCTCAGAAGGACCTCTCTTCTCTGGGGTACCACTAAGAAAACGCACGCAGAGGCAAGGAGGAAATAGTTTCATTTCCACGTTTCTGTTTGCTCTTTGTCAAATGGTCTAGTATTTTCTGATATATCGTATCTCATGTGGGTTAGCATGTGACTTACTCTTTTCTGGTAACATTGAGCCCAAATCATTATATAGGAAGAAGTCTCCTCCTTTACCTAGGAGACAAAGGTTCTCGTCATCAGCACATTCTTATCATAGTCCAACTATGCCAACTGAATTAATTTCACTTAATTTAAGCTGCCATACACCAGACTGATACAAATACAGTTGCCAGAGAAATATATTCTTGGGTAAAAATAACCGATCATTAATATATTGGTTAATTCACATATTTCTCCAAAGGAAAAATTGTAATGAACTTCTATTCATTACAGTTAGACTATATTGTCTTCAGTTAGTGGTCTTCTAGAATACTGCTTGAGATTATACTATAAACTCTCTTTCTGCTGCAGATATATAAAGATGTACATACATAAATTTATCTTTAAATTCAAAGAAGAATGCTAAAAATAAACATATACTTCAGTTTACAGATTTACAAAGCTCTTCACCCACATGAGTTCATTAAAATAAGAAGTCTGGGACTTTCCTGGCAGTCCAGTGATTGCAACTCTGTGCTTCCCCTGCAGGGGTGTGGGTTTGCTGAAAGAGGAACTCCCCAGGTCAGTAGGTGCCCAATATGCTACTGGAGATCAGTAGAGAAATAACTCTAGAAAGAATGAAGGGATGGAGCCAAAGCAAAAACAATACCCAGCTGTGGATGTGACTGGTGATAGAAGGAAAGTCCAATGCTGTAAAGAGCAATATTGCATAGGAACCTGGAATGTCAGGTCCATGAATCAAGGCAAATTGGAAGTGGTCAAACAAGAGATGGCAAGAGTGAACGTCAACATTCTAGGAATCAGCAAACTAAAATGGACTGGAATGGGGGAATTTAACTCAGATGACCATTATATCTACTACTGCAGGCAGGAATCCCTCAGAAGAAATGGAGTAGCCATCATGGTCAACACAAGAGTCCGAAATGCAGTACTTGGATGCAATCTCAAAAATGACAGAATGATCTCTGTTCATCTCCAAGGCAAACCATTCAATATCAAGGGTTATTTAAGTCTATGTCCCAACCAGTAATGCTGAAGAAGCTGAAGTTGAACGGTTCTATGAAGACCTACAAGACCTTTTACAACTAACACCCAAAAAAGATGTCCTTTTCATTATAGGGGACTGGAATGCAAAAGTAGGAAGTCAAGAAACACCTGGAGTAACAGGCAAATTTGGCCTTGGAATGCGGAATGAAGCAGGGCAAAGGCTAATAGGATTTTGGCAAAAAAATGCACTGGTCATAGCAAACACCCTCTTCCAACAACACAAGAGAAGACTCTACACATGGACATCACCAGATGGTCAACACCAAAATCAGATTGATTATATTCTTTGCAGCCAAAGATGGAGAAGCTCTATACAGTCAACAAAAACAAGACCAGGAGCTGACTGTGGCTCAGATCATGAGCTCCTTATTACCAAATTCAGACTCAAATTGAAGAAAGTAGGGAAAACTGCTAGACCATTCAGGTATGACCTAAATCAAATACCTTATAATCATACAGTGGAAGGGAGAAATAGATTTAAGGGCCTAGATCTGATAGATAGAGTGCCTGATGAACTATGGAATGAAGTTCGTGACATTGTACAGGAGACAGGGATCAAGACCATCCCCATGGAAAAG
Source organism: Oryx dammah (assembly GCF_014754425.2). Taxonomy (NCBI): domain Eukaryota; kingdom Metazoa; phylum Chordata; class Mammalia; order Artiodactyla; family Bovidae; genus Oryx; species Oryx dammah. The sequence goes on from NW_024080475.1 coordinate 520,181, forward strand.
AAATGCAAAAAAGCAAAATGGCTGTCTGGGGAGGCCTTACAAATAGCTGTGAAAAGGAGAGGCGAAAAGCAAAGGAGAAAAGGAAAGATATAAGCATCTGAATGCAGAGTTCCAGAGAATAGCAAGAAGAGATAAGAAAGCCTTCTTCAGTGATCAATGTAAAGGAATAGAGGAAAACAACAGAATGGGAAAGACTAGAGATCTCTTCAAGAAAATTAAAGATATCAAGGGAACACTTCATGCAAAGATGGGCTCAATAAAGGACAGAAATGGTATGGACCTAACAGAAGCAGAAGATTTTAAGAAGAGGTGGCAAGAATACACAGAAGAACTTTACAAAAAAGATCTTCACGACCAGGATAATCATGATGGTGTGATCACTCACCTAGAGCCAGACATCCTGGAATGTGAAGTCAAGTGGGCCTTAGAAAGCATCACTATGAACAAAGGTAGTGGAGGTGATGGAATTCCAGTTGAGCTGTTTCAAATGCTGAAAGATGATGCTGTGAAAGTGCTGCACTCAATATGCCAGCAAATTGGGAAAACTCACCAGTGGCCACAGGACTGGAAAAGGTCAGTTTTCATTCCAATTCCAAAGAAAGGCAATGCCAAAGAATGCTCAAACTACTGCACAATTGCACTCATCTCACACGCTAGTAAAGTAATGCTCAAAGTTCTCTAAGCCAGGCTTCAGCAATACGTGAACCATGAACTTCCTGATGTTCAAGCTGGAATCAGAAAAGGCAGAGAAACCAGAGATCAAATTGCCAACATCTGCTGGATCATGGAAAAAGCAAGAGAGTTCCAGAAAAACATCTACTTCTGCTTTATTGACTATGCCAAAGCCTTTGACTGTGTGGATCACAATAAACTGTGGAAAATTCTGAAAGAGATGGGAATACCAGACCACCTGACCTGCTTCTTGAGAAACCTGTATGCAGGTCAGGAAGCAACAGTTAGAACTGGACATGGAACAACAGACTGTTTCCAAATAGGAAAAGGAGTACGTCAAGGCTGTATATTGTCACCCTGCTTATTTAACTTACATGCAGAGTACATCATGAGAAACACTGGACTGGAAGAAACACAAGCTGGAATCAAGATTGCCGGGAGAAATATCAATAACCTCAGATATGCAGACGACAACATCCTTATGGCAGAAAGTGAAGAGGAGCTAAAAAGCCTCTTGATGAAAGTGAAAGAAGAGAGCGAAAAAGTTGGCTTAAAGCTTAACATTCAGAAAACGAAGATCATGGCATCCGGTCCCATCACTTCATGAGAAATAGATGGGGAAACAGTGGAAACAGTGTCAGACTTTATTTTGGGGGGCTCCAGAATCACTGCAGATGGTGACTGCAGCCATGAAATTAGAAGACGCTTGCTCCTTGAAAGAAAAGTTATGACCAAGCTAGATAGCACATTCAAAAGCAGAGACATTACTTTGCTGACTAAGGTACATCTAGTCAAGGCTATGGTTTTTCCTGTGGTCATGTATGGATGTGAGAGTTGGACTGTGAAGAACGCTGAGCGCCGAAGAATTGATGCTGTTGAACTGTGGTGTTGGAGAAGACTCTTGAGAGTCCCTTGGACTGCAAGGAGATCCAACCAGTCCATTCTGAAGGAGATCAGCCCTGAGATTTCTTTGGAAGGAATGATGCTAAAGCTGAAACTCCAGTACTTTGGCCACCTCATGCGAAGAGTTGACTCATCTGAGAAGACTCTGATGCTGGGAGGGGTTGGGAGCAGGAGAAGAAGGGGACGACAGAGGATGAGATGGCTGGATGGCATCACTGACTCAATGGATGCGAGTCTGAGTGAACTCCAAGAGTTGGTGATGGACAGGAAGGCCTGGCGTGCTGCGATTTATGGGGTCGCAAAGAGTCGGACATGACTGAGCAACTGAACTGAACTGACCTGGGGAACTAAGATCTCACATGCAGTGAGCCATGGCCACACAAAAATAAATAAATAGAATAAAATAAAATCGGGTTATCTGTCTTTTAAAAAGTATGAAGGCTATACAACTTTCAATTTTAAAATTATATGCATTGTAAACTGACTTTTTTTTTTTGCAAACTGACTTTTATTGTAGATTTTGTAAATACCTTTGAGATCCTTCGTTTAAAGCATCACAAAAGTGGGTTTATTGACATTTATTATGCCATAGATGTGTCTAGGATAATTACTTTATAATTGCTCCTGTGTGTTGGTGTTCTAAGGGTTTTGGTTAAGAAAATCACTGTTTCTCTAGAATTCCCTCCCACTATGTATGTTAAGTTCAACATGTTCAGTCTGAGTTGACACAAGGTGCAGACACTGAGGTACCAATCCACCAACCTGACAATACTTAAGACTGCTATTCTTATTCAATATCTCACATCAAGATATATGAGACACTGTAGGCTTTGGAATAAGAGTGCCAGATTACTCTGAGCATCTAACATGATTTTAAATAGCTTAGTGACAAAAGGTGATGAAGGATTGAGGATAAACATTGTAAAAAAAAAAAAAAGTACCTAAAATTGACCCTGGGAATAATGTGGAAGGCATTTAGATACCAAGAAGTGTCACTTCTTTCAGGATAAAAGAAGACAAAGCTGAACACTCTTTTCCATTCAGTTCAGTTCAGTTCAGTCGCTTAGTCGTGTCTGACTCTGCCACCCCATGAACCGCAGCACGCCAGGCCTTGCTGTCCATCACCAACTCCCAGAGTCCACACAAACCCATGTCCATTGAGTCGGTGATGCCATCCAGCCATCTCATCCTCTGTCGTCCCTTTCTCCTCCTGCCCCCAATCCCTCCCAGCATCAGAGTCTTTTCCAATGAGTCAACTCTTCACATGAGGTGGCCAAAGCACTGGAGTTTCAGCTTCAGCATCAGTCCTTCCAATGAACACCCAGGACTGATCTCCTTTAGAATGGACTGGTTGGATCTCCCGGCAGTCCAAGGGACTCTCAAGAGTCTTCTCCAACACCACAGTTCAAAAGCATCAATTCTTCAGTGCTCAGCTTTCTTTATAGTCCAACTTTCACATCCATACATGACCACTGGAAAAACTATAGCCTTGACTAGACAGACCTTTGTCAGCAGAGTAATGTCTCTGCTTTTGAATATGCTGTCTAGGTTGGTCATAACTTTCCTTCCATGGAGTCAGCATCTTTTAATTTTATGGCTGCAATCACCATCTGCAGTGATTCTGGAGCCCAGAAAAATAAAGTCTGACACTGTTTCCACTGTTTCCCCATCTATTTCCCATGAAGTGATGGGACCAGATGCCATGATCTTTGTTTTCTGAATGTTGAGCTTTAGGCCAACTTTTTCACTCTCCTCTTTCACTTTCATCAAGAGGCTCTTTAGTTCTTCTTCACTTTCTGCCATAAGGGTGGTGTCATCTGCATATCCGAGGTTATTGATATTTCTGCCGGATTTCAGCTTGTGCTTCTTCCAGCCCAGCGTTTCTCATGATGTACTCTGCATGTAAGTTAAATAAGCAGGGTGACAATATACAGCCTTGACGTACTCCTTTTTTCCATAATGGACTTCCCTGGTAGCTCAGATGGTAAAGCGTCTGTCTACAATGCGGGAGACCTGGGTTCGAGCCCTGGGTTGCTAAGATCCCCTGGAGAAGGAAATGGCAATCCACTCCAGTACTATTGCCTGGAGAATCCCATGGACAGAGGAGCCTGGTAGGCTACAGTCTATGGGGTCGCAAAGAGTCGGGCACGACTGAGCGACTTCAGTCAGTCAGTCACCCTTTTATTTGACTATGAGATAGATCAGTAGTCTTTTTCATAATCCCTAAACATACATATTTTTCCAAACACATGTTGGTAGTTAAAAACCCACCACAAGCAAAAGCTTAGGTATAAGGACCAATCATTGTTAAATATATAATAAGATATATATAAACATATAATAAATAATAAATATTTAATAATGACCAATCACTATTAAATGTTACTTTTGATGATTAATTTTTAGATGATCAATAGACCATCGAAATGAAAAGTACTTTTTCTCTAAGAAAATGCTCCTATTAAATGAAGAACAACTAAAACCTTCCCTAGCTGTCTTTCCTTTTTTTCTCCTTTTTAAAGTAAATATTTATTGTATCTCTATTATGTGTTAGATGTTGTATCAAGGTTTGAAATAAGACAAATAAAATACAGTTTATGTAACTGAAGATCCTAGATTTCAGGAAGATTGAAGAAAAACCTTAGGAATGATAGATTTGTTACTTTGTTGAAGGTGGAATTGCCTTATAATTAACTTATAAGAAGTTGAAAGCATAGTGATTAATATGGAATAATCATGATTCCATGTGAAAGAATGTCAAATCTTTATTTTAATGTCAAAATCCTATGTGAGTAATATTTTTCGACAAAGATATATGTCACCAAGTGTTATACTCTGACACTGTTTCCACTGTTTCCCCATCTCTTTCCTATGAAGTGATGGGACCGGATGCCATGATCTTCGTTTTCTGAATGTTGAGCTTTAGGCCAACTTTTTCACTCTCCTCTTTCACTTTCATCAAGAGGCTTTTTAGCTCCTCTTCACTTTCTGCCATAAGGGTGTTGTCATCTGCATATCTGAGGTTATTGATATTTCTTCCAGCAATCTTGATTCCAGCTTGTGTTTCTTCCAGCCCAGCGTTTCTCATGATGTACTCTGCATACAAGTTAAATAAGCAGGGTGACAATATACAGCCTTGACGTACTCCTTTTCCTATTTGGAACCAGTCTGTTGTTCCATGTCCAGTTCTAACTGTTGCTTCCTGACCTGCATATAGGTTTCTCAAGAGGCAGGTCAGGTGGTCTGGTATTCCCATCTCTTTCAGAATTTTCCACAGTTTATTGTGATCCACACAGTCAAAGGCTTGACTATATTCTTTATATATATTTTAAAATTTCTTACTTTGGGTGACAGGGTGAAAAAATTCTCCTATAAAGAGAGAGTTCATTCCTCTCTAATTCAGCAACATATTTGTTCCATATCACTATGCAATTTTAGACAACCAAAACAAACTCCAACTTACATTGTTTGTCTATTGACAGACTAAATTGTTGTTTAGTCACTAAGTCATGTCTGACTCTTCTACGAACCTGTGGACTGTAGCCCACCAGGATCCTCTTTCCATGGGATTTTCCAGGGAAGAATACTAGAATGGGTTGCCAGTTCCTTCTCCAGGGGATCTTCCCAACCCAGGGACTGAACCCACATTTCTTACACTGACAGATGGATTCTTTACCTCTGAACCACCAGGGAAGTCTACTTGTCTGTCTGTCTATCTATCTATCTAATCTGATCCAGAGAAAGGCACTGGACTCTGACGATTTAGGGATCATTTCTCACACCTCGCCTTTCCCTCCAGAACCTAGCCCCATGCTTATATGCAATGCCAGGAATGCCTAAAGTTCTCAGGACTTGGTTTCTTCCTGAAACCTCACTCAATAGATGCTCTCCCTCTGTAACCCATAGTCTGGTGTTAATTACCAAGGCAAGAACATTCCATAGGATATTAAGACATAAGGCAAGACATTTGTTGATTAGTCCATTTAAATTACATGAATTTAATCCTTAAAAAGTACTTCAGATACTAAAATGTATGATGTTTTTCTTCATATCTGAGCAGGTATTTATAATTGTGTTGCACATTGGAGGATATGAAGGTCTGATAGAATGATGAAGAGATCATTATGACCAAATGATTAATATTGAGATTTGAGAAACAAGTGAAAAGTGGGGATCAGGGAAATATTTATTGTGGGAAAACTTTGTTCTTATGAAATTGGCTATAATTACCATAATAATTAATTATTAATGTGTCCTTCTCTAACAATAATAAAGATTTGGCAGTTTCTCTAAATCCTACCTATATTTTTCCAAAGGCACTTCTAATATCTCACTTTGTGTTGCTTTTTTGATCATTCGACCAACTTTCTGCTGCTGAAATTTGCTCTTTTTCAAGTATTCCCATCTCCCTGGAAGGCACCACCATCCGCTTGGTAGCCCAGGAAATACTATGAAGCTCCATCCTTGAATCTTCCTTCCTTCTTGCACTGATGTCCAGATAAGCTGAACGGCTGTCGGTTCCATCCATCTTTATCTTAAATTGGCTCATTCTTTGTATCATTTTCCATCACCTCCTTTCTCTGGCTGAGACGGTCTCTCTCTTCCTGCTGTTTTCTAATGGTCTGTCAACAAGAGAAATCATTCCTTACACAGACTCTAGAATTATCTTTTAAATGTAGGTGTGGCTACCTTTTGAATCGTTTCAATGATCTCATTGTCCTAAAGACAGAGCCAACACCCTCCGGATGTAACTTCCAAGGCCGTCACTAATCTGGCTCCCTGATTCCACCTCAGTATTTGCATCCTCACCTCTCCTCTTGCCTTTCCCTGCCTCCCCCGCCACACAACACACTAGTCTATCTGGAGTCTTTCAAACCACTTTCAGTTCTCAGCTCTCTCTTAACCTTGACCTTCTCTTATCCTGTTACTTTCCCATGGAATGCTCCATTTACCCCTCCCTTTCCTCAGAACCAGAACCAGATCACTTTTTTATTTTATTGGAATTGCCCATTTGCTATTAAATTTGCATCCTATTCTACAGGTTCACTTTATCCACACGTGGTGAGGCTGCCGGAGGGTTGGACACTGCCGAGGTCACCGTTACAACCTGTAACATCAGGAAGATGTTTGATAAATGCTAAGTTAATCAAACTTCTCTTTGTAGATGGCTTTAAAATTCCTTCCACACACATAACCCTGTGAAAACCAAGTGTGTGATGAGGATGGTCTTGGAGAGGTAAAGTATGCTGGTTTTCAGTGAGATGGATGGAAGTCTTATTTTCCAGGCAGTCTGCTCAGCATCAATATGACTTGAAGATCTAGCGTGGAAACCATGATCTAGGTTTCTGGGTTGCTGTTATTCTAGCTAACGGCAATGATCGTGTTGTTGCACTTCTGTTGATATTTAATAAAACTCAGAGAACAGCATGTAAAAGGCAGTACTGATTCCTGCTAAGAGAAAAAGGGAAGCAAGTGAACCATCTACCAAGCAATTTCAAATGTTTCTGCTGTAACCTTAATAGCATAATTTTAACTTCTTGGCACTGGATGAAGTCAATGTTGGTGTACTTTGAACTAACGCATTATACTAGAAAATTGGATCCAGAGGTAAATTGGAGTTTTCTTTTCTTAGAAGTTGTTTAGCCAAGATACACAATCCATGAACAAGAGTAATTTGGTGAGAATACTAGAAAAGTGTATATCTGGATAAATACTTGTCTTTCCCATGTTCTAAAATACCAGTGCTTTCTTCCTTCGGGTTATCATTTATATTTACTATTATTTTTATTTTATATTATTTTCATGTATTTTAAACTGCAAACTAGTCTAATTTATTTTATTAAGAATATTTAGAAATCTGGGGAGTTAAGAGTATTTCACAGAGTCGGATACGACTGAAGTGACTTAGCAGCAGCAGCAGCAGCAGAAATACCCATTTAAATTGAATATTTCTTGCATGAATAAAATTTTAACAATTATACCTGATTGTGAGGAAATAAGGATGTATTTAAAGCTTCTAGTATCTAAAAAAATGCTTAATTTTTCGTTTTAAGAAAGTGATGACAACTTTTCCTTTTTAATACTTCCAGACTCTTCAAGGGTCATTCAAGTCAATTGTATGCTAATAATTGAATTGGCATTGTGCTGGCTTGAGGTATGACCAAATCCATGTTCCATATGGATTACCAATCACATTATTAGCAATTTAGGCAAATTAATGACTAATATTGCATTGGGTAATGGTAACCATTTTCAGATCAATAAATAATATCTAATTACTAATCAAGACAAGAATATAGCTAAAGAAAGATTATATGAAAGATGATAGATTCACAGTAAGTAGTTTTTAACTGAAATCGAAGTATTAGTAAGAGATTACTGGGATGGGATTTATGTGAGTAACCCCCCATAATTTAATGTTATTTTTCTTCTGAATATTATCTGACACATTTCACTCTCTGGAGTGTGTAACCTGGGCTAGAACTCTCTCAGGACCCAGCTCCCTCACAATCTTTCTGGTGTTTCCTGTATGAGCCATGGTGGAAACACCCCAAATGGGCTCTGTTTTAGGGATTTAGCCCTTTGCTTCCATAAGAAAGAGAACCAAGAGATTAAAGAAACAAGAGAAAGGCAGACACACCATGGTTTTGATTTTTCTCTTTCTGTTTAAAGAGAAAGATCGATGGATTGTGATTTTCAACCAGCCATTATATATAAAACAGTATTTAGATGCCTTGTTTGCTTACTAACAACACCTCACTGACTGTAATTCCATTACAAAGTGCTTGAGTCAGGGCTTGGAAGATTTAGACAGAGGCAAATCTGGAGCTCTGCAGGCAGAGCAAAGGTGACAGCACCATAGTTCCATGAGCTATAAATCTGTGGAAAGAAGATGCAAGTGTGTTACAAGGAAGATCAGATGGTTGGGAGTAGATTCAGACAGTAATGTGTTGTCACTTTGGGCTAGATATTTCACCCCCCAGGCTAGATTCAGGGTACTGAGCTCAATCTTTTCTTCCTTCTTTCCTTTTAGCTGTGGTCCTTTAACTATATAACCTTAAGCAGAATTTCAGTTTCTACAAATATCTATTCATTCTGCCATTTGACAAATACTTATTGAGTACCAGCTATGTGCTGGGCACTGTTCAAGTGGCTGGAGCATGACAGATAAATCAGAGTAGAGATGATGAGGTAGATACAGAGCTGAGGAGCAAGAATCTTGTCTTCTTGGATGAACTCCCTGTCACCCCCCCCTCCCCCCGAGCCTGGCAGTGGCCCAGAACATTCTTCTCTGAATCCTAGTTTTACTGGAGCACAGTCTGAAGATCATGGAGGTCTCCCTTATCCTTCTAATAATCTCTGGTTCCACAAACAGAGGGGGCACATTCATTAGCCACTGCAGTTGCCCCCACAAATGCACCCAGATTGCTGCAGTCAAGTTCTTGGTGCAGTGAATCATCCTATTGCAACTGACATTTCCTTTCTAGATGGTACCCTACTTTAAAAAGAAAGAGGCAAAAGAGTCACATTTTTATTTTATTTTAGTTTTTTTTTTTACTGGAGGATAATTGCTTTACAACGCTGTATTAGTTTCTGCTGTGCAACAACATGAACCGTCCATAAGTATACGTACATCCCCTTTCTCTTGGGTCTCACTCCCATTCCCACCGCCATCCCATGCCTCCAGGTCATCACAGATCACTGAACTGAGCTCCCTGTGCTATACAGAAGATTCCCGCTAACTCTATTTTGCACGTGGTAGTGTGCATATGTTAATGTAACTTTCTCAATTTGCCCCTACCCTGCCCACCCCCCTGCTGTGTCCACAAGTCTGTTCTTTACATCTGTGTTTCTATTCTTGTCCTACAAACAGGCTCATAGGCACCATTTTTCTAGATTCCATATATATGTGTTAATGTACAATATTTGTTTTTCTTTTTCTGACTTACTTCACTCTGTATGACAGACTCTAGGTTCATCCACATCACTTCAACTGACTCAGTTTCACTCCTTTTGATGGTTGAGTAATATTCCATTGTGTATGTGGACCACATCTTCTTTATCCATTCACTTGCTGATGGACATTTAGATTGCTTCCATGTCCTGGCTGTTGTAAATAGTGCTGCAACGAACATTGGGCTACATGTGTCTTTTTGAATTATAGTTTTTCTCAGCATGTATGCCCAGTTGTGGGATTGCTGGATCATATGGTAGATTTATTCCTAGCATTTTAAGAAATCTCCATACTGTTCTCCATAGTGACTAATTTTAATGAGATTTTGCCTCTCCATTTTTTGCTTTTAGTGCTGAAGTTCATTTTTATTTCACTACAGAGGTCATTAATGGCCCATGATCTACCTTTTTTTTTTTGCAAGACTATTAAAGGAATTCTTAACCATGTGTTCCAATTTTAACAAGTAATGGTTCCCCTTTGAGGAGACCTTGTACATCCTGTTTGGTACCTGAGTAAAGTTAAACCAGGGCTGAAATATATTCTAATTTCTTACCTGGGTATTAAAAAAAAAAGAAAAAAAAAAGGCCAGAAAAGGAGGGGCAGAAGAAAAGCAGTTGCCATTCAGGATTTATAAGGAATAGTTCCATTTGACAGCTAAAATATAAAACCACTTATCTTCGTTGCCAGTCAAAGATAATTTCCTCTGGTTCCTTCTATTTGAATTCATCCAATAATGGACAAGGTGTTTTTCTTTTACGAAGAGAAGGTAGTCTCTGAAATTATATGAAATTTAAATGATTTAAGTCCTAGCTAGAAAATTTAGCTTGAGATCTAATGGTGATCATCAGCTTTTATTCCAATAATATTTCATTTCCCATACCTGCCTTCTAGAGCTGTTTCAATCATGGGTAACAGGGGGGAGAGAAATGTTTCACATTAAGTGTGCAGCAAAGGTCTTAGTAGTTATGAGCCAAGTTGGAAAGTGGGACAACTGTCACCACAGGGCTGGACCTGCAGGGAGCCTGGAGTTCTGCCCAGACAGCGCCGAACTCGGCAACTTCACTCTCTGTGGTTTAAGAGATTCGATCTTTCTAACAGTACAGTCTGAAAGCCAGCTTCATAGATACTCTACTTCTGGAGAGCCATGCAGCCAGAACTATGGGAAATCATTGTGGTGGTGGCTGTGTTTTTGATGAAGGACAAAGCTCAGCAGCGATGTGGCTGGTCTGCGTGAAGTCTCCGGATCCACTGACAGGGGGCCTGAGCGGAGTCCCCTTTATGCCTCAGGAGAGGAGGAGCACCCTCTCCAGCAGCCGGAAGGGGGCTCGGGGCTTGGCCCACGTGCCTGGCGTGAATCCTGGAAAGTCAGCGCAGGGTTTCGGTAAAGGAGGGAAGCTGAGCTGGCACTTGCCCGCTCTGGAGCAGGGGTGGGCCCGGGTACTGTGTCCTGAGAAGAGAAAGGAGGCTTCATGGGCAAATTACCCACTTCCGTCGTCTGTCACCTTATCCTGCAGAGCTGAGCACATCCTGTTTTCCTGAATTCTCATCACTGAACGCCTGGTGTTTAGCACAAAGAGTTGCGGGGGTTTCTTAGGTTTGCTTTCCCAGTACCCCCAGCATTCCCTCACTCCGACTCAATTCTCCTCGCTTATTTTTTCCAGAAAATGTATGTAACTTTCTACCTGCTCCTTGGTTCCACTGCTGTGTGTCTCTGAAAGCTCATGATGGATCTCTGCTAACCATGGGCTAAGGGTCTCCTCCTTTAGAGGTATAGAAAGGGCAGGATTTTAAAGCTATTCTTCCTGCTTTCCTTTCCCACACATTTCAGATAGGAACTGAGAGGGGTGTAGACACTTGTGCCTCCAGAGGAACTTCCCTTCCTCCGCAGCCCCGCCCCAGGTTACAATGCAGTGGCTACAATGAGCTCGGCTCTAATCACATCCCCTCCATCCTCTTTGTTCCAGAGCTGCATTTCTTTAACACGATTCAGTTCAAAGTAAACCGTCACATGCCCCTGTATGGCTCTAATCAAAGATCTCTGCCAAGTGATACTGTCTCAGGTCAAGCCCCTGTCAATAATCATGAATTAACAGTCCACCCAGAAAGGTTAGGGACCTGTCCCGAGCAGGAAAACTCATTCCCCATAGAAAGCAGTTAGTGTTAAAGGCTGAGTGATGAATCAGTGATATAGAATATATGAGCTCTGCTTTCTCAATATCCTGCACTTCCTCACAGCCTTTATCGCAATTGTCATGCAAGATTTATCTAGATAGTATTTGTTTAACATCTTGTCTTCACGTTGCATCATCCCTTTGGTACAGGGTCCTTGCCGCACTTTGGTTACCAGCACATCCTCAGGGGAGAACTGTGAATCCAGAAATTCAGAGAGGAAAGCACTGTGGTCAGTTGTGCTAGCTACTGGCCGCGGACCTCAGGGAAGCCTTCTCAGAGGTGCTTCAGATTCAGCAGGAAAGTCCAAAAATTGCCAGGGATTTGCCACGTCAGCCTGAACCTGTGTCTACACCACAAAGCTGTCATGATACACTTCTGTATCTGGGAATCCCCAACCTGTGGTTAGAATCAGAAAGTGGTGGGTATCTCCCCTCCTGGTGTGGTTTGGACAGACTGCCTGTGTCCTCCTGCCTGACCTGCCCCCATGTGTGGCCCAGATTCCACTCCCCACAGAGACACATCCAGTTTCCACGGGTCTGGAGTGCAAGAGGGCATCTGGGGCTCCAAGGCTGCCACCACACCCGGGCTGTTATGATGGTTTCCATTCTGAAAGATGCTCTGGGCATCAGCAGCCCCCTGAAAGCCCTTCCTGTCTTCCCTGTAGTTGTTCTCCATCTTTCATTCTTGGTTCCAACTCTCCTGAGATTTGGAAGAACATAAAAAAGAAAATGGCAACCAACCTTGCTGTGGGGTTCATAACTTTGTGTGCAGTGTGGTGTGAATAGGAAGAAATTGTTCAACCATAAACGGTTCTTTAACCTTCTGTGCTGCCCCTGGTGAGGAGGGGCATGCAGCTGGTGGAAGACTGGTCTCCATCACCTCTGCTCAGCGCCTCCTCCGGAAGAGAACGAGGCATCTCTACTCAGCTGTGCTGTGGTCCGTGTATGAAGATGCACAAACAGCAGTCTAGCCTTGGAGTCTTTCTTTTCATATTTTTCCAGGCAGCTTTGGTCCAAATAAGGCTCTTACTCCTCCTGAGATAATTCCTAACATTTCTAAATGGGTTTCAAATTCCCTGCTAACTCCACTATCGGTAATGAGCACGACATTTCACAAGTGGGCTGGTGGGTTGTACACATGCCCATTATATACTTCTACTTCGTTTAGCTTGAAACCCTCTTAGGAACTATGGGAAAAGACTGCTTTATTTAAAAATCAGGGGTAAACAGAACCTTACAAGTGTCATGAGAATATGGGGGATTCAGCTCAGTTCAGTCGCTCAGTCGTAGGAAAAATTAGAAACACCACCCAGCAAGATTCATGCTATTCCGCTCTCTCTTCGTGCCTTGAAATATTATGCATTTTGCTCCACTCACATGATTTTGGGCCCCATTCAAGCAAATCACTTCAAGTGTCTTTTTCAGAAAATGGTGACTAGAATTTGTTGTTTGTTCTTTAAGGAAACAAAACAGAACGAGCCCAGTGATTAAGGGGAATGATCATGGTACATGATACCAATTCAGTTTTAAAAACAAAAAAAGGAAACTGAAAAGTTTTTCTCATCTATGGGCAAATACCGTAACCTTAGCAAATGCCTTTTTTAAGAGACTGACTCTAGACTGATAAGCTTTCCGCTCCTCCCACCCTGACCTTCTATACAGGCTCTGTGTATTGTGATTTTATTTATGATCCAGTTTGCATGGAATTATGTCCCTAGGTAATGCCACTGGAGCTTAGTCTTACAAGCTTCCTGGAATTCTAGTCCACTTCAAACAAGTATTTAATATACCAAATTAAGATGATTAAATTGTGCTTTTGCTTTGCAGCACACTAAAAGCAAAATAATTTCTATATTGCCAAAACCATTTTAAATGCTTTGGGAAGTGTTAAATTATCTGTAGGTGTGCAAACTAGATACTTTGTTCAAGGGCAGATGGTTCCTTACGTTGTTTTGGTCACTCCTAGGAGGGTGGATTCAATTAAAGTTGCCTGATGGGAAAATCAACATTCTCCAAATATGCAGGCAAAGCTTTCCTCCGCAGGGCAGAAGAATTGCTGTGCTCCTTGGCCTCGACCGCGGATTTGTTTTCACTTTTCTTCCCCACCCCCGTGAGTTCACACTTAAGGCCCATTTTAATGCTGTGTGTCTACCATCTACTTCCTGTTATTGTGTTTGCTATTATAGGCTGCCCGCCTCAGAATTCTTATCTTTCCATCACCTCCTAGACCTTTTCGCTGAGATGAATTTGCCAGAGGCAGAGCAAGACTGGATGGACTCAGTTCCTACCTGAGAGGGGACCAAACCGTAACCTGTTAAAATAAAGGATGACTGTCTGATGCTCTTACCCTTGTGCTGTGGCTTTATTATTGTTTGAACTGCAACCCAGACTGGAACTTTTTTGAATTTCAAATACTTTATTTTTCCTCCATGTCTTTTTTTTTTTTAATCTAATTTTGAAACTTAATGTGTCGACAGATCTCTTTTACGTTATTTTTGGCTAAAGCCAGAAACAAATTGTGTTGAAAAATATTATGAGAATACCTCTCCTTCTAAAATTTCTAGCCCAGTATAGTAGACTCCAGAGGTTTGGATTAATCAAATAAACCTTAGAGAAACATCCACTGTTGTAGATGATCTTAACCAAATCCCAATGCTGAATGGCTAGAGGTTTTCTTATCTATCAATAGAATGAACTAACTGTATATTAGGGGAGTGACTTAATGAACTGCGATTTATATATGAAGGGAATCCAAAACCTCATAATGACACTTTTAATAACGTGGCCCAAAAATTCATGTTCATGTACATTTCGAAGGCTAATATATATTTTGCAAGATGCCTATCTCTGACATGAGTAAATATGAAATATACAACTGATTAACCTGATTATTCCATAAGAAAAGCCAAAAATACTATTTTTATCATACTAGTCATTTTGAGATTATTTAAAAACACATTTTACTGGTGAAAATTTGATTCTTATGTTTGGAGGAACAAGCAATTAATTTCTTTTTCAGTTTATGAGCAGTGGAGTCCAACGAACACTTTCTGAGAATCTGCCCTGTGTTTGGGCTATGACAGTCAGGGATGAGAGCTGGGCGAGAAAACAGTGTCCCTGTTCTGGAAGACTCCATCTCCTCAGAGAGGCAGACAAGTAAACACACGTTTTCACTGTAAATGTGCTATGAGCGTTAACACAATTACGGAGAGGGCTCATGAAACAAAGGGGTTGACACACTTAACGCTGCAGGTGATGCCTTACACCACACAGCGGTTGCAAAATCCTGAAGGTAAAGTGCAAATTTCTGCCACAGTGGGTGGGCTGAAATGAGTTTTAGGAACTATATCAGGCAATGAGTTTTAGGAACTATATCATAGGCCAGGTGATAAGTTAGAAAACCTGATGCTGTCATTCATTTTGTGTAACTTAACTTATTCTCTTGTACCTACATTGTACCATGTTCTATGCTAAAAACTATATACTCTAAGGGTCTTAGTTTTTCATATGCAAAATTGCGACCATGTTAGGGCTTCCCTGGTGGCTCAGCTGGTAAAGAATCCACCTGCAATGGGGGAGACCTGGGTTCACTCCCTGGGGTGGGAAGATCCCCTGGAGAAGCAAACAGCTACCCACTCCAGTATTCTGGCCTGGAGAATTCTATGGACTGTATGGAGTTGCAAAGAGTCAGACATGACTGAGTGACTTTCACTTAGGTTTCTCTGACAATTAAATGTATTAATCCACATAAAGCACTTAAAACAGTGCCCAGAAGATACTAATACAGTAATAATAAGTTAACAATTATTAGTTATTATTTTCAGGTATCTCCATTCTAACTGATAATGCTACCCAGCAAGATGGTGAGATGGGCGATCAATTCATTCATGTATTCATAAATATTTATTAAGCACTTATTATGCACCAGGCTTTGGAGATTCAAAAGTGAAATGAAAAGCTACTTGCATGTAGGTTGAGATTCCAGTGCTAAGATGAAAGAAAAGCAAGTTAATCATCAAACAAATAAATTAATTCAGAGGTCAATATGCATGGAATGAGTTTAACAGTGCTTGGGGGGTGGGGGAGGCATTTCATAGATGGTCACTGTTGAAAGCTTCCTGGAAGAAGTGACAACTTGAATGTTAAAGTGGAACCAGCCCTGCAAAGACACCATGTAGGAATATACTCCGCTTGTTCCAGACCACAGGTTTGGAATAAATGTAATAGAGGGACAGAAACAGGGGATGAGGCTGGAGAAACAGGTTCATGCAGGGCCATGGCGGGATTCTAAGAAGCTCGAATCATTTCATGTGTAATGGACACTCTCTGCAGAAAAAGTTACAGCCCGTCTTTCAAACACACACACACACACACACACACACACACTTTGGTTTGTATTTACATTTCACTATTAGTTACCTAGATTTAAATGAAAAGAAAGTGAAGCAAGGTAGCAAATATATATATATATTCTAACTCTTCATTTGCTTCTAGGGAGCTCAATGCCAAGAGGGGTCAGTTCAGTTCAGTTTAGTCGCTCAGTCATGTCCGACTCTTTGCAACCCCATGAATTGCAGCACGCTAGGCCTCCCTGTCCATCACCATCTCCCGGAGTTCACTCAGATTCACATCCATCAAGTCCGTGATGCCATCCAGCCATCTCATCCTCTGTCGTCCCCTTCTCCTCCTGCCCCCAATCCTTCCCAGCACCAGAGTTTTTTTCCAATGAGTCAACTCTTCGCATGAGGTGGCCAAAGTACTGGAGCTTCAGCTTTAGCATCATTCCTTCCAAAGAAATCCCAGGGCTGATCTCCTTCAGAATGGACTGGTTGGATCTCCTTGCAGTCCAAGGGACTCTCAAGCGTCTTCTCCAACACCACAGTTCAAAAGCATCAATTCTTCAGCGCTCAGCCTTCTTCACAGTCAGACATATTAAAAGACATCAAGACATGGGCCAGGAAGTGTAGTGACTGTGTTGAGCTCAGGGAGGGTGTGTGAGAACTCCTGGGAGAAGCAGTACATGTGATCTGAGATGAAGCCAAATTCCCAATTCATTCAAACTCTGTTGTTTCTACTTCTCTTGATCCACACTTGCATAACTGGCCACTACTGCCATTGTTGTCAACCTGGCCTTCAATAGCAGTGTGAGTTTTGGCAAGATATCGACTTTGAATATCAGCCTCTCCCCATTTAAAACAGGGGTGCACATTTATATATCAAGGTGAGAGAGAGAAATCCATAGCTTACAGGATGGATTTATAATAAGTATATGACATATAATGTATACTATATATGATTAAATAAACCTCATGAGGATGGATGTTGCTAGCAGGGAAACTGGCATGTAGAAAGTGATCAATAATCATGAGCCTAGTTCTATTCCTTGGGTGTCTTTAAGAGAATATATTGATTGTTCAAATCCCTCAAAACACTACTATTGCTTCCTAATACATTACTTATTAAGGAGCTTCTCATTCTTTCTACATTTTCCCTAAGCTCTCTGTACAATATGACCACTCCTGTCCACATCTTGTCTATCTCCCACCTCAACTAAAACTTATGCACTGACTCTCTTTTGAAAGCACCCACTTTCTAAACCGAAACCTTCTCTCAGGCTTACAAAGTCTTATTTACCATATCGTAAAGTCTTTTTCTTCCTTCAGTATCCTCTAAAGGCATTTTTCTATTGATGTGCAATGGAAAGAGAAACTGCAAATTCTCCCAGAATATAACTTCTTTAAATCTGACACTCCATAAATCAACTCTGATAAGCCCTTCCTTTTCGGAAAAATGATATTGAGATATATTTACAATTTTCCTTTTGTCTCCATTGTCTAACTATTTTGATGATTGAAATGAATAATACCCCTAGAGTTATTCTTCTTATTTCCTTTCTTTTCCCATCAAATCTTTGAGGAAATAAAAAATAGAACAAGGCCACCTTGGGCCCCAGTTTACTGATCAAACACCTAAGCAGTGATTGTTTTGGTGCACACCCTGTATGAAGCTTTGTGGTTGAAGAGGGCCCTGTGCTGAATTTCTGGGTTTCCTGGGAGGAAGCTGGAGGTAGATGAGGTACAAGCTATAGTTTGGGACCATTCAACTATCTGTTGAATTGGAAACCATCTGAGATAAGCTAGCTGAATTCTACATCATAGAGTCAAACTAAGACATTACTAAGTTTAATAAATTCCAAGAAAGTTCTTCTGTTCTCATGCCCTCATCTCACCAGCGCCTGCCCTTATCCCATTTAGCACGAAGATTCTAGACACACATCGCTCCAGACCTCACAGGAAAACTGCTGGCAGCCAGTCTCCCATTCAAGAGCTCTCTTGTCTCTTGAAATAGATGATCCTTGTTCAGCAGGTGTGAACTGAAGGTATTTGAATTTGGATGTAAATGCCACATTGACTTTTCCTCTGCTTTGACTCTCAGAAGATGAGCCCACGTTATACACAAGGAGAAAAGGAAAATCCTGCCAAAAGTACCAGTGAACCTCATTTAGCAGTTGCACTCATCATATCTTACCCCTCCTTTGGGCCCAAAGGATCAAAAGTTTCATTTTCACCTCATTTTAGGGAGCTGGTTTGGATTGAAGTCACATACAAAATGAACCGTCTCCAACATCTACATCAGGAAGTAACTCAAGCTCAAGATAAAGGTCACTGGCGGGGCAACAGGCTTGTGTTGCTTATTCTGGCTTCTCTCTCCTGTCTTGGAGATCATCTGGAAGAGCCACCATGACTTATTCTTTATAAGTTTTACAAGTTGGAATGGAGCTCTTGCATGTTGATGAGCCCTTGATGAAGTACAAAGTGTAATGTAAAACAAAATGGACTCTGCTCATGATGGATGCGAACGGTCATTCCACAGAGGTATCCTTGAGCCAGGACCACAACACTTTGGCTCCTACTTACTCATGGAAACTTCTAATTGATTGCTTCAAACCACTTGCCAATTATTGCTCTGAAGAACAATCCTTCGAAGTAGAACTTATGAGGGTCCATGCATCTCTAATGCTAAAATTTATTTGAACTCTATTGTGTCTAGGATTTTACCCACTGAATTTATTTGGAAACTTCATGAGATATTTAATAGGAGATTATATTTGGAGAGGTATTAGTATAACCTGTGAAATTCTAAATACATCATCTTTTAAAATGATCATTTGATTACACCATTTGAAAGTCATTAAAACACAATATTCATAAGAAGGATATTTTTCAGATGTAGAATGTTTAATTATTTTAAGTGACTATAAAAAATATCTAATGATAGTTAAATTGATTTTAAGGTTACTCAGTGAAAATCCTTAAAATAGAGAAGTTTATGTAGGTATTAAACTATGCAATTAAAAATCATCTTTTTACTTACATGGTAATATGTTTGATTATCCATATTTTGAAGGAAAAATACATAAATGGGCTTATAACATTGGTCAAAGATATTAGAAATAAATACTAATCTGGAATATATTCTAATTTGTAAAATGTTTGTTCCAATGTCCATATCTTCCTGTAATTTCAAAGAAATTAATTCAAAACATTTATAAAAATTAAAAAATATCAATAAAAATAAAGTGAACAAATAAGTTAACAGAGATCAATCTAATTTCTTCTAGTACCTACATGAACCAAGAATTTTTTTTAAAAAATCATGAAATTCTATAGAACCTTTTTTTTTTAAAAATCAGATAAGCAGTAGTATTCTGTATTTTTAATAAAATTTATATATAAATAAAATATTATATAAATTGCTTAAATAAAGTTTGTAGCTGTTTCACTACTCAGAATACTCTGAGTATGTTTTGTGAACATGGGCTATAAGAAAGTATATCATCTGTATCTATATTTATTCAATGATTAATTTTTATATGTTCACATATAAAAGTTTTATTTATCATATAAATTGTTAAGAATATATGTAAAGAAGAAAACACTGCTAAGATCTTTTACCACTCTCACCATTATGGTTTAGAGATTTTCAGTCTTTTTAGATGTATACATCTGTCTTTAGATGCTCTGTGTGATAGCTGAAAGGTTACTTCTCAGAGAGCTCTTTACTGTGTAGTTAGGTCTGACCTGTTACCATAGTAACCAGATGATGCATCACGTTCTGTAATTTTATGTATTTGTGTACTCTGCTAACCCTCTCTGATCCTCTCAAAGACTCAGCTTGGATTCTATCACACACAATAACCTTCAATATTGATTGCTTGGAGAAGTAAAGAGAAAAAAACTGTGCTCCTTCTTTGGGTCAATGGAGTGGAAAAGATGCCAGAGCTGGCTTGATGTGAACGGGATTGGGATTTCACAAGGATGGAAAACTGAAACAAGTGGTGACTATGGGATCATGAAATTGTTTCTCCTTCCAAGCCCCCTTTACGAAGGACGAGGGCTGAAGAACTGTGTGCTCTCCAGGTAGCATGTCCTTTGCTGACGTTTGATTCACTCTCAGCCCAAGTGTTGTGTTGTTGTACTTTAAATTTCAGCTCCTTGACAGCTTCTCTAAAAAAATTTCCCTTGCTGCCTTTTGATCTTAATCAATCAAAACAAAACCTTCATATTTAGTTAAGCCTAACCATATCACGTTTAGTTTAGCTTAATGCAAACTTATGGAAGCTTCCTCATCAATAAAGTGATAGATGTTCTAATAATATAAGGTGTATAATCAGGATTCAAGAAATTTGAAGAATTTTATCTGCAAGTATTGAGGATAATCAGAACTCGATTCATGTCTCTGCTCTGCCATTTATTAGCTTTGAGACTCTGGGCAAATTTCTTAACCTCTTTGTGCGTCAACTTGCTTATTTGTAAAATGACACTAACAGTGCCTCGTATGGGTGTGCACTGAGCTTTCGATGAGATAAAGAATATAAAGCGTGCAGTAGACTGCTGGACACTGCTCTCTACTCTGGAAAAGTTGGTTCATGTTACTCTATCTGGACTAAATATAGTTGCTGTTGTTTTTTAAAAATATATCAACAAGAAGTAAAATGAGATTGGCAGAAAAAAAAAAACTGTGAAATTCAAAGTTATCCGGCCAGATATCTCATTAGGAGTAAACGGTGGGCAGAGAACAGAATTAGAGAACATAAACTCTAAAATATGGGTTCACATTATTTATGTTTTGTTGTTGTTGCTTACTTGCTACATCATGTCCGACTCTTTGCAGATAATGACATTTAAAAATCAAGGTCAATTTTTCTACTCAAATGTACGATGTGTGTATTATTGTATTCTGAAATATAAATTCGGCACTTCTGACAAACTTTGTTGCTTTCTGTTTTTTAAAGTGAAGGGCAGCGAGGCCCAGTGAGGACAGCTCCTGCTGACAGCTCACACAGTCACTGCCCAGGCCCGGCCCAAGGCGAGAACCACGCGTTTGAAATTCCTCTTCTTCACCATTGCTTTTTCTGGGCTTGTAAACAGGCTTCTTCCCCACAAGACTTCATTATCTGCAAAATGATTTTAAGTCTCTATTTTTAAGTCTTAACTTAAAAGATTTTCATAAATATAGGTCGTGATCAAGTTGTATAATTTGTTTATATTTTATTGGCTTATTGACACAAACACTTAAGCTTTACCGCTGAATGTGTCATCATCAACCAGTGTTGATGATTTTCTTATAATTATCTCTAAAATGATCATTTCAACCAATAATATAGTTATATTCATTCCTAAAGGAGTCAATACTGATGTAACGGGCAGACACCAATATGTCTTATCTTGACAAATGACATGTAAGATCTTAGAAAACAGACGTGTCATCACTTTCACTGTCCAGATCAAATAGATATAAATCTTTAAAATAACTAAAATGCTTCTGTACTAAGAGTGAAAACACCTAGAAAATTAAGAGCTATTTGCCCACATGCTTATAATAATCCAGATCAATGTGTCTCTACATTTAATTTATAACTTTCTTTTCAGAGCTTTATGTTTTTTGATTTTTATTTTGCTTGAAATCCTTTTGACACCCAAGAGGTTTCATACATAAAAAAGAAAAATAATCAGCTAAGACTTTTAAAAAGACATACACTGAGATTTTCAATTATGGATTTTCTAAGATGAAACACTGCTTACTTCTCTTCTTGGAGCAATTTCCCCATTCATTCCTGTTCTCTAATTGCACATATTTGAAAAATCAGTCCCCCAAAACACTATGTCAGCTGTCTCTCCATTTATAACAATGGTTGTTATAAATGAAATAACATTTTCCAGATGGGCAGCTATTCATTCTTTCCTTTATTTAGTATTATTTAATATTTTTAAGGGATGGGACTTTTGACCTTTATCTGGCCACATTTCATTTTCAAAAGATTTTGGATTGAGTCTTCACAGAAAACAGAATAAAAAGGCTCTTCTATTATTTTCTCATCAAAGCATCATCTCAAAGTTAACTACCACTGGATTCTGGACACAACTGTAAGAAAGAGAAAAGATCTGATATTATCATTATCTAAGAAGAGGTAGAAAACAGCCTTTCCAACAGATATAAACAAGAAAATTGAAAATAAATTTCTCTATACTGCCTACTACTCACTCTCTTTTGGAAATGTACATTATACTTTTTATCTTGCTATATGAGTTTTTCTCTCCTGAGTTCTTTTCTTCTCATTAATTGCCTTTCCTTTTCATCACAGGGATTAGATTGCCCCCAGCTGCTTCCCTCTTCCTCCCTGATGTCTTTCTGAGCCTTCAAATTCTGTAAACGAACTTGGATAATTTATAAACAATGACATAGAAAAAAAGACATAGTATGTAATCTTTTATATCTCATGCAGCTCCACATTTTACCTACACGACTTATTCCCATAGATGACGCACATTATTTTTAACCATTTCCACTGCTTTAGGATAGCGTCATCAGACTTTGTTTTTTGTTTTTTTTTTTTTTTTTTTTAACAAAGAACATTTCAATTTAAGATGCGCCTGCATAATGGGGGCAAGTACTCTCACGTTCCACAGTTGATCAGTGCTCTGATTCATTTGGTGCTAAAATTTTAAGCCACGTGAAATATTTCTAAGTAAGCAGTTCCAAAACATTTGTTCTAATTTGGTGTTTCTGCCCGATTTAATAGAAAAAGAGAGGATGTGGAATAGTAAAGCCTTTCGAATCTGTCAGCGAAGGAGAGGACAGTCGGATCCCAGGCTCACTTAGGCTGCCATGTTGATGGATTGGCTTATATTATACATGTGTTATGTGCCAAATGATGTCTTTTGATTCTGATTCCAAGGAAAACAGCAGGGATCTGGGGCCCTGGAAGTCCTGAAGGAGTTGTTATTTCTGGCCTTTTGATAGAAATAAAGGGAGACTCATGGCTAAAGAACATCAAAGTGTCAAGAGCAACTTCACATGTAATTTACTCTTCTGATGACACATACTGTGAGAGTGAGAGCTGGTCGTGATTCAGTGGAGTTTGACAAAGTTTCCCTGTGTCCCGTTAGCTGAAAGGCTTCTTTCCCTGCGTCTCAGGTACTTGGGATGTCTGTGCAGAGAGGTCCAAGGTCAGCCTCATAGTCTCAGGCACCTCCCTGTAGCCTGGGCAAAGCAGGCAAGCATTCCCACCGCCCACCCCCAAAGTCTGCAGAAGGGGCTGAACAGACAGACAGACAGAGGGCTGGCATCGAGGCTGAGGAGCACGTTGGAGCAGGCACCTGATGACTGGAGGCTGCGCGTGGATGTCACCGACAGTAGAATGGGCTGCAGTCCAGGGGTCAGGGCTCAGCGCCAGAGGCGCAGGCTCGTGAGGCCTGTGAGGGCGCGGTGAGACAGGGCCATCTCCCCGCCTTGTTACAGGGCAATGGACACGCCGCCCCAGCCACCCAGACGTCAGCCGGGAATTAGAGCCGCCAGGAGGGCGCTTGCTGAACTGATGGGTACACACCCTGGAGTGTGTGACGTACACCTAGAGGAGAAGGCGTTTCACTGCCAAGTGGCCCTGGAGTCCCATGAGCTGAGTTTAATCACAGAGAAATAAAGCTACGTGTGTGTACACAGGCGCGTGTGACCATCTAAAATGTCAATATTATACTTCACAATGTGCTCCACGTGCAGAAGGCAGATTTTCCATTTCATAGTGACAGAAGCTATTTCTTTATTAATCTAATACCAGTCTGTAAGTTTATAACAAGAGATGGCTTTTTGTCCTTTGATTTTCTTTTTTTTTTTTTTAATAGGATATACAACACACACATTCCTTGGTTTGTGTTTCCCTTTCACTGTTAGTTACCTAGATTTAAATGAAAAGAAAGTAAAGCAAAGTATCAAATATATATATATGTCTAGTATATATATACACAGTATATACTATACATTTGTATGTATATATATCTGTGTGTGTGTATATAAATATGTGTATATAGTCTAACTCTACATTTTAAAATACTCTTTCATGGTGTAATTCTTACTTGCCTTGGTGATACTGCTATGAAGATCAGATTTCCTGAGAGGTAGCATTCACTCTTTGAGGCATCACCCACATGGGTAAGTAGGGTCTTTGTCCACTAATGAGCGTTCTTTCTTGTTATGGGTTTTGTAAAGCCTTGAACTGTGAATGGACCCTCAATCAACTCACAGCTGCACTGAAGCTGTCAGATGGCCGTATCCATGGCGACGTGCCAAAAATGGCGACACAAATTAATCCATTTGTGTGAAATTCTCAGTGAGAGTGCACTTTCATCTTTCAGAGACTCCTGTTAGGAAGTGGGGTGGTAATGTGAAATACGGAGCAAAAGCGAAATACTGATGGACTAGCCACAGGACCTTCTCCCCGCAAACAGTGGGGCTTCTCCTCCTTTTCATCTGCCAGAGATGACAGAGAACAGTTGGGGATTTGATACTGCCACTATAATGTTCTTTTTAATAAAAGCTATATTAACTTAATGCTCACACGTAAGCTCTTTCTTTTTTCACCTTCTCTCAGCAGTGCCATCCAATCAGCCTTGAAAATAAGTACAATGATATCCACAGTGGTACAAAATTAAAAAGTAATCTTTTATCTTGCTGTTTTATTGCTAATTGTATTCATGTAGCAGATAGCATGGGAGATGCCTAAAACATCAGATTTGAAATTGTTAGCTTACTCTCTCCTATGAATAAATGAAAAATAAAAAAAATAGACAAAAACAAAAAAATCATTGAATGTCTTCTTTGCCTTTTTAGAACCAGATAAGTCTACTTTTCGGTTACATTTTTGGAAACCATATTATCTTGCCTGGTGTTAGGATGAATTCATGTAAAGCCAAATTGCACTGTCAAAATTATTTGCTGCACTGTTGAGGCAGGATAACTTTTCACAAACTGAACATACATAGAGGACACTGCCTTTTAATTGGAATTTACCTTCATTATTTAAAGATATTAAAATGATGAAAGCAAAAAGTAATGGATTTTATGTTTTCTTGTTACTCCTTAGCTTGGGGACCTGAACATTAGTTGATGAAATACAATCAATTGGATCTTTGACAAAGGAGCAAAGGCAATGAAGGACAATGAAGTCAATGAAAGTCAATGAAGGACAGAACTTACAACAACAACAACAAATTGCTTGTCCGAAAAGAAAACGAACCGAATAGAGACCAGAGAGTTTTCACAAAAATTAACTGAAAATATATCATAGACCTAAATTAAAAATACCAGGCAATAAAACTTCTGTAAGAAGACATAAAAGCATGGCCAAGCATCTGAGGATGTTCTTTCAAGCATGATCTTTGAAAGAAAAAAGTGAATATGTTGGACTTTGCTAAAATACAAAACCTGTTTTCTCTGTGAAAAAAAAAAAGCTGTTAAGAGGATAAAAAGACAAGCCAGAGACTGGGGGGAAATATTTGCAAAACACATATCTGATAACTTGCCTCCAAAACATATAAAGAACTCTTAAAACTGAACAATAAGAAAACAAACAACCCAATCAAAAAATGGGCAAATGATCTGAAAAGATATCTTACCAAAGAAAACAGATGAATGAAAATTAAACACATGAAAAGATGCTAAAATCATTTCTCACTAGAGAATTACAAATTAAAATAACAGTGAGATGCTACTACACACCTATTTAGTATGCCTAAAATCCAAAAACCTGACAATACCGATGGCTGATGAGATTGTGGCGCAACAACAACAGTTATTCAATGCTGGCAGGAAGACAGAGTGGTAACAGTCTGGAACACAGTCTGGTTGTTTCATACAAGGTAAAAATAATCTTATAAGGTCCAATAAGCATGTTCCCGACTGAGTTAAAAATGTGCAACCTCACAGAAATCTGCATGCAAATGCTTATAGCAGCTTAATTCTTACCTGGCAAAATCTGGAAATGGAGACATCTCTTAAAAGAAGAATGAATAAACAAATTGTGGTATACCCATGCAATGGAATATTATTCTGCAATAAAAACAAATGAGCTATTAAGTCATGAAAAAGACATGAATAACTTAAATCCATATTACTATCTGAAAGAAGCCAGTCTATCCACTGTATGATTCTAATTACATGACATTCTATAAAAGGACAAACTTCTTATTATGGACATATTCAAAAGATCAGTGCTGCCAGAGGTTCATGGAGAAGTGAGCTTGAACAGGTAAAGCACAGGGTTTGTCTTTAGGATGGTAAAAATTCTGTGTAACACTCTCACTCTGAGTATGTAACTCTACACATTTGGCAAAATTTACAGAACTTTACCACAGAGAACAAACCTTGATGAATGCAGATTTTACACAATCATTTTGGAAGCTGGGAACTCTCAGGATGAAGTGCAGAATGTGACAAAATAATCTGTATTTTGTATGAATATATGTGTGAAACAGTCTTACTGAAGGGATGGGGACCAAAGTACTTTGGAAATGAATAGTGTGTAATTCTACAAGCAAAACACAAGCGCTTTAGTTGGTAAAGTTGGTTCCCTGGGTGGGTGGGCTTAACAATTCAGACGCTGTTATGCATGTATCCTAGAAATGAACAGTTAAGTAAATGGATGAAAGATTTTGTACGTTATTTTCATCTTCGGCCAAAAGATCATCATTCTCACATGGATTGCTGTAATGCTTTCTAGCAAATCAGTTCTGGAACCATTTAAGATATTTGTAAACTCTCAGTTCAGTCACTCAGTTATACCCAACTCTTTGTGACCCAATGGACTGCAGGATGCCAGGCTTCCCTGCCCATCACCAACTCCCAGAGCTTGATCAAACTCATGTCCACCAAGTCTGTGATGCCATCCAGCCATCTCATTCTCTGTCATCCCCTTCTCCTCTTGCCTTCAATCTTTCCCAGCATCAGGGTGTTTTCCAATGAGTCAGTTCTTCACATCAGGTGGCCAAAGTATTGGAGTTTCAGCTTCAACATCAGTTCTTCTAATGAATATTTAGGACTGATTTCCTTTAGGATTGATAGGTTGAATCTCCTTGCAGTTCAAGGGACTCTCAAGAGTCTTCTCCAACACCACAGTTCAAAAGCATCAGTTCTTCAGTGCTCAGCTTTCTTTATAGTCCAACTCTCACATCCATACATGACTACTGGAAAAACCATAGCTTTGACTCTATGCACTTTTGTCAGCAAAGTGATGTCTCTGCTTTTTAATATGCTGTCTAGGTTGGTCATAGCTTTTCTTCCAAGGAACAAGTGTCTTTTGGTTTCACGGCTCTAGTCACCATCTGCAGTGATTTTGGAGCCCCCCAAAATAGTCTCTCACTGTTTCCATTGTTTCCCCACCTATTTGCCATGAAGTGATGGGACCAGATGCCATGATCTCCGTTTTCTGAAGGTTGAGTTTTAAGCCAACTTTCTCACTCTTCTCTTTTACTTTCATCAAGAGGCACTTTAGTTCTTTGCTTTCTGCCATAAGGGGCATGTCATTTGCATATCTGAGGTTATTGTTATTTCTCCCAGCAATCTTGATTCCAGCTTATGATTTCACATGATGTATTCTGCTTGTAAGTTCAATAAGCAGGGTGACAGTATACAGCCTTGATGTACTCCTTTTCCTATTTGGAACCAGTCTGTTGTCCAGTTCTAACTGTTGCTTCCTGACCTGCATACAGATTTCTCAGGAGGCAGGTCAGTTCATCTGGTATTCCCATCTCTTTAAGAATTTTCCATAGATTGTTGTGATCCACACAGTCAAAGACTTTGGTGTAGTCAATAGAGCAAAAATAGATGTTTTTTTGAGATTCTCTTGCTTCTTGATGATCCAACAGATGTTGGCAGTTTGATCTCTGTTTACTCTTTCATAAAACCAGCTTGAACATCTGAAAGTTCACGGTTCATGTACTATTGAAGCCTGGCTTGGAGAATTTTGAGCATTACTTTGCTAGCTTGTGAGATAAGTGTCATTGTGTGGTAGTCTGAACATTCTTTGGCATGGTCTTTCTTTGGGATTGGAATGAAAACTGACCTTTTCCAGTCCTGTGGTCACTGCTGAGTTTTCCAAATTTGCTGGCATATTGAGTGCAGCACTTTCACAGCATCATCTTTAGGATTTGAAATAGCTCAACTGGAATCCCATCCCCTCCATTAGCTTTGTTCATAGTGTTGCTTCCTAAGGCCCACTTGACTTTGCATTCCAAGATGTCTGACTTCATATTTCAGGATGTAAACTCTAGGCATGCTTAATTTTAGAATCTGTAATCCTCATCCTATCAGCTATGTTAAAATATTTCCATATCTCACAATATTTTGTTTCAGGAATAGTTATTAAAATTTGTTTATGAAATTATTTGGTGGTAAGCTTTTAATAACCACCAGATAATTTGTTTTTCAAATATTTATTTACTTGGCTGTGCTGGGTCTTAGTTGCAGCATGTAGGATCTAGTTCCCTACCAGGGATCGAACCCAGGCCCCTTGCATTGGGAGCTCACAATCTTAGCCATTGGACCACCAGGGAAGTTCCACCACCAAAGAATTTAACCAGTTAATAATTTTGAGAAAATTTATGGTTGCTTATTAGAAATTATTGTATACTTAGAACTTATAAGTGGAGAAAACTAACTCTCAAATTGTTTTTTTCAAAAGTTTTAAAAGTCTAATAACATTTACATTTAAGAGAAAAAAATTTAGTTTATTATTTTTACAGACATTCAATTAAACATTTGTTAGTTTTGTTGTTGTAGCGTTCTTTCTCAGTAGCCTTATGAGATTAGTACTATTCTTCAAATGAGAAAATCAAAGCACAGCTCTCTTCAGACTGTGCAGTTAAGAAGAAGCTTTAGAGCCAGAACGTGAAACCAGGGAGTCTGGTGCCAGAATGTCACTCTAAATCATTACCATTTTCTGAACACTCCAGGAACATTATTCTCTAGGCTTTTAGATAATTTTTGTGGCCCAGGCCCATAATTTTTGTGCCCCAGTGAATATGTTTGCTAAATAGGTGATTCTGACCAAGTATATTAAAGTAGAAACCACAGAACCTGTGGCAGGAAAGTGGAGAAAATTTGGAACAGAAAGTAATCCCAGAAGAGCGATTCTGCACTGTGCTGGGGCCTGAAGCAGGAATATTAAGGAGTCTTTGGGTCTGGCTGTTTTCACGTTTCTTTTTAATCCTTGAAAATGCTATCCAATAATGCAGAGACAGCAGTGAAAATAATTTGTTTTACTTCTCTACAATCTTTGTTCAATGATCTTTTTTTTTTTTTAATAGGCGTTACTAACCTGGATGCCTATGAGGAGGAGACAGGTAATGAAGATGGCTAGGTGAAATATCTGGCTTTTCCCCTTGATATAGGAGAAAAGGGTAAGTGTGGTGGTAGGTGACAAGTGGGACTCAGACGTGGTTTCGGAGGGGACAGGGCTGAGGCCAGTTTCTGGACTGCTCTGGACCTGAGAGGAGCCAGCAGTCACCCAACTCCACCCATCTTGCCCTATTGGACTATGGCTCACATTGCCTGATCTCACCAAAAGAAAAAAAAAAGGGCAAAAGTCAGACTTTTTTATCTCCTAGTTTTAAAATTAGGAGCTTCCAGATGTTCAAGCTGGATTTAGAAAAGGTAGAGGAACCAGAGATCAAATTGCCAACATTAGTTGGATCATCAAAAAAGCAAGAGAGTGCCAGAAAAACATTTACAGCTTTATTGATTATGCCAAAGCCTTTGACTGTATGTGGATCACAACGCACTATGGAAAATTCTTAAAGAGATGGGAATACCAGATGAACTGACCTGCCTCCTGAGAAATCTGTATGCAGGTCAAGAATCAACAGTTAGAACTGGGCATGGAACTGACTTGTTCCAAATCAGGAAAGGAGTACGTCAAGGTTGTTTATTGTCAACCCTTATTTAACTTATATACAGAGTATAGCAGGTGAAATGCCAGGCTGGATGAAGCACAAGCTGGAATCAAGACTGGCGGGAGAAATGTCAATAACCTCAGATATACAGATGACACCATCCTATGGCAGAAAGCAAAGAAAAACTAAAGAGCCTCTTGATGAACATGAAAGAGGAGAGTGACAAAGTTGGCTTAAAGCTCAACATTCAGAAAATGAAGATCATGGTAACTGGTCCCATCACTTGATGGCAAATAGATGGGGAAGCAATGGACACAGTGAGAGACTATTTTTGGGGCTCCAAAATCATTGCAGATGGTGACTGCAGCCATGAAATCAAAAGAAGCTTGCTCCTTGGAAGAAAAGCTATAACCAACTTAGACAGCATATTAAAAAGCAGAGACATTACTTTGCCAACAAAGGTTGGTCTAGTCAAAGCTATGGTTTTTCCAGCAGTAATGTATGAGAGTTAGATCATAAAGAAAGTGCCAAAGAATTGATGCTTTTGAACTGTGGTGTTGGAGAAGACTCTTGAGATTTCCTTGGACAGCAAGGAGATCCAACCAGTCCATCCTAAAGGAAATCAGTCCTGAATGTTCATTGGAAGGACTGATGTTGAAGCTGAAACTCCAATACTTTGGCCACCTGATGGCGAAGAACTGACTCATTGGAAAAGACCCTGATGCTGGGAAAGATTGAAAGTGGGAGGAGAAGGGGACGACAGAGAATGAGATGGTTGGATGGCATCACCGACTCGATGGACCTGAGTTTGATCAAGCTCTGGGAGTTGGTGATGGACAGGGAAGCCTGGCGTGCTGCAATCCATGGGGTCTCAAAGAGTCAGACACGACTGATTGACTGAACTGAAATGAATTTTAAGATGTTGGCATATCCTTCACATTTTTTTAAAACACTGTGAAGGCCAATATTAAGGCATAGCCAAGCAAAACAGGGCCAAGGACCTCATCTGACTGAGAGCTCCCAGTTTACCGTTGCTCTTTTAGGTTGCTGAGATCATGGGCTGCACTCAACAGCCTGCTTTTTTCCATTAAGATTAAAGCACAATAGGATTATTAGGAATTCAATGTGACAGTTTTTTTTAGTATGAAAACTTTTTTAATATGTAGAAAATGAGATTATATAATAAATACATATATTTACCACCTATACTTAATTATTAATCCTTTATCTTGTTTCTTTTAAATTTACCTTTAAAAACATACTGCCTCACTCACTAGATGAAACCTTCTTTGCACTTTCTCCAATTATGTTTTCAGCTCTCCTTCACCAGAGATAACTAGTCAAAAATTAATATGCTTCATGTTTATATTTTAATAGGTAATGATTTGTACCTCTATAAAAGAATTATTCTTTGTAGATTTAAAAAATTTAAATCAAAGCTATTACATTTTATATTTCATTCTGCATCTTGTCTTTTTTCTTACCCAATACTTTATTCTAGAGAGATTTAATTATATTGTCTCTAAAGATTAATTTATTAACTTTTGTAGCTATATAAATTAGCATTGTGTCTGTTTTTATCTGATACATATATGTCTGTTTTTATCCATTTTCCCATTGATGAGTATTTTTTTCCCCAATATTTCCCATGAAAATAATGCTGCATTGGGCATCTTTCTACATGTTTCCTTGGGTATATATGTTGTTTTGTTAGAGTTTATACTAGAAATATGATTTCTCTGTTCTAGCGGGTATCTTCAACTTTAATGGATGCAAATTTAAAAATTGACATTAAGAATATCCAAATGGACCTCTCAGAGAAGCTGTACCAATTCACCCTTCTCCAACTGCCTGTTATTACTTTTTCCCTTTCTTCTCTGGGATTTACTATTTCCTGAATTTAAAATGTTTACCAATTTGATGAGTGAAAAATAAGGTATTAATGTGGTCTTACTTTGAATTTCTCCAAAAACTAGTGAGCATTGGCCATTTGGGTTTCCTTTTCTCAGTTCAGTTCAGTCGCTCAGTCATGTCTGACTCTTTGTGACCCCATGGACTGCAGCGTGCCAGGCATCCCTGTCTATCACCAACTCCCAGAGCTTGATCAAAGTTATGTCCATCAAGTCTGTGACACCATCCAACCATCTCATTCTCTATCGTCCCCTTCTCCTCCTGTTTTCAATCTTTCCCACATCAGGGTCTTTTCCAATGAGTCAGTTCTTTGCCATCAGGTGGCCAAAGTATCAGAGTTTCAGCTTCAACATCAGTCCTTCCAATGAATATTCAGGACTAGTTTCCTTTAGGATTGACTAGTTGGATCTCCTTGCAGCTTTGGGGACTCTCAAGAGTCTTCTCCAATACCACAGTTCAAAAGCATCAATTTTTTGGTGCTCAGCTTTCTTTATAGTTCAACTCTCACATCCATACATGACTACTGGAAAAAGCCAGAGCTTTGACTCTACAGACCTTTGTTGGCAAAGTGATGTCTGCTGTTTAATATGCTGTCTGGGTTGGTCATAGCTTTTTTTCCAAGGAGCAAGCATCTTTTGATTTCATGGCTGCAGTCACCATCTGCAGTGATTTTGGAGCACAGGAAAATAAAGTCTCTCACTGTTTCCATTGTTTCCCCATCTGTTTGCCATGAAGTGATGGGACTTGGACTTCCCTGTTTATATCCTTTGGCCATTTTCTTTAATCTTCTTGGAGTTTATTTTATGTTGTGATGTCCATTGTTTCATCCCTATTTCTTGCTTAATCTCCTTTCCTATCCTTCCAATTGCTCTCTGCCTTGTAATGTTTATTGTATCTCCTTTCTATCCACTTTTCAAGCAAAGAAGTATAAAAACTTAAGACATGTTTGTATTGCTTGATACCCAGCTTATAGACATCAAAGCTGTCTAGTTTAGGACATTTACTGGTTTTAGCTCATGGACAAGTAGTCACTGAAGTATGGCAAGAAAAGATAAAAATAAACTTTAGTGGAAAAATCTCAAGACATTATAGAAGTGCAGCAGTTAAGAATTTAAGGTTTCCTTTGATTAAAAATTTTGTTCCAGCTATTTGATTTTAGGTACTAAATCTCAAATTAATTCTTCTCCCCACCAAAAAAGGGGAAAAGAAGTTTTTATCTGTTTATGTTAAAGGCTTCATAATAAGTCAGCATCTGTACTATGAAAACACTTAAGTAAAATATTTTTATTAATTGCAATGGCTGTATCCACTGCCTCTTCTAAAAGCGCTTCATGGAAAAATGAAAAATGCTCATCTTTATAGTTATTGCCTCAGATGATGTAAGACTACCCAATATAAAGCTACACATAAGCCTCGAGCAGAACCATTAAAGAAAAAAATAGTTCAAAATTAACTATTTTGAACAGAAACAACAGAAACACTATCTTTAGAGCTCTTAAGTCAGGAATTCCTTCAGTTATGAAATACTACAATGCTGTTCTCTTTCTTTCCTTACACCCTACAGATGTCAGTATTCCTCTTTCCATTGCTGGTATTATTCATTCTCCTTGGCTTGTGAATCTATGTGCTCCGCCTAGACACCTACACACTACCTTTCTTGTTCATCCACCATCTCATTATCTGGTGGATTCCAGATCAGTCTTCTTCATCTAGATTGTTTTCGCATTCTTTCCAGTCCTTCAAGTCCGTATAAAGCCAACTGTTGTGTGCTCAACTGAAATCAGATTGTCTTTTTTCAATCAACATAAGGTAGAGAGAGGTGTCCATTCTTTTGTACTGTGGATTATTTGATCCATAAATTGAAAAATGCTTAAATGTTTGAATTAACATCTCCTCCATGGAAGCTTAATGTAAGTTTGCATTTCTCCAAACTTATATTAACAACTACTTTTTCTTGACAAAATACATTTTCAAAAGGCTGGTTTGAGTTGATGTATGGTGGAAGCCAATGAAGTATTGTGGAGCAGCCTTCCTTCAACTGAAAATGAATAAATTAAAAAACATGTGGTCCCTTCAAGGTGTATTTGTTTATTTGTTTCTCTCCTGTCTTCTCCCTTCCCTCAGGCAACAGCCTGGGGTAATTCCCAAGAAATGCTGAAGCATCTCTGTAACCTTTCTTTCCAGGCTCAGGTCCACTTCTCTAAGCTGTGAGGTTCACAGTGACAGATGCCAGGGGTGAGCTGGCAGGCTTTGAGGGGAGTATATTCAATTCAGGAAGCTGAAGTGATTTCCTGCATTTTGGGCAGGAAATGTTGAGATGTGGATGGGAGGAAACCAGGGAGCAAAGCAGTTAATGGCCTTGAAACCAGTTGAGTTTCACAGAATTTTCCTGGTAGTGACCATGTCATCTTGAAATAAGGGCATTTTGATCTCTTTTTATTTAAATAAAACCACATTTCTATCTTTTCCTGGTCCTCAAGCATTTTTAGAGATATCCAACAATGTCTTCAGCAACAGCACAGTAATAACTGGTATTTCTGACTTGATCTTGACTTTGAGGGAAAGTAATTTAGATGTTTCCATTAAATATGGTGATATCTTGTAATTTGTTTTGCAGGTGTGTGTGTTCTCAGTGGCTCAGTCATATTAGGCTCTGCAACCCCATGGGCTACAGCCCATCAGGCTCCTCTGTTCATGGAATTTTCCAGACAAGAATACTAGAGTGGGTTGCCATTTCCTTCTGCCAGGGATCTTCTTGACCCAGAGATCGAACCCATATCTCCTGCACTGGCAGGTGGATTCTTTACCTCTGTGCCACCTGGGAAGCCCAGGAAGTCTATATCAAGTAAAGAAAATTTTCATTTATTTCTATTTATAATAGAATTTCATCATAAGTGGGTGTTGATTTTCCTTATGATTTTCCTTCAATTATTTGGATGGTAACAGTTGTTCTCACATAAACAATGTGGTGAATCACATTGGTAAGATTTCTGCTATTAAATCATTTTTGTTCTCCAGTAATAAACTCAAAATGGATATATTTCACCTAGAATATTATGTGAGTTACATAACTTAGGACTTATTTAGGATTTTGATTCCATACATATAAGACACTGGTTTATAATATTTTGTGTGTGTACTATCTGTAGGTGGGTTGATTACAAACTTATGTCTGCTTTATATATTGAGGTTTGAAATTTTCCCCCTCTATATTCTCTGTTTCTATAAGTTATACATTCATCTTACCCAAACTTTCCAATTTGTATATAGTTATGCATAATTATTTATAATTTAAATGTTTTATATGTTGTTATTTATTCCATTACAACTTGACTCTTTTTCCTTTTTTGTCTTGTAAAGATTACCTTATTCATCTTTTTAAAGATCAGGCCTTTGTTTTGCCAGTATTTTGTAGCTATATTCTATTTCATTCCTTAATGCCTTTTCTGTGCACCCTTTCCCCCTATTTCCTTTATCTTTCTTGAACCTCAGAATGAGATTTAAGTTAATCATGTTTCTGGGGTCAGTGTATGTATGAGCGCTGAGTCAGACAAGTTTCCCTTGCTTGTCTGCCTATCTGAGCCTGGTTCTCCAGAAAACAGAGCCGGGGGAAAAGGTGTTGGTGGTAACGTATTATTAGGAGATGCAATCTCAGGGGACAGAGCTGGGGATAAAGGAGAACAGGGCAGGGTGGGAGGAAGAGTGGATAGGAGGCATTAAGGAAATACGGCTGCCTGGTTTTGTAGACTATATCTTCCAAGAAGCCGTATAAATAAATGGCTGTTTCTCAGAACCGTCCTTGGTGGGAAGAGAAGAGAGAACTGAGCCGCTGGCTCACGCTTCCTACTGGTCAAAGCGAGTGGCGACTCACTGAATGGGGCAGCTGCTTTGTACCGCTCCGTGTCAGTGGGGTGGAGAAGGCAATGGCACCCCACTCCAGCGCTCTTGCCTGGAGAATCCCAGGGACGGGGGAGCCTGGTGGGCTGCTGTTTATGGCGTCGCACAGAGTCGGACACGACTGAAGTGTCTTAGCAGCAGCAGCAGCAGCAGCAGCAGCAGCGTCAGTGGGGCAGCTCCCAGGCGGCAGCCGGTGTATCTAGGGGCCGCGACAGCAGCCGTGCGGTGGGCGGCTGGCGCATCCCGTGTGACGGCTCTGCAGCAGCAGCTCGCCGAGAGCCAAGTGCCGAAACCCAGCAGATGAGGCTGAGAGGGTCTGAAATGTCGCTGGAGAAGTGACTGAAAATCCTTTCCCTCCCACTCATCTCTCTCTCCTTTCGTTTCTGTACCTATGAAGTCACGTTCTCTGCATTTAAATTAGTCCCTAAAAGTTTTTACTTTTTCCATTTAGCACTGCATTTTTTGATCTTGCTTATTATCCGTCTGATTTTAAAATAGGCTAATTCTAATATTCCTCCATTAATTATGAGGCTTGTTGAAGCTTTGGGTTTACGGCTAGGTCATTTGTGATTCTCTGTGCCATGCCCCCCACTCCAGTACTCTTGCCTGGCAAATCCCATGGGCGGAGGAGCCTGGTAGGCTGCAGTCCATGGGGTCGCTAGGAGTCCGACATGACTGAGTGACTTCACTTTCACTTTTCACTTTCATGCGTTGGAGAAGGAAATGGCAACCCACTCCAGTGTTCTTGCCCGGAGAATCCCAGGGACGGGGGAGCCTGGTGGGCTCCCGTCTATGGGGTCGCACAGGGTCAGACATGACTGAAGCGGCTTAGCAGCAGTGGCAGACCATAGATTCTCTTCTAGCTAATTTAAGCAGGAGAGGGTTTATAGAACATATTATCTGCAAGGAAGTCAGATACCTGGGCTTGGAGCCTGCCTCATCCGGAAGAGATCAGCAGGAGAAATGACCAGCCGCGCCGCAGCGGTGCTGTGGGAAGTAGCACCCTGGTGGTACCTGCACTCAGTACCCAGGCCTCTTGGGACCTGATGCTCTGCCACCTGCCTCAGCTTCCCCAGAAGAACCACACCTTCACCGCCACAAGCCAGTCTCTCTACCACTAAGCTCCAAGTCTCCTGTAGTATGTCTATTTGGCAGAAGCAAGGTCCCATACAGAACTCTGGCTGCAATAAAAGCATAGAAAACTAAGCTTTTAGCTGTCTGACCTTGGTAGTTCAAGAATTCTACCAGAGTGTATTTAAACGGGCACTGAGTCAATGTATAGTATACACCATGAGTTCAGAAATAGCTATATAAGCAAATACTTTCCTATTCATAATATTTCAAATATAAAAATTAATTTCTACTGGAGTACAGTTGCCTTACAGTGTTGTGTTAGTTTCTGCTGTACAGCAAAGTGAATCAGCTGTTTATGCGTACATATACATGTATCCCCTCTTTTTTTGGATTTCCTTCCCATTTAAGTCACCGCAGAGCACCATGTAGAGTTCTCTGAGCTATATGGTAGGTTCTCATTAGTTATCTATTTTATACATAGTATCAATAGTGTATATGGGGCTTTCCAGGTTGCCCAAGTGGTAAAAAATCTGCCTGCCAATGCAGGAGACTCAAGAGGAGACACAAGAGATGTGGTTCAACTCCTGGGTCGGGAAGATTCCCCTGGAGAAGGCAATGTTAACCCACTCCAGTATTTCTTGCCAGGAAAATACCACGGACAGAGGAACCTGGCGGGCTACAGTCCATGGGGTTGCAAAGAGTTGGACACGACTGGTGCAACTAAACATGAAAGGGCATGCATGCCTGCAGAGAAGTTGCTCAGACTTAATACACATCCATATGTAGACCACTACACCCAACAACAGCAAAATACACATTCTCCTCAAGAGCATGTAAAACAATTTCCAGAATCAGTAGTGCACCTTAAAACCGGTTTCAGAAAATTAGAGTATTATACTTAGGACATT
Organism: Oryx dammah; assembly: GCF_014754425.2. Classification (NCBI taxonomy): domain Eukaryota; kingdom Metazoa; phylum Chordata; class Mammalia; order Artiodactyla; family Bovidae; genus Oryx; species Oryx dammah. The sequence goes on from NW_024080475.1 coordinate 557,895, forward strand.
TATTCTTTAAAATTGATATTCTTCTCCATTGCCATTAGAATGCTTATTTGTGGTGTAGAAATATATTTCCTTCTTCTGCAAATATACCTTCTATCTTTTTTATTTTTTCATTTAAAAATTCATTTTCTCTATCTTATTTTAAAACCAAAATCCCAGTTCAATGACAATGTCACCTAGCTGAAAATACTCAACTTCATTTTGGTTCTTTAGGATTAATTTTATCGGCTGATATTGGTTTTGAGCTTTCAGGAGCTATTTTATGTTATTTTCTCTTTATCACCCACCTTTTCACTCAGTAGGAGCAAATCTAGATTCTGGTCTACATTATTTCAGTATTTAGCTACTGTTTAGGGAAAGTCCTTGTCATGCACCCCAAGTGTCTGAGAATGCCATCTGATTTAGAAGGCACACCTAAAACCAAGGAACAAATGACCGATTTCCCCCTCAGCTCACTGTGACTAAGAGGGAGTGTTTCATCTTCACAATAAGAGGAAATCTCATTTCTTTGGAAAAAAGTTTTTCAGTGTTATCTCTACTCACATTGCTTAAGAAGAAATTATAATAGCAGATTATTTTGTTTTAAAAGGAAGGATGATATGACGTTATGAAAAATTGTCTTTTTTTTTTTTTTAAAAAAAAAGATCCCTGAGTCGGCATTAAGGGAGATTTATTTGAAATGGCAATGCAATCAGAGAAGCTTGAAAAGTTCTCAGCAATGTGTCTATGGAGTGTTTATAAAGTCCATTTCAAGTGTCATCTTCATGCCCTACTGCAGAGTTAAAATTTGTGACTAATTACATTCACTATCTGAATTCACAGAGTTTCTTTTTTAAAATTCAAAGCAGTTTGATTACTTTTGTCTTTCTTAAGACTCAAAAGAAAAAGCATGTTCAAATGCTCAGTGTTTTATAATAGGACATTTTCTTGTAACGAACTGAACTAATAGGCTTAAGAAACTATTATAATAGAGAAACAATTTCTCAGTTAGGTGACTTTTATGTGAAAATGATAATAACTAACAATTTCCTTTAAATGATTTTTTTTCTTCCCAGAATGGGTCACAGACAGACATCAGTTATTGGCATATTCATGCATACTGATATATTTTTTTGCCTGATTGGCTATAGTGAGATTTGTCAAATATATTTATTGTTATACATAGGGTTACATTTTGAGAAAGCATGTAAGATAGAAAGAGAGAAATTATGTAGACAAGCAAAGACAGAGTCAACCCTCAAAAGAGTAATATGATGAAAAAGCTAACATAATGGTAGCTTAATATGTTAACTCTGACCTAGAGAAAAATAACGGGAAACACAAGCAAATTCACTGGTTAGTTGGGCTAGAAATAATAACACATATAGTTGTGTTACATGAATAACGTGACTGAAATAGTCACTTTCAACAAGTTGTGCTAATATTGCCAAAGTGGGAAGGACAAAACATCCTTTAAATTTTTTACTTTGTTTTTTAGCCAATATTATCTAGAATTGCTCATAGAATATTTATTATAAATTAAGCACTTGTAATATGAATAATAGGGCCATTATGCACAATTATTCTTTTTCCTAGAGGAAATTTTGTTTATGGCATCAAACATAGATAAATCACACCATAGTACAGTCAGCAATCTTTATCAGCACTCTGAGGACCAGGAAATGAAGCAACTCAACACAATTTGGGCTTTAGGATATTATTCATGTTGAAAAGCATGGTTCTCATATTTGGTTGGAAAGAAAACTGAGGTAGCACTACTTCTTATTTATTATAATAACATGATGCAATTTCTTCACCCTACAGGTCTATTAGATTGCTGGGTAGGACTCACAATTCAAGGTGCAAAGCAGGAAGAAGCACATCCATTGCCGTCTATAGATAAACCTGAGTCGGGAGTCATCTATTGTACATCAAAGGAGAACAATTATCTGCAGGACATCAGACTCTAGACTCTAAGATTTGGGATGAAAGGACTTGGCATATCCTGTGTCAAGCTAAGCAGAAAGGCACTGCCTTTAAAAAACTTCATTGTGTAAGACTTGCTGCTTACCTGAGTGGCTGGCTGTTCTGGGTTGCAGTCTGTTCTGGGCTTTAGAAATGTGATCACAATTTTCAGTTGAGATCCAAATGTCTGTCTAAATCTATCAGGAGGGGCTCTTTAACTCAGCACCCTATAGAGACAGCAGGAATTCACAGGCTCAGATTTTAGTTGCAGCTTTGCTACAAATGACCTCGTGCTCTGCGTGTGCCACTTGGTCTTTCTCTTCTGTGTCCCATTTCCTGAGACCTTTTCACATGGGCAGTGGTTATGTGCTCATTATCTGCTGATAGACTGAGCCCACTGTCTGCTTCCTTCAGAGTCTATTAAAGAATGTCATAGTCGAAGGCTGAGGACAGGGTCTGGGGTGAGCAGCTCTCTTGTGTGGAATTTAGGCTATGTTCCATAACTAGCTGTGGAAACCTGATTTCTTAGTGTATTAACTGAAGTGATTGGACAGGCTGGTATGTCTTTCTAAAATGCCAGTGCTAGCTTATATAATCCATCATCAACTCACACGTAATACCCATCAGAGCTTTGGAGTGTCTTTAACTCTATTTTTTTTTTCTAAGATGTCAGGGAGTGGACATTTATTTATTTTCTGGAGTAGAAGCAGGATTAGAATGTTCTGTTTTTAGCATTTGAAAATCAAACCTCAGCCTCCACAGAGAGCAGGCAAGGCAGGGAGTTCATGGGGACTTTTGGGTGGAACAGGAGTCACAGTTGAGTAGCGGGGGATGACATTGTTTAGTCTACTGCCCCCTTGTCCAGTAGACTTCTGTCTTTTAGACCTTGAGATGGAAATAAAAGTAAGGGAGCACAGGCCCTAAGAGAAAGAATAGGATGGAATATTCTCAGTCACAGTCCTTGAAGGACAACCCATCATTGCCAGAAGGTTCTAAGGACGTAGTGCAAGCTGTGGACCAACCACTTTTTGTCCTTGGCTCCTTGGACAGCTAGCATTCAATGGTAAAGTGGCTTATTTCTGACCTTTGTGAAATTAGCTAGTAATAAGATAAAAAAATTGTCTTTTGAAGATGCTGCTCCTGACTGCACATAGTGTAGCATTTGCTATCTTAATTCCATCATTTCAAATTCTGATTTTAAGTTAGAGTCCATGGGGTTACAAACAGTTAGACGCAACTGAGTAACTGAACTGAACTGAAAAATATCCTAATTTTTCACTTCTCTTTGGGAATTTGGTGAGCTTACTTTCTAATATGGCACTTCCTGCGGACAGCTGACTGAATTCAGTGGGTGGGTTGGCCCAACCGGGAAGGACATGGCGCTAATGAGACCCAGTGGGCCGGTTTGGTTTCTGCCTCCACAGAGCACGGTGGATGGTGATTTGTTCCCTGACCCAGGCAGCAGACCTAGCTTAGCGGTTATTTATCTCCCAGATGCTTTGGCCCACAAAGAGGTGTGGATTAATCGTGAGAGTCTATCACTACCCCTGGGAAAACAGAATTCCTAGGATGGGTCAACACATGTATATGACCAACACAGCATTTGAAATTCCAAAACTGGGGGTACTCTAAGTTCACTGTATTGCTGATGGAGTCCAGAGTCTGTGAAAATGTGAAAAGCATGTGGTTTATATTTTAAAGACAGAAGACAATGTGTTTGGTTGGTGTATTTGAGTGTTTTTTTCCCTATAGATTTGTCCTGCTAAATGAGTATTTTGCAATGGGAGAACAGCATGTGTAGGCAAGGTACGTATGGAACTTCATATTTCTGAATTAGCTGTAACAAAGCATGCAATTCTTTCTAGGCCTTCCAGCATGGTTCTTTCCAAATTTGGAGCCCCAGGAAGGATAAATTATGCATGAAAACTACCTTCATCTTCTCTAATTCAGTTCAGTCAAAAACTCCATTCCCCCAGTCACTTTGCTGTTCAATACACTGAAGAAAACGGAAAGGAAAATAGGTCACACTCACGATTTCCAGAGGTTTACGTGACAGTAAGGCAGGGGGAACGCATGAATTAAGGGTAATAGAAAGCAGACCCGAATAACAACACACAGGGAGGTGCAAGGGAGGTTAGCTCGCCAGGGAAGGCGTGACCACTTCCACCTGGGGAAGCTGGAGATGGCTTAATGCCGAAGTTACTCCGCTTTCAAAGAATAGAGGATCCTTTCTCTCCTCCTTCCTTTCTCCTTTCTCTATTCATTTATTCAACACATATTTTTGAATCCCTACTATGTTCCAGATGCAGTGGTCGGTGCTCCACTGAAGGGCGAGGAAAATTTCTGGTGGAGACAGACTTTAAGCAAATTAGCACATTATCTACTATGAACTGTCATGTTTTGAGGAAAATAATTGGCTACATGAGCTCATACACAGTGATATGAGCTATAACAGAGAGAACAGACTTAGACAATAAGTTCAGGGGATGCTTGACCTGAAATCTGAAAAATGCTTAGGCGCTGAGTAGTGGTGAAAGGCCAATGAGACACTTTTCAGTTATAGGGACAATCAGGAATATAGGTGAGCCCATGCTAGTGAAAATAATAATTTTTTTTCAGAGACAATTTGCTATGTAGGGAGAGAGAATATACTTTTTAAAAGCACATACACTAGAGTCAGATTGCCTGTACAGTTGTCCTCCAGAATCTGCAGGGGACTGGTTCCACGGCCTCTGTGGGTACCGAAGTTCCAGAATGCTCAAGTTCTTTATATAAAATGGGATAATATTTGCATGGAACCAACACATCTCCTACCCTGTTGTTATTTCTATGTAAATAGTACTAGTTAGAGTACTAGTTATAGTACTAGTTGTAAATAGTAACTAGTTGTTACTACTAGGTAAATGTTATGTCACCTGCTCTTGGAAAATTCAGGTTTTGCTTTTTAGAACTTTCTGGAATATTTTTAAAAACTATTCTCCATCTGAGGTTGGTTGAATCCTCCATAGATGGAGAACCCACAGATATGGAAGGCCAACTATTTTAGAATCCCAGCTCTGATCCCTACTGACTGTGTGGTCTAGGCACTTCGTTATCATTGGTCGGCCTATTTTCTTCTCTGCACCCAGGGATAATCATAGTACTGAACTCAGAGATTTTCTTTAAAGATTAAATATATATATATAAGATTTATATACATACTCATAAAGTATATATAGTATGAATGAATTAATCTAAACAAATAAATATATTAATGTATGTTACTAAATAATATTAAGGATTGAATATATATATATATAAACCATTCAGTCCTTAAAATTACATCTTCAAGTAATGCACAAAGATAAACTCAAAATGGATTAAAGGCCTAAATGCAAGACCAGAAAGTATGAAACTCTTAGAGGGATACATAGGCAGAACACTCGACATAAATCAAAGCAAGATCCTGTATGACCCACCTCCTAGAGTAACAGAAATAGAAACAAACGTAAACAAGTGGGACCTGATTAAACTTAAAAGATTTTGCACAGCAAAGGAAACTATAAGCAAGGTGAAAAGACAACCCTCAGAATGGGAGAAAATAATAACAATTGAAACAACTGAAAAAGGATTAATTTCCTAAATATATTAGCAGCTCATACAACTCAATAGCAGAAAAACAAACAACCCAATCAAAAAGTGGGAAAAAGACCTAAACAGACATTTCTCCAAAGAAGACATACAGATGGCTAACAAACACATGAAAAGATGCTCAACATTGCTCATTGTTAGAGAAATACAAATCAAAACTACAATGAGATATCACCTCACATCAGTCAGAATGGCCCTCATCAAAGAGTCTACAAACAATAAATGCTAGAAAGGGTGTGGAGAAAAGGGAAAACTCTTGCACTGTTGGTGGGAATGTAAACTGATACAGTCACTATGGAAGATGGTATGGAGATTCCTTAAAAAACTAGAAATAAAACCACCATGTGACCCAGCAACCCCACTCCTAGGCATATACCCTGAGGAAACCAAAATCGACAGAGACACATGTATCCCACTGTTCACTGCAGCGCTGTTTACAATAGCTAGAACATGGAAGCAACCTAGATGCCCATCCACAGATGAATGGATAAAGAAGTTGTGGTACACCTACACAATGGAATACTACTCAGCCATAAAAAGGAACACACTTGAGTCAGTTCTAATGGGGTGGATGAACCTAGAACCTATTGTACAGAGTGAAGTGAGTCAGAAAGAGAAAGATAAACACTATATTCTGACACATATTTATGGAATCTAGAAAAATGGTACTGAAGAACTTATTTACAGGGCAGCAGTGGAGAAACAGACATAGGGAATAGACTTATGGACGTGAAGAGAGGAGAGGAGAGGGTGAGACGTATGAAGAGAGTAACATGGAAACCTACATTACCATATGTAAAATAGATGGCCAATGGGAATTTGCTGTATGGCTCAGGAAACTCAAACAGAGGTGCTGTATCAACCTAGAGGGGTGGGATGGGGAGGGAGATGAGAGGGAGTTTCAAAAGGGAGGGGACATATGTATACCTATGGCTGATTCTTGTTGAGCTTTGACAGAAAACAACAAAATTCTGTAAAGCAATTATCCTTCAATAAAAAAATAAATTAATTTAAAAAATTACTTCTTCAGGTAAATCCTAAACTATATATATTAGTTATATTAGAATATAATAGATATTATATATATAGTAGAATATATATTAGAATCTGATACATACATTAGAAGAGTATGTGCTTCTTCTTATACTTTGGTCCAAATTGGAAATATAAAACTCTCTAATTTTATGATTCTGAATTTGGCCATATATTCCTTTCCCCTTACATGCCACCTTTCAAATCAGGAAATGATTAGAATCTCTGAGTTTTCTTTTACCTTTTTTCCTAAAAGAGATCATTCATAGGACATAATCTCATCCTAACTATTTAAACCATGTTGCTGAAGCAGAATATTCTTACTCAGTTGAAACACTGGGCTTCTTTTAGAGAAGCCTCATACTTTGAATGTGTTTTATGAGAGTGGGTTACAAGATAGTTTTGTTTTTTACAATCATCTTTTTTTCCACCAAATCTTTACACTCTTATCCTTTTTTGCAGATTGGCCCATCTCAAGATCAGTAACATGATTTTGTGGTGCCCATAATTTTACTCCTATCTGTTGATATTTGCAAATTCATTTTAGTGGCATGTTCCTGAATTTTTGAGCCGCTGTGCCATTTCCTTGACTTTGTTTTGATTTTGATATCGAATCTCTTACAATTTTAAATAGTAGAACATCTTACTTTATGCTTTATAGTTTCAATACTCATAACTCTAATTCTTTTTCTATTAAGATTTCCCCAAGATTTAAATAAATTCCTGTCCATTGAACAGAAATTCAAGCATACCGTTACATTAGTTTACGTTCCAGCACCACACAGGGTTCTCAACCCATAAACCTGTATGAAGGAACCATGCGTGTATATGCTATGTCCTTACATTTAGATTAACCTTTGAGAGTAGCAGCCGTGCTCATAATCCTCCTGTAATTTTCTGGAGTCTCCAGCCATGGAATCAGAAAATCCTAGTTGAACGGAACTGAAATACCTCTGTATCAGAGCTTTGCAGGATTTACTTGGGAGCAGCTTCCTCAGCTTGTAAGTGTAAATGAGAACTTAAGTGACCATGAAAGAAATTATCTTAAATCAAATAAAAATGTCAATAATGTTTCCGAGTTTCCAATTTTGTTCGAGTTTTTAAGGACAAAAGAAGATTTGCTCACTCTCCACAGCTAAGTTGTCGTACAAAACGATATCTGAATAGAACAATGAGATGGTGTAGTAACATGCTATCCATATTGAGTGAAATTCAGCTACTTGAATTTTGAAAGTAATTTTAGTGGGCTAGAGAGATATAAAATGGAGAGCCATTGTGTTTTTACAGGAACTAAGTTCGGTGCATGACTACAGTTATAAAAATATGTCATGTGAAGTTACCAATCTGTTACATCATTTTCTGACAGAATTTATGCATATGCTTTATTTCTAAATCCATGACTTGAAGATAAAAGCCTGTGACTGAAAACTGTCAGCTCAATCACTTGGCTTTCTGATAGCTTAGTCTAATAGTTTACCAAAAATTACTACAGGGAAAAACTCAGTCATCTTCTATGAGTGACATTATTCATACTTCATTGTGCCAACTGATCTAGTGATATTATAATGTGAACATTTAATGACCTACCTATATTTCCAACTATAAAAAGACTAAAGTTTTATATGTGAAAAAAAATCACTTGGAGTGTGATTTTAGAGCCTTCGCTTACACTATATAATTTGGTTTATATAACACCATATTTCTAGGTATCAAATGCTTCTGATTAGTTAAAACCACTTGAAATAAAATATGTTAAAATCAAATTAAATTCTTTGAAGTTTTCCTTTTTGGATTGCAACCTAAGTGCATCCTAATCATTCCATCACATGCCTTTCTACTTCCTAATTCCTTGCACCTCCACGTTGACTCTTTTCTTCTTTAGGGAAAATGTCATCTTAATGAAATTAACTCAGATTTTGAGTGGGAGCAGTGGAGCCAGTCCCATCATGGAAGTAATATGACATGATATGGAGAGTTCAGACTGTTTTGCATGCCTTGGGGGTGAACATATTGAGAAGAGTTGGTAACAAGAAACTCAGGCAGATAAGCCATGGATAGGATGCAGACTTCATCTTGTAGGAATGGGGAGCCAAAGAAGCAGAGATAACTTGGCATTAACTTTTAAAATCATTTGCTAATGCGTACTTTATTTAAATGTCCATATTTTGGTCATATGTTTGAGTTTTCTAAAACTGTGTAATATTTTAATTATTCTTGTCTGTATTTCTCCTTCTAAAAATTATTTTGGGAAAAAGCAAAGAGAAGAGAGTAATCCTTTTTCTCCTGCAATTCATAGGTGTTTTCCAAAACACTGTGGTTTGTTGGGCTAAGTCATAATATAAAAGAAACCACCTTCTGTCTAAATAACATAAACAATCCAAAACTCTAGTTCTCCTTAAAACCTGGAACAGTGCGGAAAATTAGTATAAAGTTTAATGAGTAAAAACTACAGTATGTTGCATCTTGCTGCAGTAATTAGTTTTGCCAGGTGCTATGGTAGGTAAATGAATATACCTCTCCTTGATTATGCCTGCAAAACAAATGATATGGCTCTCACTCACCAGATTTTATCTCAAAATGAGATAATAGATTGTTGATTCAGAGCCAAAAAGTCAATCAGGCTAACCTCAATATCAGACCTGAAATAATAAATCTCTCCATTGTACAGGAGGAGCTCATATTTGGCTGATGAATTTATTTTAATCCTTTTCATACTTTATTTGCATTTTACCCTTGATTATGGCTATCTGGGCAGTAATAAATGGCTTCATTAAACAAGCAGCTAATTAAATACCTGCTGCTGCTGCTGCTGCTGCTGCTGCTGCTGCTGCTGCTAAGTCGCTTCAATCGTGTCTGACTCTGTGCGACCCTATAGATGGCAGCCCACCAGGCTCCGCCATCCCTGGGATTCTCCAGGCAAGAATACTGGAGTGGGTTGCCATTGCCTTCTCCAAAATAACTACCTAGATACCAATAAACAATTGAACATAGAAACCAAAGATGCTAACATAATTTAAATAAAGGTAGAGTTAGTGTCTAGCTTCTTGCAGAACATTAATGACTTATTTTATATATACTGGAGTGGGTTGCCATGCCCTCCTCCAGGGGATCTTCCCAACCAGAGACTATATTGATACCATTTCTAGTTTCTTTTTTAACCTGAATGGCACCTTACTTTTGGGGATTAATTCACAAACATCCACTGAGTTACTGGCTACTAACATATTACTTACTATGGTCTTAAGAACTGGGGTGCATTCATGAGTTAGATTCTTCCTACAACTGTTTGTTTTCCTCCCCAGAGACTTCTCCTTATCAGGAAGAACTGTATGTCTATTTCTAACTCGTCTCAAGGCTAAATCCTTAACTTGGTTTCTGCTTCAAGTAGCTGCACATTTATTAATTCATTTGTTTATGCATTCACTTGTAATTAAATTAATCCACAAATATATGAAAGTGGTAATGAAGGATGAGGGTTGCAGCTTCCCTCATAGGGTGGGTAGCTCATGTCTACAAAGAGCTTCCCATTGGTGAGAAGCCATTAATTATACAGTTGCAACAGAAGTATTTAACCTCAGATCTTATGTCTAAGGTCAGATTGATGGGATGTGGTTGAAGGGTTATATCTCAGAAAGAGTAGCAATCTGAGATGTACTTTGCTAGGAGTTAATAGCCTAGGAATGGTAGGGCAAGGGGAGTTATTGCTAATGTTGGAGAAATAAGGAGAAATCAGATGATGAAGGGAAGTTCATGCCAACCTCCTGAGGTTCAATTTTATCCTGGAAACTAGTTTGGAGCTTGGGAGGAGTAGTCTTAAGGATTTCCAACAACAGTGTGATCAGGTTTGAAGTTTGGAATGATTTGAAACCCTCTTAAATAAATAATAGTTGATTAATTCTAAGATTAATGGATTGATTTGATCACATTCTGCTTCTTTTGACCCGATGTGAGTGCCGACATTCTGGTTAGGTGCAGCCCCACTGTCATCTCATATCATGTCACCATCTCATATGTTTGAAAGCAGATTTAAATGGCAGTAGAAAGAGATACCCAGGGAATTTGAATTATTTTACTTCTTGTGTCCCAGTAAATAAAAGACAAGGTGAAGAAATTGGACAGATAAGTGAAAAATAGAAAAGAAGATAATGCAGCTGGTAAAGAATCCTCCTGAAATGCGGGAGACCAGGGTTCAATCCCTGGGTTGGGAAGATCCTCTGGAGAAGGGAAAGACTATATACTCCAGTATTCTGACCTGGAGAATTCCATGGGCTATATAGTCCATGGGGTCGCAGAGAGTTGGACACGACTGAGGGACTTTCACCTTCACTCCAAAAAACAAGAAAGACCAATAATAGCAAAACTAAGAAACCAATACAGTTTTAACAATGGATTAGTCAGAGCTAGCTAGAATTAGTGAATGAATGGGTAACCAATTGACTTAGCTACTTAACGATGACTTTTGGTGTAGCACAGAGCAGATGGCACACCTCTACTGGCTGCCCTCAGTGATGGAGCCCACAGGAACAGGGGGTGTGAGAAGCAGCATTGTGATGGAATGAGGTCCAGCTTTGGCTTTATCATCAGTGAGCTATGTCATCTTGGCTAATTGAATCCATCACTTTGGATCTCCATCCCTTATCTTTAAGATGTTTATTGAGATAAATGCTTATTTAGGGATAAAATAAAGGATAAACTGTGTCGGAATTTACATGGTTATAGAAACCACTGGTAGGAAAATCAACTCTGTATATAGCTATAACTTCTCAAATGGGGATAATTTTGTGCCTGGCATGTCCAGGGGAACTTTGGTAATACTTGGAGATATTTCTGATTGTCACAACTTGGGATGGGAGTGGGGATGAGCTACTGGCACTTAGTGGTTGGAAGCCAGGGATGCTGCTAAATATTCTACAAGGCACTGGACAACTACTGCTACTTCCAACAAGGAGTTCAGTTCAGTTCAGTCGCTCAGTTGTGTCTGACTCTTTGCGACCCCATGGACTGCAGCATGCCAGGCCTCCCCGTCCATCACCAACTCCTGGAGCTTACTCAAGCTCATGTCCATTGAGTTGGTGATGCCATCCAACCATCTTATCCTTTGTAATCCCCTTCTCCTCCTGCCTTCAATCTTTCCCAGCATCAGTGTCTTTTCCAATCAGTCAGTTCTTTGCCATCAGGTGGCCAAGGTATTGGAGTTTCAGCTTCAGCATCAGTCTTTCTAATGAATATTCAGGGATGATTTCCTCTAGGATGGACTGGTTTGATCTCCTTGCAGTCCAAGGGACTCTCAAGAGTCTTCTCCAACACCACAGTTCAAAAGTACCAATTCTTCAGCACTCAGCTTTCTTTTGGAGAAGGAAATGGCAACCCTCTCCAGTATTCTTGCCTAGAGAATCCTGTGGACAGAGGAGCGTGGTGGGCTGGAGTCTATGGGATCATACAGAGTCGGACGTGACTGATCGACTTCCCTTTCACTTTTCACTTTCATGCACTGGAGAAGGAAATGGCAACCCACTCCATTGTCCTTGCCTGGAGAATCCCAGGGATGGAGGAGCCTGGTGGGCTGCTGTCTATGGGATCACACAGAGTTGGACATGACTGAAGCAACTTAGTAGCAGCAGCAGCAGCAGCAGCAGTTTTCTTTAACAAAGAGTTATCCAGCTCAAAATGTCAAAAATGCTGTTGTTGAGAAACCTCAAGATAGAGTAAAATGGGGCCTCTTGGGTGTCAGGATGAGGCTGAAGGAGAAACACACAGAACTTGATGACAGGGGCTACTTATAAAAAGTAGAGATACATCCTATTCACATGGCAGAGCAAAGATGACTATCTTTTGGAACACTGATAGCAGGACTATCAACACAGTGGTGGGTGGCATCATGCTTGAACTTGGAAGGCAATGACCACAGATGGACATGAGCTTATCTAAGCATGCCTCAAGTGAGTGTCCCTAGGGCATTTTGTGATTACGCACATCCTGGCTTATTTGTCTCTAATTGCAGAAAAGACCATGCTCTGTTATATCACTAAGGTGAAGATCATCAAATTTTACAGGAAATAATTTCACAAGATGCTCCATAAAAGTAATCTCTACTTTTTGGCACCCAGTGTATCAAGCATTGATGAGGCAAGCAGGAAATCTAATGAAAATAATACAAGGAAATCTTTTCATCAACACCCATCCCTAACGTCTTGTCGCAGCTATCGGGTCATTGTTTTTGCTTCTCTAGGCGGAATCTGCACGAGCAGCCAACATAGGAAGCTCTGATTTTAAACACAGGTAAGTAGTCATTTTAACCACATTACCAAAGCCAGTTAAGTGGTGCCAACCCTGCCTGAGTTAAGATGTAGTGGTTTTTAAGTGTGTTTAGGTAATAGTTTCTCTTTCATACACAAACACACTTAAAGATGCTGGGATAGGGCTTTCAGTGTTTGTGATGTAGCTATTGAGATTTTTTTCCCCAAAGGAACATGCACAACAAATTTATGAGTCTAAATATCTTTGCTTTATTGGCAAGGATACAATGGAATTAATTTGGTGTTTTGCAATGACTCCCTGTGTCTCTTAATGTGAGTAAAAACCGAAGATTTTATAATGCTATAATTGCCTTATTTTATCTATAAAAAGGGTTAGAGATGAAAATGACTTTTTACTATGCTCTCTAAAATATTGTGGTGAAGTTAATAGAACCCTGAGATAAAGGATGAACCTCAGGACGTAAACCTCAGCAGAGTGTATTTGTTGAGGCGAACAGAGCTGCGTGTGAAGGTGGGGACAGGGGGCAGGGTGGGGACAGGATATCCTCCTCATCAAACATCATACATCACTTCCCTCATCACCAACGCAGCATAGTTACACAAAGTGTCCTGGCTCAAACCCTTGGAGGATCAGAAACGGAACCCACCCTTCCATTAGGTTCAAAGTGAAGTGATCACACAAGGAAACTTGCAACGTCCTGTCTAGAGAATGGGGCCAGATAATGAGGATTGAAACCATGGCCTGGTGGCACTAGGAATATGTTAACTACTTCTGCAAGGTGCAAAGGAAATGTAAGTGATCTAAATGCTGGAAGAAAATAAAGCTTGTTCACGGGATTGTTTATACTAGAATGGACTCCATCCTTTCTGACTCTTCAGGTAGAATTTCCATCTTGCTTCCTTGAATAGAAAAGATCAGAATATGAGCAGGCATTTTACTGATGCTTAGGTGCTTGGTAGGAGTTCAGTAAATAATTATATTTTAAAAAATCATTGAATAAGCACCTATGTTATGTCAGGCACTGGCTAGGAGATATAAAAATACAACAAAATAAAGATGTGGTTCCTGACTGCCAAGGATTTAAAATCAAGTTTAAGATGATAGATCCACTTATTATAATTTGCAATGGTTGGCAAATGATGGGCCATAGGCCAAATATGGACCACTACCTATTTTTGTAAATAAAGCTTTATTGGAAAACAACAGTCATGCCCATTCACTTGTATTTTATCCATGAGTATTTTACCATTACAGCAGTAGAATTAAATAGTTGCAACAGAGACCATATGGCTGTCAAAGTCTAAAATATATACTCTCTGCTCCTTTATATGAAAAGTTTGCTGAATCCTGGCCTATAATGTCATATGCTGCTACTGCTAAGTCGCTTCAGTCGTGTCCAACTCTGTGCGACCCCATAGATGGCAGCCCACTAGGTATAATGTCATATACATGGAAATAACACTTTATAAACTTTCTTGAAGTTACTTCTCACCATTGTCCATTCAGATAACTACCCTATTATCCCTTGTAGGTAATAAGACTGTAGTTTCAAAGATTAAATATTTTAAGTTCTCCATGCTACACAAGCAGTAAGTTGCTGATCTTGAATTTGAAACCAGGCAGTCTGATCTTACAGCCCATGCTCTTTACTGACTTACTCTATAGACATAGTTATACCCACCCAATAGGAACAGGTATATCTTTCATAATATTCATATCAAAGTGTCCAAGAAATTAATTTTGTTTATTTTTCTGTAACAGCTAAATGTCTCAGTTGTATTTCTCTTTTCTTGCTGGCAGAATTTATGGTGGACTGATGGTCATAATGGTTTTAGTCTTCACACTGCTGTGTCCGTGCCCTTTGTCACATAACTTTGCAGTGTGTTCTCCAAAGTACTCTGACTTCAGAGAGATGTCCATAACCATTATGTCCCAGTTGCCAAAGAGCTGGATAAATAAAAACTCGCAAGAAACAACCAATGGAACTTTTACTTCTTATGTCTACATAGATGAAAAATAGTTTTGAAAGAATATCTTCAAGACTACTGGTTGGGTTTTATTTAGCCAGATCATAACTCAATCATGTATTTAGGAATTTTGCTTCCAATCATGGTGGAGTAACTGGTACAGGATTTGCCCTCTCACCACAAATTATTAGAGAAGCAGAGAAAATATAGGTAAAAGCCTGTTTTTAAATATTAGACAAGGGGCAGCACAGGACTGTGATTCCTGACAACACAGGAACACATCAGATGAGCCCTATAATTGCTCCTTTGTGCTGAAAAGCACTTGTCTGCCAGGAAAACAAAACTCTATACTCTAAAGGAAAACAAACAAAGCATATTCAGAACATCAATGTCACTTTAGTAATGCTATCTAGCACCCAACCAAAAAATTTCCAAGAAGAAAAATTTTCCATTAAAAATGGGAAGAAGAGAAATATGAATCATAACCTATAGCACTAATGAATCAGTATAAATAGGTCTGGGGATGACAGTGAAAACAAGGATTTTCAAATGGTTTTTACACATATGCTCAAGGATTTAGAGAAGAATATGATCCAAATAATAGGAAAAGTGGAATATACATTTAAAAAAAATGGAAATCTGGAAAAGAAAACTGTAACTTTTAACATGAAATTTTAAATGAATGGGCTTAATAAAAGATTGGACCTTGAGGGTGAACTAACTAGTGAAACTGAAGATATTTTTTTCAAAAGCTGCCTTTGGTAATAGGAATGAGGAAAATAGTGGTGAGCAGAATAAATATTCTTGCCCTTGTGGCTTATTTAACACAGAAAAGAAGAAATAAAAATCAGAGTATCACCAAAGCATCAGTGTAAACAGCATAAGCATCATAAATACATTAATGCTGAAAGATATACAAGGAAAATTTAGATTAGATTTGTAGAGGGAGTGTGTAGAGAGATGGTAGAAAAGACATTACTCAAGGATAGCTAATCTGGAAGTTTTCTCATTTGAATTCTCTGTTACTCAAACCACAGTTTAATGATTTTGTAGCTCAAAATAATTTTGGCCATCTTGTAAGTTGGGGAATTTAGGAGGTTCTATAGCACTTTTTTTTTTCTTTCATATATTATTGTGTTCTGGTACTATTTTCTGGGGAAGTTTCTGGCTTTGTCTTTAGATAGCCAGGTGCCTACATTAATATGGAAGATCATTCCCACTTCACTATGCTGACAGATGGGAAGTGATAAAGTTTACAGTTGAGCCCATGGTTTTGCTTCCTATATGGGTCTATATGTAATCATCATGTAGCCTTCACATTAGCTACAGTTTATTGAGCACTTACTATGTTCCAAGAGCAAATGCTTTCAGTATTAACTGTCACAACATACAGCTGAGATGGGCACTACTCTTACTTTCATTTTAGAGATGAGGAAACTGAGGTACTACGAAGGTTAATGACTTGCTAAAGATTACTTAAGTTGAGATGGGAATCATGGCCCTGTGACTTCATACTCCTAACCTTTCCATGGCACCAAGGCACAAAAGTTATGGGGCAGTTTGGCTGATCTATAAACTGAATTTAATTTTTGCCTTCTCTCATAGTTCCTCAACATGCCTAGTAGTCTATGACAGTTTTAAAAATAGTACATTGTCTTGAATGACAAGCATGTGGCATTAAAAATCAAGGAAAGAGGGAAATGGAATGGAAAGAACAACTTACAGGGCCTGCTACTGGGTTTAAAAGCAAGTTATTGGATGTAGTTAAACATTTTAAAGTCTTAGTCCCTTTAATACACAAAAGGCTTGAAATTAAATTAAAAGGTTTATTCTTAGCACCAAACATGGAACCATCTTCAACATTTGGGTTCATGTTATTTTATTAGAAATATTATTTTATGTGGTAGTGAGTAAATGGAGTACAGAATGAAGCAGGGCAAAGGCTAATAGAGTTTTGCCAAGAGAACACACTGGTCATAGCAAACACCACTTCTAACAACACAAGAGAAGACTCTACACATGGACATCACCAGATGGTCAATAGCTGAATCAGATTGATTATATCCTTTGCAGTCAAAGGTGGAGAATCTCTATACAGTCAGCAAAAACAACATCAGGAGCTGACTGTGGCTCAGATCATGAACTCCTTCTTGAACTCCAAATTCAGACTTAAATTGAAGAAAGTAGGAAAAACCACTAGACCATTCAGGTATGCCCTAAATCAAATCCCTTATGACTATACAGTGGAAGTGAGAAATAGATTCAAGGGATTAGATCTGATAGACAGAGATGCCTGATGAACTATGGATGAAGGTTTGTGACATTGTACAGGAGACAGGAATCAAGACCATCCCCATGGAAAAGAAATGCAAAAAAGCAAAATGGCTGTCTGAGGAGGCCTTACAAATAGCTGTGAAAAGAAGAGAAGTGAAAAGCAAAGGAGAAAAAGAAAGATATACCTTGAAGATTTGAATGCAGAGTTCCAAAGAATAGCAAGGAGAGATAAGAAAGCCTTCCTCAGTGATCAGTGCAAAGAAATAGAGGAAAACAATAGAATGGGAAAGACTAGAGATCTCTTCAAGAAAATTAGAGATACCAAGGGAACATTTCACACAAAGATGGGCTCAATAAAGGACAGAAATGGTATGGACCTAACAGAAGCAGAAGATATTAAGAAGAGGTGGCAAGAATACACAGAAGAACTATACAAAAAACATCTTCATGACCCAGACAGTCATGATGGTGTGATCAATCACCTAGAGACAGACATCCTGGAATGCGAAGTCAAGTGGGCCTTAGGAAGCATCACTAGAAACAAAGCTAGTGAAGGTGATGGAATTCCAGTTGAGCTATTTCAAATCCTAAAAGACAATACTGTGAAAGTTTTGCACTCAATATGCCAGCAAATTTGGAAAACTCATCAGTGGCCACAGGACTGGAAAAGGACAGTTTTCATTCCAATCCCAAAGAAAGGCAATGCCAAAGAATGCTCAAACTACCACACAATTGCTCTCATCTCACACGCTATTAAAGTAATGCTCAAAAGTCTCCAACCCAGGCTTCAACAGTACACAAACCGTGAACTTCCAGATATTCAAGCTCGTTTTGGAAAAGGCAGAGAAACCACAGATGAAATTGTCAACATCAACTGGATCATCGAAAAAGAAAGAGAATTCCAGAAAAACCTCTATTTCTGCTTTACTGTCTATGCCAAAGCCTTTGATTGTGTGGATAACCACAAATTGCGGAAAATTCTTAAAGAGATGGAAATACAAGACCACCTGACCTGCCTCTTGAGAAAGCTGTATGCAGGTCAGGAAGCAACAGTTACAACTGGACATGAAATAATAGACTGGTTCCAAATAGGGAAAGGAGCACGTCAAGGCTGTGTATTGTCATCCTGCTTATTTAACTTATATGCAGAGTACATCATGAGAAATGCTAGGCTGGAAGAAGCACAAGCTGGAATCAAGATTGCCGGGAGAAATATCCATAACCTCAGATATGCAGATGATACCACCCTTATGGCAGAAAAGTGAAGAAGAATTAAAGAGCCTCTTGATGAAAGAGAAGAGTGAAAAAGTTGGCTTAAAGCTCAACATTCAGAAAAGTAAGATCATGGCATCCGATCCCATCACTTCATGGGAAATCGATGGGGAAACAGCGGAAATGGTGACAGACTATTTTTTTGGGCTCCAAAATCACTGCAGATGGTGACTGCAGCCATGAAATTAAAAGATGCTTGCTCCTTGGAAGAAAAGTTATGACCAACCTAGACAGCGTATTAAAAACCAGAAACATTGCTTTGCTGACAAAGGTCTGTCTAGTTAAGGCTATGGTTTTTCCAGTAGTCACGTATGGATGTGAGAGTTGGACTATAAAGAAAGCTGAGCCCTGAAGAATTGATGTTTTTGAACTGTGGTGTTGGAGAAGACTCTTGAAAGTCCCGTGGACTGCAAGGATTTCTAACCAGTCCATCCTAAAGGAAATCAGTCCTGAATATTCATTGGAAGGACTGATGTTGAAGCTGAAGCTCCAATACTTTGGCCACCTGATGCAAAAAACTGACTCATTTGAAAAGACTCTGATGCTGGGAAAGATTAAAGGCAGGAGGAGAAGGGGACGACAGAGGATGAGATGGTTGGATGGCATCACCGACTCAATGGACATGAGTTTGGGTAAACTTTGGGAGCTGGTGATGGACAGGGAGGCCTGGCATGCTGCAGTCCCTGGGGTTACAAAGAATCGACACGACTGAACAACTAAACTGAACTCAATGAGTAAAAATGAAAAATGATGATGACACAGATTTACTAGAAATCTGTCCTAAAATCACCAGAATTTTCCCTAAACATACTATTTCAGTCTAGTTTTTATTAATTCAGCAAACCACCATTTCACCTCCGAATTTTTGCTGTGGTGGATAACAAAGGATCATAATACAACAAAGCTTTCTAATTTGTGTGCTGCTGTAACTATTATCTAATGCTTATTTGGTTACCAGACAAGCCAGCCTACTAGGGATGGCACATCTTTCATGGGTTATGTTTCCCTGTAAGGAAAATCATGAAGAATTTGGTGACTTCTGCACTTTGTTCACTTTTGGTATTTTTCTCACATGAGATAAGCTTTCTGAAGCTTGACATGAAATCTCTGCTTTGAATTCTGAAATGGTTCCACTAGGTTTGCATAGATCATCTGATTGATAAATTACAAATCATATGGATTATTTATGAATTGTGGGTTTTCCTTTGAAATGAGTAGGTTAGAATCAGCAGAAAATTAACAAAAAATATGATGTATGCACAGGTATTGCAGCATTATTTGTAGTATCAAAATATAAGTAATGATCCAGATATCTACCATTTATAGAAATGGTTGGATAAATTATGAGGCATCCACCCAGGGGTGTGGTTATAGTTGTAAAATAGAATGAAGAATATCCTTATGCATTATGATATGTTATCCCAGGATGTTTTTTAAATGAAAATAAAAAAAGCAAAGTTCATAGTAGTGTTTATGGTACAAACAATTTGTGTATGTGTTTATATATTTGTGTAAGCTTATGAGTGTGTACACTTGTTTATATTTTCGGAAAGAAACAATGGGAGGTTAATTCAAAAACTAATGAAAATATTCACCTATCTGGAGAGAAAGGATACAGGAGAAAGTAGGCTTGGAAGCTAATGTAGTCTGAACATTTTATTTTTTACTTTGACTTTAGAAAGATGCAATGTCTTACAAAATAATAAAACCAAAGAGAAATAAACAGTTGTTCTTCCACACCAAGTGAATCCAAAACTAAAAAAATGTTAGTTGGAAACAAATCTTAATAATCATATGGCAATAAAGTGCTAAACAGTGCAGACAGTTAGATAGATGAGCCAATTTATTTTTATTGAGAAGAAGTATCAGAGGAGAAAGTTAGCCTTTTCTCCATATGTCATTAAACTCTAAATCAATTACTGAGGTTTTGATATTTACCGTGAACAAGATCTAATATTGCAAAATGTCTTCTTGTCCTCTGGGTACAGAGAGAAACTCAACAACTCATGGAAATTAGACCAAATACTCACTGGATGATCAAAGTGGAATGGGGAGGGGTCCCTGTTCCCATCTGTCTCCCCTCCACTGACCTCTCAAGTTTCTTGCCTGTCAGGGTTATAAAATCCATTGTTTCATCTGATTCCACAGGTTTGTAAGAAGGCTGACCTTGGTGGGTTTCCCCTTTGCCTGATTGTGCAAGTATTAGTTCATGCCTATTGTATACTAGGAGGTGGGGGGGTCCTTGCGATTTGTTTCCAGGTGGATTGAGAACCACTCCTTGACTCTTGACCTTCTTGGGATTTGGAGGGTGATTCCTGATTGCCCAAAGTTTCCTTCTAGACTTTGCCTACCTTATAGAAACCACTATCAGCATGACTGTTTTAAATAAGTTTGTCATTTTTTTTAATCACAGTGTTTTTTCAACTGGAGGATAATTACTTTACAATGTTGTGTTAGTTTCTGCCGTACAACAATGTGAATCAGCTATAAGTATACACATGTCTGCTCTATCTTGAGCCTGTCTCCCACCCCCTCCATCCCACCCCTCTAGTTCATCACAAGACCCGTATGCAGAAAACGGTAAGACACTGATGAAGAAATCAAAGACGATGCAAACAGATGGAGAGACATACCATGTTCTTGGATTGGAAGAATCAATAGTGTCAAAATGACTATACTACCCAAAGCAATCTACAGATTCAACGCTGCTGCTGTTGCTAAGTCACTTCAGTCGCGTCCGACTCTGTGTGACCCCATAGCAGTCCCTGTCAAATTACTAATGGCATTTTAAATAGAGCAAGAACAAAAAATTTTATAATTTGTATGGAAACACAAAAGACCCCAAATAGCCAAAACAATCTTGAGAGGGAAGTAAGTCAGAAAGGGTTTGTCATTTTAATTGTTACAGATTGTTCGAGTGAGTGACAAAACAAAAAATGAAACAGAGAAAATATTGACTAGAAGCAGAACAAAGGACAATGATGGAATTGTAAATTGAATGGATTATATAGTTGTGAGCAGCTGGAAGAGTTGCAGGTGATTTAAAGGAGGTGAATTGCTCCAAAGACAGCTGTGTTAGAAACAAACATGCTACATAAATTGATCTGCTGTAAGGTTGCAACTCAGAGAATCAATCACCCTAGTATACAAACCTAGTTTTCTTTTACTTATTTCATAAAGTGAAATAAAACTCCAGAAAATTTCTTGGGAGATTTCTGAATGAAATTGACTGGAAATTGGACTGTTTCTTATGAAAATACAGATGCTGCCATATTTTAAGAATTTTTTAGTTGATTTTCCCCCAAGATAAATAGCAACTGTTTTTTGACACATTATCTTCTTTATAATGAAAGAAATTTGAATCTAGTTATACTTAGAAAATGGCCACAAAATGTAACCTGCCATACTGCCCCTCTTTTCATTAACCTAGGAGAGTTTAAATTTTTTGTTTTAAAAACTCAAAAGTAAATTACCAGATTTTAATCAGTTTCTTTGGTCTAAATGTGGGAATAAATAAAAAACATTTGGAACCAAAAGGATCCTGATAGTGTTTGTTATTTTTAAAATGCTGCAAAGCAACCCAGCAAACAGGTTTGAAATTTGAAAATCCCTGGAGCCTCCCAAAATGTTTACACATTCTTTTATCAGAATACAGAAATAGAGTAGTAGATAGGCTCACTTACAGTTCAAATTCAACTAGACTTCTCAAACACCCAATACCCAACTCTGTGTTTCAGTGTAGTATAAAAATGTGATCAAGGGAAAAATTAATACAGTTTATGAAATATATTGAGTATTTTTTTCCTGATGTACTTAATTAGTGGTATGCTGTTTATGTGAAATAGTTCAAAAACTCTTATTATCAAGTTATTACTTCTAGTATCAATTATCTTCCTTTGAATGTGGGGATTTAGAATGCTTATCATTTCCCATAAATCTCTTAATCCATTCCTAATCCCAGAGATTTATCCATAAGGACTAAATAACAGTTTGGTCAATGTTCTATTCCTCTTATCATCTGAAGGAAGTGGACAAAGATAGCAACCCCAGGCATTCCAAGAGCACTTAATCCAGTGGGAGAGGACTCTCTAATCCTTTTGTTAATTTTTCATTATCATGAAGCAGTAAGCTCTAATGTGTAACAGGTTTAAAATACACAAACAAAAAATTGCCAAAATTATCTAAAAGAGATGTTGACAGTAAGGACAAAGTGGGAGGTCTCTTACCATGAACCGAGCTGCCCAAACATGCTAGGTGACAGAGGTGACTTATCAGTCTCAGAGGAAGATCTCCTGTCTCAGGCAGAGACTGAACTGCAGAATGGAACTCGCAGAGGTCTAAGAATCAAACCAGAACATTCACTAGGAAGAACAGAACGCTGACTGTTGTGCTAGGCGTCCTTGGTGTATCGACCAGGTGACAGTCACATGCAGGCTCAGATGCCAGCCTGCGGGGTGGATCATCTCCTTTCCTGCTCTGTGACCTTGGGCAAGTGAACTGGCCCCTCAGTTCCTTGTTTTCTTCATCTGTAGCCCCTCCTTCACAGGTTTATGTGAGGATTTAGTGATTTAAATTCACCTGGGCTTCCCTGGTCGCTCATCTGATAAAGAATCTGCGTGCAATTCAGGGGACGTGGGTTAGATCCCTGGGTTGGGAAGATCCCCTGGAGATTTTCCAGTATTCTGGCCTGGAGAATTCCATGGACTAGTCCATGGGGTTGCAAAGAGTCAGATATGACTGAGCAACTTTCACTTTATTCTTGAGGGACTTCACCTGTGTTCCAGAGGCTAAAACTCCAAGCTCTCCGTGCAGGGAGCCAGGGCCCGGTCCCTGGTCGGGGAACTAGATCCCACGTGCTGCAGCTGAAGACCTTGTGTGCCTCAACTAAGACCTGGTGCAGCCAAAAAAACAAAATTAATAATTTTAGGGCTTCTCTCGTAGCTCAGTTGGTAAAGAATTCACCTGCAATGCAGGAGACCCTGGTTCGATTCCTGGGTCTGGAAGATCCCCTGGAGAAGGAAATGGCAACCCACTCCAGTATTCTTGCCTGGAAAATCCCATAGAGAGAGGATCCTGGCAAGGTACAGTCCATGGGGTCGCAAGAGTGAGACATGACTTAGGGACAAAACCACCACCACAGTGATTTATTTATTTATTTATTTTAGAATGAACATTAAAAAAATTTTTTTATTTTACTTTATTTTGCTTTACAACACTGTATTGGTTTTGCCATACATTGACATGAATCAGCCATGGGTGTACATGAGTTCCCAATCCTGAACCCCCTCCCACCTCCCACCTCATATCATCTCTTTGATTCATCCCTGTGCACCAGCCCCAAGCATCCTGTATCCTGTATCGAACATAGACTGATGACTCGTTTCTTACCTGATAGTATACATGTTTCAATGCCATTCTCCCAAATCATCCCACCCTCTCCCTCTCCCACAGAGTCTAAAAGTCCATTCTATACATCTGTGTCTCTTTTGCTGTCTTGCATACAGGGTTATCATTACCATCATTCTAAATTCCATATATACGTGTTAGTATACTGTATTGGTGTTTTTCTTTCTGGCTTACTTCACTCTGTATAATAGGCTCCAGTTTCATCCACCTCATTAGAACTGATTCAAATGTATTCTTTTTAATGGCTGAGTAATACTCCATTGTGTATATGTACCACAGCTTTCTTATCCACACCACAGTGATTTAAATCCTAAATCTTCGGTGCACTGTAAAGCAATGCCTGGGACACAGTAAACTTTCAAAACAATAGTGTCTAATACTCCTCTTTCAGAAAAGGGAGCAGAAATGTTGTGTAGCACCATAAATCGTAAAAAATAATATAGATTCATGACAAAGAGGACACATTAAAATTTTACAAATCCTTTTCATAAAGGAGAGATCATAATCTATAAGAACTGCATTTAAAGAAATGTTACTCTTTCTACTGATGAAGATTGCAAATCATCACTGTTATTTCATAGCCTCACAACGACATCAAAAAGGAGGGTGTTCTGGTTCAGTTCAGTTCAGTTCAGTCGCTCAGTCGTGTCTGACTCTGCGACCCCATGAATCGCAGCACGCCAGGCCTCCCTGTCCATCACCAACTCCTGGAGTTCACTCAGACTCATGTCCATCGAGTCAGTGATGCCATCCAGCCATCTCATCCTCGGTCGTCCCCTTCTCCTCCTGCCCCCAATCCCTCCCAGCATCAGAGTCTTCTCCAATGAGTCAACTCTTCGCATGAGGCGGCCAAAGTATTGGAGTTTCAGCTTTAGCATCATTCCTTCCAAAGAAATCCCAGGGCTGATCTCCTTCAGAATGGACTGGCTGGATCTCCTTGCAGTTTGGGGTATTCATCTAAGACAATTGTACCCAAAGCTGGTTTACATGTAGGAGCTCTTGGTGCTCCTTGCACATGCTGGACATCCACCTTCCCCTGTGGACCAAGCATTCCTTCTAGAGGCTCCTCGAAGCCTCTGCCCAAAGGTTATTCTGCGGAGTT
This sequence comes from Oryx dammah, assembly GCF_014754425.2. Taxonomy (NCBI): domain Eukaryota; kingdom Metazoa; phylum Chordata; class Mammalia; order Artiodactyla; family Bovidae; genus Oryx; species Oryx dammah. Next base: position 582,777 of record NW_024080475.1, read on the forward strand.
GATGTCCCCAGAGTAGCCTCTGGGTGTGATGGTTTGAGTCTGGGGATAAGTAGGCCAGCTTCCTGCCCTCTGAGTGGGAATCGCAAAAGTAATCTCCACAGCATCTCCCCAAAGCGCTAAGCAGTAATCTGCTCCTGATATACCCTGTGTCAACATCATACCCTTTCCTTCCTGACATTACCTCCCAAACTTACTCTTTAATCCTTAACTCCATTTTCTTCTAGCAAAATCTCAAATTCCCCTTTACTAGAGTGCTAAGAAAATGATACATAACACATTTTTTTAAAGTGACTTGAGGAGTGTTCTCTGAGGTCAGGAAGAGTGATTATATGGTGTTCAAGAACTAGCTTAAGCCATGTCATTCCCTTTACAAATATGTGACAATATGTTTTTACACACAAGGATTTTAGTGAGGATTTCTCTCTCCTACGAGATGCTACCGTAGGAGAAAGGAAATAGATGTGTGACTGGAATCCTGAACCCGGCACACAAAAAAGATATGGAGAAGAGACACTCCAAAAAAAAATTATCCCATTAATTATGCTAAGTCTTTAGCCTCAAATCCTAACTGAGCAGTGGGCTCTTATGAGCATCTTGCGTCAGCTTCTGGAAGAAGGAAACCTCATTCTTCTTTCTACTCTCATTGTTTCTTAAGGAGGCAAGGCAAGGTTTTGAACTGTTTCAATTTTAGGGTTCTTTGGCTGGAGTGGTGACTTGTAGGTAATGGAGACATGGTGTCTACATTTGTTTCTGATTTGGGCAGGTAGGGATTTGCATCCACTGTTATGGTGAGTTCTGAGATTCTTATTAGAGCTTTGGGAGAAAGAGAACAGGCATTATAGCCTCCTTGTTTCACTAATATTTAGACCAAACCAGCGTAAGAAAAATAAAATGCTCCCATTGGATTCAGCCTGACTCACTGGGGTTCCACTTTGGCACAAAATCCTAGCTTGCAGAAAGTACTATATTTCCCATATTGCCATGATCATGCACATAGGACCTTTTGAGGAGGAAGTTGGCTAGCCAAGGCAGAGGTCAGGGGGTCTCAGGGTTCTTGAAGCCTCATCTCAATGCGACCCCTGTCTAAGATCACCCTCTCATTTGCTGGAAAGCTAAGAGCCACGGTGACTTCATTTGTATAGACTATTCAGAGGGCAGGAGTCCAGGCTAAAAATAGGCTTTATTTACTCCTTCCTTTTTATCGACATCCAAACCTCGGCCACCAGATAGACAGCTCAGATTACAAGAGGCAAAGGAAAACAAACTTTCAAAAATTACACCAAGGGAAAAAGATATCTTATACTCTAAAATCCAGAGCACAGCAGGTATCAGCTAGGATGGTCCATATCCTGGCATCTCTGGGTGCTACAGGGAAGATTTCTCAAAGAGCAGTCTTTGTCACTCATTCAACATTTATTTATCTTTTGAACATTAGGAATTATCACAGTGAAAACGTTACACAGTATGTGTCTTAATAGAACATACCCTAACCTGGCTGCATGGTTATAACAAAAAATAAAGAGTCCAGAGAGAAAAGAGAAATTCCTACTCCAGTGTGTTGTTTCAAATAGAAAAGATATTTTACAAGCAGAACTCACAATGATGAATGTACTTTAAAGGATTTAACTTACTCACATGGCAAAATGACAGGAGGAAATTCTGCTAGATGCTTCCACCCAAGATCTCATTCACAACATGGAGCCAAAGAAAGTCGTTCTTTTTCTTGCAGAACCTGCACTGATACTTCCCAGAACCTCGAGTGAGATAGCTTTAGGAGGCATCCAGAACTCTGCAAAGGAGAGAGAAGTAACAAATAATCCAAGAGCTGGCTGACATTCCTGCTTCAGGGGATTAAGTGATTCTGAAGCCTGTACTCCTTATGGATTTCCTTTTTTTGTGAGATCCTAGAGTATTTGCACTAGTGTTGGAGGGGCTTATATTCCCCCCCCCTAAATACAAATATTTTTGTGGACTTAGAAATTGATCAGGAGTGGTTGCAGTCAGAAGCCCCAGGGAATTGAAAGGTATCTGAAATGGGTTATTTAGTCATCTGAGCTTGAAGGCAGTGTGGCATCTAGATAGTATTAAGGAATGGAAATGTATTTGCTCATGGCATGCAGTGGTAAACAGCTAAGCCAGATACAATCAGAAGTATCCATCAAAGGCAAGGAGGTGAGGGGCTGAGTTGCCATTGCCAAGAAATAGCATTTATGTTATGGGTTTGATAGCTGATTCTATGGACAATTAAAAGATTAAAGATTAAAAACAGAGAATGATTAGCCAGTTTTTAAAACTCTCAAGATATAGACTAAATCCAAGGGGCTTCCCAGGACTGCTAGATAATTTCTTATCAAGAGCAGAACTAAAATAGCTGAATGGCAAATGTGCTATATATTTCTTCAGACTGTGGGCTTCCACACCAGTTGACTTTACAACCTTAGCAGAATCTTGTGACAGTTAGGGCTACAGCTAGTAATAATGGAACTTCTGGCACTGGAACTGGATTATCTAGTATGACTTCTAAGAAAAGGAAAGGGATCTAACTCCAATTATCTTTCCATATCAGAATGTTTGTTCCTGCCTTGTTTAAAGACTCAGAATTTCATTGCTTGGAAGGAATTACATTTCAGTGGAAGGAATTACATTTCATCACCACCCTGATAGTTAAATCTACAACTAAATTAGTCTCTTCACACTGGGACAGAGAAAGGGAGATTACAAAGCCACAGGATGTAATTTCCCACCCAAAGAATTGGAGCAATTTTCAAATTCATATCAGGAAAAATCCGGGGAATATATCTGTGCTTGCTTGAGCAAGGAGAGAAAGTCTAGTTTTAGACTGGGCTGAATTTCTGTATATAAGTGCCAGAATTCTGGATTCAGTGGAACTTCAACAGCTGGAAATAATGATAATTGTTTCATTGCGTGACTAAAGTAAGGTCTTGGGTGACTATTGCTAAACTAAACTGAGAGGGCAGAAAAATTCTGGAATAATTAAATAAAGAAATCCAAAGCTATTGGGATGTAAAATATGTTGGAGTAAATTTACCATGTGTGGCTGGCTTCTCTCCACCTCGCGTTGACCCAGAGAGGGCTTTGAAGAGAGAGCGTTCATCAGCGCCTTCTGAGAGCTGTGCCAGCGGGTCAGATATCTTTCCTGGCGGTGTTCAGGCCACAACTGACAGAAGAAGATGTTGAAATGGAAATGACTCCTTGATTTCAGTGGGTAAGGGAAGTTCCTGGGGTGAGAGAAGTCACGAGGTCACACTTAATCACCAAAAGCATGATGAATGCGGTTACTGCAGTAGGCATCCTGTACTGTGTGGTAGTCAGTGCGGCTGGGTCTGTCTCCAAGATCAGTGATGGTGGCTGGATAACTTGGGGTTCCTAGGATGAAGACAGATGGAGAGCCCACCAAGGTCTTACTTGATTGGTGCCTCTGAACAAGGATAGGTCAGCTGAATCGAGGTCTGCCTCAGACACAGAGGTGATGGCAATCCTTTGATTTGTACCCTCAAGCCCTTTGACTGAAGGAGGAGTCAGGAATACAGGAGAAAATCTGTGCAATAGCAACCGAATAATATTCTCTGAATTTCCTTATTAGTATTCCTCAAAGGACTCTGAAGTCATTTTAGGAATAACCATAAAAACAAACAACTGAATATAACAAAACAGAAACAGACTCTAGAAAACAAACCGGTGGTTACCAGTGAGGAGAGGGCTTGGGGATGGGGCAAGAGTGGGGAAGGGTGCTGAGAGGAACAAACCACTCGTTACAAAATAAATAAGTTATGAGGATGGAATGTACAGCACAAGACATATAGACAACATTTTATAATAATTTTAAATGGAGTATAATCTATAAAAACATCAAATCACTGTGTGTATACCTGAAACTAATGTAATATTGTAAATCAACTATGCTTCAAAAAATTTAAAAAAAAAGAATGACCATAACATAGGAGAGGGAGATTCCCAGATCTTCATGTTCAAAAGATAAGTATGATCCATTTAACTCTGATTCCCTGCAGGAAAGTCTCCTTGAACTGTGATGATTCCTATTATAAAGTTGGATGAAACTACCATGTATTTCTTAGGGTTGTTAGGAAGTCAAATGGATTAATAGATGTAAAGTTCTCAAAATAGTGTCTGGACAGTAGTAAAAGTCATATAAATTTTTCTTGTGATTAATATCATTGTTAGAAATGGCTAAGTGAAAGTTTCCAGAGGTTTTTCCTACCCAGAATAGGAATAAATCAAAGGCAGTACCCCCAACCTGTTAGAATTATGGAAATTTGCAGGATTATTAAAGGCTTGAAAGATGTAGGAGTAGAGATTACATCACTTTCATGGTTAGCTGTCCAGTTTAGCTAGTGAAAAAGACAGACTGATTTCAGAGAATGACAATAGATTATCAGATGTTTAATTAAGTGGGGATTCAACATTGCAGTTTTATATGTGGTGAGGTCTCTTCATTGGAACACATCAACATAGTCCTTCCTAACCACCCAATGATTTGACAGATACTTTTTTTCTCTATCCCCAAAAGCAGTAAATAGCAGAAATTTGTTTTCATGTGACCGAGACAGCCATATATCTTCACTGTCTCTCCACAGGGTTATATTAAATTTCTAGTTCTGCATCTCAAGTCATTCTGCAGGGATAAGTAATTACCTCATCAATGTCTGGACATCACACTGCCCACTACCCTATCATGCGGATAGAAAACCGAGCAGGGTCCCTATTACCTTGATAATGAAGGGCATACGTGCCACAGCCTGGAAAATAAATACCACAGAGTACAGGGACCTTCCACTTCCATACGATTTAGGAGTGTCCTACGATCTAAAGCATTTGCTCTTCCAAAATGAAAAAAATAAAAAGCAACTCTTTGGGTTTTGGAGAAAAAAAAATAAATTGCGTATCTGTGAACTGGACCCATGTGCAGTGGCCCAAAATAATAGCCAGTTTGACCCAAAGAACAAGGATACTCTCCCACTGGTGCAATGCAAGTGACTCTTAGTTTTGGTCTTTATGGTTCAGTGGATCCTATGGATGCTGAATAGCCCTTGTGGTGATAGACATAGCAGGGGCTCTGATGATTTGGGTGAAAAATCATGGCTTCTCTATAAGTAAGAATCTGGGTTCTCTTTAAGGAAACAGACTTGCCACTGAGCCCCAGAAGACTATGAAGCCCTGATGGTAAGATCTCTTGTGATTGTTAGATCTTGGCTGCTCGATATCAGCTGAATATTGTCTTACTGTATCATAAATTTTGGTATTCATCGTGGTTAAGTTTTATACTTAGTAAATATGTGAACCTGGACAAGTTTCCTTTTTGTACTTTGGTTTCCAAATTAACATGATAGTAAATAACTGACAATGTTTTGATAGGGTTAAATGCATCAACAAGTAGACCACTTATAATACTGTCTGGCAAATAATAGGGGGTTTATTCAGTGTTAACTGTTGTGGTTCTTATTCTCCTTTGAGGACTAGGACCTGTAACCCCATAGAGCCCAGAGGTGTAAGGTTGGGTCATTTGGCTACTTGTTATTCTTGTACCCAAACCAACGTACTCTTCCTGTTGGGGACCAATGCATGCCATACAGTGATACAGTGAAGTTGCTCAGTGATGTTCGACTCTTTGTAACCCCATGGACTATAACCTACCAGGCTCCTCTATTCATGGGGTTTTCCAAGCAAGAATACTGGAGTGGGTTGCCATTTCCTTCTCCAGGGGATCATCCCAACCTAGGAATTGAACCCTTGTCTCCCTCATTGCAGGCAGATGCTTTACCATCTGAGCCACCAGGAAAGCATCCCATCAGTTCAGTCAGTTCAGTTCAGTTGCTCAGTCGTGTCCGACTCTCCGCAACCCCGTGAATAGCAGCATGCCAGGCCTCCCTGTCCATCACCAATTCCCATACAACTTCCTAATTCAGTGTACAGCATGTACTCTGGAAGAATGGACCCCATCTTCAGAGTATTGCTTCTGAGCCAGTGCCTTACTATGCCTTTGGATGCTAATTCCAGGATGCTCATTATCCCAGTATATGTCAGAGCAGTAATCCTACGTCTGGAATGAGCTGTCTCCATACCTCTCCATGAGTCAAATCCCATTGACTATACTCTGATACTCTGATCTTGATGGTCATGATCATTGTGAACCCTGCCCCCCATCCCAGTTCTGATGTTTAAATGAAGTAACTAGCTTCATTGCTTCAGGCCTAATATCTCTGTTGCCATCAAGGAGGAAAGTGCTATGACAGCTTCTCTTACCCTCTGCCCTGGTTGACAGTCGCCACTGACTCTTAGTGACACCAATGCCTTCTTACCAGCTGATTCATGAGCCTGAGTCTCCAATGTCCCCTGAGTCTTTCTGTGGAAGGGAAAAAAATCTGAATGGTCTTTTGGCCTCGCAAGAATATTACTTCTCTGAGCCATTTAATCAGTTCTCTACAATTGGCCATAACAATTTGGGAATTTCAGTTCTGTTCAACATGGATCATTGCTTTCTCCATGCTGCTAGGAGCCATCCATACATCCTTCCCTGGGGTCTGCGGCAGATTGTTAAGCCCCATGTCACTCCAACTCAATAAAGTCTCCTTGGTCATGTCTTATTTTCCAGTCCCCCAGCTCAGGAAACCTCCCATTGCAATCCACCTGCCATCCGGGATGGTCATGTCCACTAATTCCTGTGGTTTCTCTGTGGCCTTGGCCTGTATTTCTCTAGCAGGTTAATAAGTCCCCATTTGGGTATGCTGCGACTTAACTATGGCTATTGCCAGGCAGCCACAGAGAGAGGGGCACACATTCTGAGACAAGCCCTATGGGCTTGAGGGGAGAGTGCTGCACTGTCCTCCTTACTGAGGGTGGCCCATTCCTGATGGCGGGCCAGGGGGTTCATCTCTGCGGGCTCTGAGGTTCAAAAGAGTCTGGCTGTCCTGGGCAGGGAGATTGAGCATACGTGGAAACTCTCTACTCTCCATTTAATTTTGCTGTGAACCTAGTGTTCTAAAAACAAATAAAAGTGTGTGAATAAAATTTTTTTAAGTTCTGAGGAATCAAAATCTCAAGAGGGATCTACTCAGATATCTTCATCTCAGGGCCCTGAGCTTGGTACAACATACTTGCTTCAGAAGAACTTTCAATTGTCTCTGAAGATCAGGGATAATAATTTAAATCCTCAGTTTTGCCTTAAGCTTTTCTTCTCTTCTCCCAAGAGAGGAAATTGGCCTCATTTAGGCTACCAAAGAAGTGCTCTGGTATTCACATTTGCTTTTCAATTATTTGTTCAATACTGTTAACTTTTCATCAGGAAGGAAAGTGCCGTGACTTAATGACAGCTCACTAAGTCTGCGGTCCCATGTCCTGTTTCCATCAGTCATGACAATTCCTTCCAATAGAAGTGGCTTCCAAGTTGCAGCTGTTAACTTCTAAGCAGCTGGGCTGCTTCCTTGTGTCAGGGCATAGTCTTGGCTCACAAAGCAATGGGGATGGTGTCCTTAGTCTCAAATGGTGGCCAGTGAGCCCATCCTGGGACTATGTCTTTCCTTCTGGCTTTCTCGAACTGCTCTTGGAGTTGGCTGAGTTCTCTGGGAAGCAGACACTGGGATGGAGACAGGACTGCAGAAAAGTTGTGCAAAAAAGAGGAGGAAGTCGGATTGCACAAGCAGAGCTGTCAGGCTAGAATGCAGAAGCTGCAGACCTGATGCTGTCTCTGCCAGGCCGTGGGGAGCTCCAGACTGAGGTCCCTGTGGTGGAGAGGCTCTGAACTGGAAGTGGCCAGGCCTTTGCAATTCAGCCTTGCTCGTCATTGTCCTTCTGGAAAGTGTGACCTTGGCTCTGAAGCTGTCGGCTGATCACACACCTCAGACTGAATTCTGTACAGAGAAAGGGTTTGAGCTACACAGTTCTACTTCATCCACACATGTTTACAATGAATTCAGGTAAGACAGTCCCTCTATTCTGCAATTTTCACTTTCTGAAGTTTCCCTGGTGGTAAGTTTCAAATCCCATGTGGTTGAGCACCGCTAGGAAATCTCTCGAGGTCAGCGGCCTTGGTTGCGGGAATCATGGCGCTGTACAGCAAACCCCGCCACTGGTCGCCTAGGGGCCGCTGTGTTATCAGAGCCAGGGTGTCAATATCGCGATACCTGTGTTCACAAAACCTTCACCTTAATGGCGACCGCAAAATAAGTGGAGTGGTGCTGGCAATTCAGAGATGCCCAAGAGAAGCCAGAAAGTGCTTCCTTTATGTAAAAAGGAGAAAGTCAGCAAATAATGGGGAAAGAAAGAAATGGTATGCTGAGGTTGCTGAGATCTGTAGTTAAGAATGACCTTCCAATCTGTGAAATTGCGAAGAAAAGAGAAGCTCTTGCCAGTCTTGTTGTGTCGCCTCAGACTTCCAATATGTAAGTGCATAGTTAAGATGGATGTTAGGTAAGATGTTAAACTTACACAATAAGATATTTTGAGAGAGAGACTGGAACAGTGCAGTGAGCCCAGCGGGAAGCTGGCAGCCATTGCCGAGGGTCATTTCTCCATACCCTGTTGCCAGGCAATGAGTATTGCTCAGCCATTGGTCAGTGCCATGGTGGGCCCTGCCCACAAGCAAATAACGGTCGAGAAAGGGCAATTAATGAGGGGGTTTAGACAACAATGGAATGGTGGTCCTGAGGTGGAGAGTGAGGTAAGAGTTTGGATCCTGGCCTTCTCCCTCAGGCCCTCCAGCTCACCCAGCCTCTTGAGCTGGGGGACCCAGTAACTGCTGGGAGTCTGTGCCCTGCAGGGCTCCAGAGCCCTCACCAAGGCCACCCACTAGCCTTGGCCCAGGCCTTGAGGCTGTGGTGAGCCTTTCCCTCATCCCTGTCTCTTCAACCTAATAGCAGCAGCAGTCTGTCTGGGTCACCATTTGTGGGACCTGATCTCCTCTGCTTTGGGTGGCCTGAGGAGCCTGATGGCCAGTCGGGTCCTTTCTGCCCAGCTCCTTCAGAGGTGATGGCTGGGCAAGGTGTGGGGGGCCTGGCCCTGAGGGAGCCCCCAGCTGAGCTTTGCCTTCCTCTTAGCCAGAACCTCTTAGCCAGGGACCTCAGAGGGTGACAGTTGTACCTTGGGTCCTTGCCCTTTCTTGTTGGGACAGAAAATAATATTCATTTGGTAGAGAGTTATAGGAACTTTTTTGCCAGACCATGACCTGACTTCAAAGACTCTGACACCAAGCAGTTTGCAACAACTAACTGCACCCCTCCCCACCTTTTGCTCTGAAAAGGGTTTTGATGAGAGCTTTCAGTAACTTTGGGCTTCATAGGGCATGAGCCACCCATGTATTTGCATGGTCCTGTAATAAGCCTTTCTCTGTTCAAAATGCCAATGTTTTAGTATTGTTTGGCCTTACTGTGTGTCACATATGTGGACTGGCATAGTCAGTGACAAGACCACATTCTTAAAACTTTTGTTACAGTATATTATTATAATTGTTCAATTTGATTATTGATGTTAAACTTGTACTTTGCCCAACTGATAAATTAAACGTTATCATAGTTATATGTGTATAGGAAGAAACATATACAGTGTTTGGTACTGCTGCCATTTCAGGCATCTACTAAGGGTCTTGGATAGCATCCCTCACAGATAAGGGGGAACTACTGTGGTCACATACAGTGATGAGGTTTATCTATGGTTTTCATAATGGAACCAGAACATTTCCTCTTTATCAGGAGAACTTTCCAAGACTATTTGCTTTAAAATAACAGTTCATTTCAGAATCAGTGTCTTTCTCAGGGACGGAGAACAATGGGAATTCATTTTACAATGAAACTTCATTTGTTTCATTGAATGATTATTCTTTATTATATAGATGAGGTCAAATTAGAGATCTAATCTGGAAGATATTTGGAGTAACACTGAGAATTATTCTGCTTTTCACATGTATTTTTAAAAGTACTTATATAAACATCTCATTTGGTTCAGACAATAACCCTAAACTGTCAGGTGGGCAGAGCAGCATCACAAATTCTTTTGGTCAAATTTTATTATTATTTATTCCATAAATTCTAAGAGACTTTTGTGATACCAGAAAACTTAAATGCAAGGACCACTAAGTTAAGAACTTAAATACCAGCATATTCTTAATAACTTTACTTACTTCAGTTTTTGTTGTGACTTTAAGGTCATGTGACTCTGATTAATTTAAAAGCTGCTATGGCGGTCCCAAGATGGCAGAGGAATAGGACGGGGCCCACTTTCTCCCCCACAAATTCATCCAAAGGTCATTTGAATGCTAAACAATTTCCACAAAACAGCTTCTGGACGCTGGTAGAGGACACCAGGCACCAAGAAAGGCAGCCTGTTGCCTCCCATTCTCTTCAAAAGGAGGCAGGACAAAATATGAAAGACAAAAGAGTTAGGGACGGAGACACATCCCGGGGAGGGAGTCCCATCCTGGGGAGGGAGTTGTGAAGGAGAAGTTTCCAAACAGTAGGAAACCCTCTCACAGGTGGGTGTCTGGGGAGTTTTGGAATTTCAGAGGGCAACATAACTGGGAGGGGAAAAAAAAAACCAACCCACAGAATAGGTGCCTAACCACAATTCCCAGTGGAGAAGTAGCCCAGATGCTCACGTCTGCCACCAGCAAGCAGGGGCTGGACAGGGCTGTGTGAGCGGCATCATTGGTCCTCAAGGTAAGGACTGGGCCTGAATGCACTGAGGACAATCTGAGGGAGTTAACATGAGACAGCAACCCAAACTGTGGGATTGCCAGAGAGGAAAAAAAAAATGAGAAGAGAATTTTCTCGTGAAAGGCTCTAACGTGCAGCCTGGCCTGCTCACAGAACAAAGGATTGAGCTACACCAAAGGAGAGGTAGCTGGCTGCATACAGGCCCCTCCCCACGCTGGAGGCAGAGAGGCAGGCAGGCGATAGCCAGAGCTGGAAGGCGAGGGGCAATCTTGGCCCCAGAGACTGGCATCCTCCACCAAACTGTGGGCAGGCTCCCAGTTGCTAACCATGTCTTCCTGGGATCCTGGACAGTTGACATCTGTCAGGAGGGTCACAGCCTGAGATCAGCTCCCCCGAGGAGACACAGGGCACACCTGAGACAGTGCTCTCGCAGCACACCCAGGAAACCTAGTGGCCAGCACCTGGAAGGGGATTAAGACCCACGGCCCACCCAGGACAGTGTGCTCACGAAGTCCCTGGTTGCCTGAGCTGCTCAGAACTGGGAAGGGCACAAAACACATGCCCAACTAAGTCTGTGCCCTTGCAGAGTACCCGAGAACCTGAACCTGAGCAGCTTAGACCTGGGAAGTACATGAAACACAGGGTCCACTTTGGACAGTGCCCTGCAGAGCACCCTGGAGCCTGAGTAGTGTAGACAGGGAAAGCACATGCAGCTGTGAGCTGGGGCAAACCTAGTGTGGTCTGTACACTGTGAGCACTCCTGACACATGCTAGTGATATTTGTTTGCAGTATTCCTCCCTCCCCACAACACAACTGAACAAGTGAGCCTAAATAAGTGACCACCTTTGTCCCCTTGTGTCTGGGCAGAAATTAGACACTGAAGAGACTTGCAAACAGAGGAAATCAAAATAAACAAAGAGGGGACTGCTCTGGAAGTGACAGGTGCAACAGATTAAAACCCTGTAATTAACATTGGCTAATCATTTGAGGGGTCCTATAGAACTTGAGAATCAGTACAAGCTGGAACAAGGAACTATCTGAAACTGAACTGACCCCAGACTGCCCACAACAGGTCCAGAGAAATTCCTAGATAATTTTACATTATCACATTTTAATTTTTTTTAAAATTTAAGATCTTTATTACTGCTTTAATTTTCATTTTTATCACCTACTATTACCTTGCCAAAAAAAGACCCTATTTTAAAAGCAAATTTCATATATATATATATATATAATAACTTTTGTGATTTTGTTTTGTATTTTTAATATTGTCTTTTTGAGAGTCTAACCCCTACTCTGGATTTTTAATCTTTGCTTTTTGGTATTTGATATCAATTTTGTATCTTTAAGAATCTAATCTTCAGTATCCATTGTCATTTAGGGGTGTGATTACTGGCTTGATTGCTCTATCCCCTTTTGACTCTCCTTTTTCTCTCCCAGGTCACCTCTATCTCTTCCCCCCCTCTTCTCTTCTCTACTTAACTCTGTAAATCTCTCTGGGTGTTCCAGGCTGTGGAGAACACTTAGGGAACTGATTACTGGCTAGATTGGTCTCTCCCCTTTTGACTTCCTCCCCCTCTTCTCCTCCTGCTCACCTCTATCTCCTTCCTCCCTCATATCTTCTCTGTGTAACTCTGTGACCCTCTCTGAGTGTCCCTCACTGTGGAGAATTGTTTCAGCATTAACCTGGATGTTTTATCATTTGTGCTGTATGGATGGAGAAGGCTTGAGCCTATTGTAAGAATAAGATTGAAAGCCAGAGGCAGGAAGCTCTGAAGGAAATAGCCACCCAAGTCCAAGAAACCCAGAGAGTCCCAAACAGGAGAAACAAGGTGAAACACCCCAAGACACATATTAATCAAATTAATGAAGATCGAACACAAAGAGCAAATATTAAAAGCAGCAAGGGAAAAGCAACAAATTTCACACAGGGGGATCCCCATAAGGATAACAACTGATCTTTCAATAGAAACTCTTAAGGCCAGAAGGGAATGGCAGGACATTCTTAAAGTGATGAAAGAGAAAAACCTATAACCCAGATTACTATACCCAGCAAGGATCTCATTCACATATGAAGGAGAAATTGAAAGTTTTACAGACAAGCAAAAGCTGAGAGAATTCAGCACCGCCAAACCAGCTCTTCAACAAATGCTAAAGGATCTTCTCTAGACAGGAAACACAGAAAAGGTTTATAAACTTGAACCCAAACAACAAATGCCAAAGTAAATGGCAATGGGATCATACTTATCAATAATTACCTTAAATGTAAATGGGTTGAATGCCCAACCAAAAGACAAAGACTGGATGAAAGGATACAAAAACAGGACCCCTATATATGCTGTCTACAAGAGACCCACCTCAAACCAAGGGACACATACAGATTGAACGTGAAGGGCTGGAAAAAGATATTTCATGCAAATAGAGACAAAAAGAAAGACAAGTAGCAATACTCATATCAGATAAAATAGACTGAAATAAAGGCTGTGAAAAGAGACAAAGAAGGACACTACATAATGATCTAAGGATCAATCCAAGAAGATATAACAATTATAAATATATATGCATCCAACATAGGAGCACCTCCATACATAAGGCAAATACTAACAAGTATGAAAGGGGAAATTAACAGTAACACAATAATAGGGGGAGACTTTAATACCCCACTCACACCTATGGATAAATCAACCAAACAGAAAGTTATCAAGGAAACACAAACTTTAAATGATACAGTGGACCAATTAGACGTAATTGATATCTATAGGACATTTCACCCTAAAACAATGAATTTCACCTTTTTCTCAAATGTACATGGAACATTCTCCAGGATAGATCACATCCTGGGCCACAAATCTAGCCTTGGCAAATTCAAAAAATTTGAAATCATTTCAAGCATCTTTTCTGATCACAATGCGGTAAGATTAAATGTCAACTACAGGAAAAAAAACTATTAAAAATACAAACATATGGAGGTTAAATAACACCCTTCTGAATAAGCAACAAATCATGGAAGAAATTAAAAAGGAAATCAAAATATGTATAGAAACAAATGAAAATGAAAACACAACAACCCCAAACCAATGGGATTCAGTAAAAGCAGTGCTAAGGGGAAAGAAGAAAGAAAGTGAAGTTGCTCAGTTGTGTCCAACTCTTTGTGACCCCACAGACTGTAGCCTACAAGGCTCCTCTGTCCATGGGATTTTCCAGGCAAGAGTACTGGAGTGGGTTGCTGTTTCCTTCTTCAGCTAAGGGGAAGGTTCATAGCAAACAAGCCTACCTCAAGAAACAAGAGAAAAATCAAAGAAATAACCTAACTTTACACATAAAGCAACTAGAAAAAGAAATGAAGAATCCCAGGGTTGGTAGAAGGAAAGAAATAATAAAAACTAAGGCAGAAAATAAAGGAGAAAGAAACAAAGGAGACTGTAGCAAAAATCAACAAAACTGAAAGCTGGTTCTGTGAGAAGATAAATAAAATAGACAAACCATTAGCCAGACTCATCAAGAAAAAAAGGGAGAAGAATCAAACCAACAAAATTAGAAATGAAAGTGGAGAAATCACAACAGACAACACAGAAATACAAAGGGTCATAAGAGACTACTATCAGCAACTATATGCCAATAAAATAGACAAGTTGGAAGAAATGGATGAATTCTTAGAAAAGTATAAGCCTCCAAAACTGAACCAGGGAAAAATAGAAAATCTTAACAGACCCATCACAAGCACAGAAATAGAAACTGTAATAAGAAATCTTCCAACAAACAAAAGCCCAGGACTAGATGGCTTCACAGATGAATTCTACCAAAAGTTTAAGGAAGAACCAACAACTATCCTACTCATAATCTTCTGGAAAATTGCAGAGGAAGGTAAACTCCCAAACTCATCGTGTGAGGCCACCATCACCCTAAAACCAAAACCAGACAAAGATACCACAAAAAAGAAAACTTCAGGCCAATATAACTGATGAATGTAGATGCAAAATTCCTCAACAAAATTCTAGCAAATGGAATCCAACAACATATTAAAAAGATCATGCATCATGACCAAGTGGGTTTTATCCCAGGGATGCAAGGACTCTTCACTATTCACAAATCAATCAATGTGATACACCACATTAACAAAATTAAGGATAAAAAACAAATGATTACCTCAATAGATGCAGAGTAAGCCTTTGACAAAATTCAACACCCATTTATGATAAAAAAGAAAATTCTCCAGAAAGCAGGCATAGAAGGAACATACCTCAACATAATAAAAGCCATATATGATAAACCCACAGCAAACATTATCTTCAATGGCAAAAAATTGAAAGCATTTCCCCTAAAGTCAGGAACAAGACAAAGGTGTCCACTCTCACAACTACTATTCAACATAGTTTTGTAAGTTTTAGCCACAGCAATCAGAGAAGAAAAAGAAAAGGAATCCAGACTGGAAAAGAAGTAAAACTCTCACTGCTTGCAGATGACATGATCCTCTACATAGAAAACCCTAAAGACACCACCAGAAAATTACTAGAGCTAATCAATGAATATAGTAAAGTTGCAGGATATAAAATTAATACACTGAAATCCCTTGCATTCCTATACACTAACCATCAGAAAACAGAAAGAAATTAAGGAAACAATCCCATTCACCACTGAGACGAAAAGAATAAAATACTCAGGAATAAAACTGCATAAAGTAACAAAAGACCTATAAAACTATAAAACACTGATGAAAGAAATCAAAGATGACACCACAAATAGATGGAGAAATATACCATGTTCATGGATCAGAAAAATCAATACAGCGAAAATGAGTATACTACCCAAAGCAATCTATAGATTCAATGCAATCCCTATCAAACTACCAATGGTATTTTTCACAGAACTAGAACAAATAATTTCAGTTTGTATGGAAATACAAAAAGCCTTGAATAGCCAAAGCAATCTTGAGAAAGAAGAATGGAACTGGAGGAATGAACCTGCCTGACTTCAGACTGTATTACAAAGCTGCAGTCATCAAGACAGTATGGTACTGACACAAAGACAGAAATATAGATCAATGAAACAAAATAGAAAGTCCAGAGATGAATCCATGCACCTATGTACACCTTATCTTTGACAAAGGAGGCAAAAATATACAATGGAGAAAAGATAAACTCTTTAACAAGTGGTGCTGGAAAAACTGGTCAACCACCTTTAAAAGAATGAAACTAGAATACTTTCTAACACCATACACAAAAATATACTCAAAATGGATTAAAGATCTAAATGTAAGACCAGAAACTATAAAACTCCTAGAAGAAAACATAGGCAAAACACTCTCTGGCATAAATCACAGCAAGATCCCCTTTGAAACACTTCCCAGGGTAATGAAAATAAAGGCAAAAATAAACAAATGGGACCTAATTAAACTTAAAAGCTTTTGCACAGTGAAGGAAAGTATAAGCAAGGTGAAAAGACAGCCTTCATAGTGGGAAAAAATGATAGCAAATGAAGCAACTGACAAAGAATTAAACTCAAAAATTATGAACAGCTCATGCAGCTCAAAACCAGAAAAACAAATGATCAAATTAAAAAGTGGGCCAAAGAACTAAACACACATATCTCCAAAGAAAACATACAGATGGCTAACAGATACATGAAAAAAGGATCAACAGCACTCACTATCAGAGGAATGCAAACCAAAACCACAATGAGGTACCATCTCATGCTGGTCAGAATGGCTGCTATCAAAAAGTCTACAAGCAATAAATGCTGGAGAGGGTGTGGAGAAACAGAAACCATCTTACACTGCTGGTGGGAATGCAAACTAGTACAACCACTATGGAGAACAGTGTGGAGATTCCTGAAAAAACTGAAAATAGAACTGCCATAGGACCCAGTAATCCTACTGCTGGGCATGCACACTGAGGAAACCAGAAATGACAGAGACACGTGTACCCCAATGTTCATCACAGCACTGTTTATAATAGCCAGGACATGGAAGCAACCTAGATGTCCATCAGCAGATGAATAGATAAGAAAGCAAAGCTGTGGTACATATACACAATGGAGTATCTCTCAGCCATTAAAAAGAATACATTTGAATCAGTTCTAATGAGGTGGATGAAACTGGAGCCTATTATACAGAGTGAAGTAAGTCAGAAAGAAAAACACCAATACAGTGTTTTAACGCATATATATGGAATTTAGAAAGATGGTAACAATGACCCTATATGCGAGGTAGCAAAAGAGACACAGATAGAAAGAACAGACTTGTGGGAGAAGGGGAGGGTGAGATGACTTGAGAGGATAGCATTGATACATATATATTACCATATGTGAAATAGATCACCAGTCCAAGTTCGATGCATGAAACAGGATCCTCAAAGCTGGTGCACTGGAACAACTCAGAGGGATGGGATGGGGAGGGAGGTGGCAGGGGGGTTCGGGATGGAGGACACATATACACCTGTTGCTGATTCATGTCAATGTATGGCAAAAACCACCACAATACTGTAAAGTAATTAGCCTCCAATTAAAGAAATTAATTTTTAAAAGCTAAGTTACATTATTTGTTCGCTTTTGAATTTTAATATTAACATATAAAATACAAAGCATTAGGAAATTTGATAAGACACAAAATCCACTGATTACAACACAAATTTTAAATTTCTGTTAGCTACCCATCTTTATTTATGTGTATTTTTACAAATATATATATATATATATATAATTTTCTTCTTTTCCTTTTTTCAAACTTAAAATCATTCCAAAGGATTTCCCAAGATCCATAATTCTATAGTCACCATTCCTGTAATTTTAAATGACTATCTAATATTATATCTAGTGTTTTAAAATGTTTTAAACATGGTTTGAAAGAATAGTTTAAAGACAAATCTCACGGGAGATAGACTTTTGGGGATATACAAAGTAAAAAAGATTTTAATACAAATAGCTTTCTATTGTTTAGAAAATGGACCAAAACACGTTAGAAATCATTTATAATGTTCTTCCCTGTGAGACTTCTCATTGACCTTTCAGCCTGACACAAAAATAGAAGACTTTATCATAGCTTTTTTAGCCTGTAGGCCTATTTTTAGGCATACAACGTCATGACCTAAACTTAATAAAAATCCAACACAAAGAGATGAAAGTGGGAAACTTCTTTGCAGAAATTCCTTTGAGGCTATATCCTGCCTTAATTCTACAAGAAGAATTCCCACAGAAATCAATAGGAGATTAAAATAAATATCAATGGCAGGATACAGTCCAAATTATGAACGAAAAAATTTAAACTTGACAGGTTAATTGTTTTTCAGAAAGAGTGAAATTTGGGAGAAGCATTTTCATGAGGGAAAACCAACATTTTGGCTGTAGATAAATGTGTACATAGCATTTTGTGTAGCAGAACCTTATCAATGGGAGCTATGTGCACCCATTGTGTTATAACATTGGTTTCTGTCATTTTGAAGGGAAGTTTCTTGACCTGCACCCAAGTTTTGCACTATTTTTTCAAGTTTCTAATATGCTTTTAAGTAGAATAAACAGTATATAGGATGAAAAAAATGTATTTCAAACTCTCCTTGCTTAACCACATTATTCAAAAATTATTAAGAAACAAATTTTAATAATACTAAACACGGAAGATTCAAAGGTTAAAACTGGGTAATCGGTAACTGGGTACCCTTTGGCTACAAAAATGTTACAGTCAGTATGAAGTGAAGTGAAGTGAAGTGGCTCAGTCATGTCCGACTCTTTGCGACCCCATGGACTGTAGCTTACTACGCTCCTCCATTCATGGGATTTTCCAGGCAAGAGTACTGGAGTGGGTTGCCATTTCCTTCTCCAGAGGATCTTCCTGACCCAGGGATTGAACCCAGGTCTCCCTCACTGTAGGCAGACACTTTACCTTCTGAGCCACCAGGGAAGTCCTTTGGCTACAAAAGTGTTACAGTCAGTATAAATGTATACAAAATGTTAAGGCTCCTAAGTTTATTGTCTAGTAAATTTTATACAAACAATTGAATAGAGGCTTGTATGAAAGTCAGGTTCGTTCATTATTTAATTTTACCTTCTGCAAAAGGAGGATGAGATTCAAGAAAGAGCAACATAATATACTATTGTTAAAGTACTAGATATATAGGGCACAATTTTACCTCATTGTGGTTGGCACATAGTAGATGACCAAGAAATTTTAGTGGCTGAATCAGTAATAGATGTTTCAAAGACAACAATCAACTCGATTAACATTCAATAAGTTCCTATTATACTCAAATTGGGAGAAGGCAATGGCACCCCACTCCAGTATTCTTGCCTGGAAAATCCCATGGACGGAGGACCCTGGTGGGCTGCAGTCCATGGGGATCGCTGAGGGTCAGACACGACTGAGCAACTTCACTTTCACTTTTCACTTTCACGCATTGGAGAAGGAAATGGCAACCCGCTCCAATGTTCTTGCCTGGAGAATCCCAGGGACGGGGGAGCCTGGTGGGCTGCCGTCTATGGGGTCGCACAGAGTTGGACACAACTGAATTGACTTAGCATAGCTTACTCAAATTGTGTGCAAGGGCTATAAGAAATGTAATGATTCTAGTAATGTGCCTACACTGAAGGCCAGGTAAACTTGAATCAAGCCCATTATAATACCAAATCATATACATTAGGAGCATAATTAGAGATTAAAATAAAGTTCTCTAGAAATATAAAGCGATAGCAATGATTTCCCACTGAGGATTAATTGGGGAATTAACTGGAAGATGGAAGAGCACATGGAGAGAATAATCTTGGATGAAAGGATCAACTTCTCCAGTAGCAAAGGTTAAAGCGTCAGTGCCAGTACTTCACAGGATGATTCATGTTTCCTTGGAAGCAAAAACACAGACTTGTGAATGGTTCTTCTGGGGACAGTGACAAGTATGGTGGCTTTGTTTACCAGTTGCAAAAAGGTACATAAAAATGACATCTTTTATGACATTAAGCGATTCTAGTATGAAGATAGCAGAGAAGTAGGATACGGAAGTTCAAATGAGATGTCTCGTCCACAAGGAATAAAGAGTACTTGGTTGAAATGGAGTAAGTTATGGAGTTGTTTTTTGTTTTTGTTTGTTTTCTGTGAGACCTAAGATACTGAACAGTAAGGACTGTAGAAAAAATTAAGTACTTTTGGAACAAGTGATATTGCTTCTGATTAACTTTAAACACTAAGCATAAATTTGTTATCAAGGAAGCTGTTAAGGGAGCTCCAAAATAAACCAATATGATTCCAAATTTACCTTAGGTTGAAAATGGTCCAGTCAATTCTTCCCCCATACTGTGTGGAATGAAAACCTCTATCTAAAACATGTTAGTGTCGCTACATTAATTTCTTTGAATACTAATTTCAGCAAATATTTTAAGATGATCAAGGCACAAAAATCTGTCTGAGATTAAAAACCTGCTGTTAGCCCAAGGAATGTAAAAGTAATGAAATGTCAAGAAAAATTTAATGTACATGTTTGAGCTTGTAGAACAATTGTGTTCAGAGGAAGTTAAACTGAGAAAAATTATTTCAATATAGCCAATGCATGACTAAATTAGATAAACTCTTACAAATAAGTACACATTCCCTTTCCAATGAGCTGACAAGAATATGGAATTCTCTAGGCCAGATTACTGGAGTGGATAGCCAGTTCCCTTCTCCAGGGGAATCTTTCCAATCCAGAGATCAAATCCAGGTCTCCCACATTGCAGGTGGATTCTTTACCAGCTGAGCCACCAGGGAAGCCCAAGAATACTGGAGTGGGTAGCCCATCCCTTCCTATCCTATCCTGTCTCCTAGTGGGTATCCTATCCCTCTCAAACCGGGGTCTCCTGCATTGCAGGAAGATTTTTTACCAGCTGAGCTACCAGGGAAGCCCCTGATGATAAGAGCTAATGTTTATTGAGCATTTATTATATTTCAGCTACTGTATGAATTACATTACACATTTTCTCATTTAATTTTCACAGCAATATAATGAAGTAGAAACTATTTTTAATTCTCTATCAGTAATAAAATGGAGAAGTTGTCTGTGGTCATACAGCTAATAAACAGAAAGGCAAGACTGGACCGAGGACTCACTCTAAATCACCCTCTGATGGCCTGGAATCACCAGGTATGTTAAAAAAAATTAACAATAATTTATCAGTAGACATAATTGTGTAGCCAGTTCCCAATAATGAGTAAGCTTATCCCTGGCATGAGTTGTTCTCAATGTGTGAAAAGATTTTGTTTATTTTTCTAGGGAAATATAAAATCTGTTCTATGTTATGGTTACTTAAAGCATTTAAGAAGTATTAAGAGTATAGCACTCAGCTGTGTTTCTTCTATATAGTCTCACTAATGTTTAATGAAGATCTTCCCTATACCTCAGATGGTAAAGAATCTGCCTGCAATGCAGGAGACCTGGGTTCAATCCCTGGGTCAGGAAGATCCTCTGGAGATGGGAACAGCAATCCACTCCAGTATTTTTGCTTGGAGAATCCCATGGACAGAGGAGCCTGACAGGCTACAGTTCATGGGGTTGGAAAGAGTCAGACACAACTGAGCAACTAACCCACCCACAATGTTTAGTGAAGAAATTTTTTGTTTGATTTTCCTTCTTTAAAAGGAGAATGTTTGTCTCCTAAACTATACATTTAATTATTGTTTCATTCCATGTAAAAATGGTTTCTAAAATTAAAGAAAAAAATACAAGCACAGATAAGCCACACCAGGAGCATAGAGTCTGCGTTTGAATACTATTATTTATAATTTTTAATGGCATTATACTGAAATTACAGTCTTCTTTCATTAAATAACTGCTTGTATGGTTTCTACAAGCCATTCTTTCCCTACATTGTGTGTGGTCTTGGGGAACTAGGGAAAAGTTGGAGGTGATTTGAGTTGCCTGAGGATTTGGGGGCATGGAACAAACGGAAATGGAGATTTGAGGGAAGGGAGAGAGTAAGCTGGAAATAAGCTGGAGTAAGCTCGATAATTTAAGTCTATAAAATCAGACAATGCAAACACATGAGCGCAAGGAAAGTATCTTACAGAGCATCTCTGAGCCAATTTGGAAAGTTGAGCCTAAAAGATTCCCCTTGGGCACAAGGTATGAGATAAAGCTTCTTTCTTAGCTTGGCAGCAGTAAATCTATATGCTGGGAAAGAGATCAATTTTAGACACTGAAAGTTACTTAAGTCTCATTTTCACAACAGAATCTCTCAGCAGTAGACAGTGCAGCTAATGGGATAATTTAACCAAGAAAGAAATTTATCCAAAAAATTCCTTATGGACCGATATAAGAAACTTTTTACTAAAGGCAACAAAACCAGAATTTATTAAATTGTACCATGGACACTCTACAAGCAGATCTAATATTAAAAGTATTAAAAGATCTTTTACAGCAATATCCACAGGGATTTTTTTCCTTGACCTCAGTTTGCCCCAAGATTCAAAATTCATACAAATTAAGTGGTGAAAGCTGAAAAAAATGCTTGAATTACCTCAAAAATGGCACATTATGAATTTGAAGCAGAAGGAGGGAAGATAACCTAATATTTGTTTAAAGTAACATATTTACTAATTGCAAGCTTAAGAGAAAAGTTGTCTGTGATAATGAGAATACCTTAAGGCAATTACGATTTCAGGAAATTTTCTTATGAAGGAAAAATCCTTTGGTGTGAGAGGATTTTGTACCTAGTGAATTATTATAGAATAAAACTAAATAGACATGAAGATCTGATCATCACAGCTCTCATATATTTGATGCCCACTGTATATCAGACACTGTGCTATGCATGTATTATCTCATTTAAGCCTTGCATTAACCATGCATTAAGAGTAGCTGCTACTTCGTATTGTAGAGACAAAGATAAAGACACAAAGAAACGCGTCAGTGAGGTCATGTGGTTTGCCAGACCTGGGATTAGAAGTTATGTGTCCTTGGTCCCAAAACTCCAGTTTTGAGCACAGGATAAATGTGGCAATTAATGATACCATTTCCTATGTTATTTGTTGGTACATAAACAAGGAAAAGATATATTCCAATGGGGTCCTATAAACACTTGAATCATATTTTGGTTGATTGTGATAAAAAGCATACCATCAAAATGACATTTTGTATCATTAACTTTGAACCTTTCAGGCCAAATCCTTTCAGTTACTAGAATTTTGACAAAAGTGTTGGTTTCCTCGGTGGGGATTTAACCCCCTTCTTCCCTTTCAGATTCAAAACAAATTGAATGAAATGAAGAGTAGAGTATATGGAAAATCAGAATGTTGCTTTAAAAAAAAAAACTGATAAAGGTTTAGTTGTCAGGACCAAATGAACCCAGAAAAGTCAGACTTACCCACCCAGTCAAGGTATGTATGTGGGCACTGGTTTTGGGGAAGAGCCTGCCCCCAGGAGGGCTTCCCTTGTGGCTTAGATAGTAAAGACACTGCCTGCAGTGCAGGAGACCCGGGTTTGACCCTGGATCAGGAAGTTCCGCTGGAAAAGGAAATGGCAACCCACTCCGGTATTCTTGCCTGGAGAATCCTGTGGACAGAGGAGCCTGGCCATGGGGTCACAAAGAGTCCAACAAGACTGAGCAACTAGCTGCCCCTGGGAGCACGAAGAATAAATGTTTGCAGCAGGGAGCCCAACACTCTTAAGAGGGAAAATGCTTGGGCTGGCTCTGCAAGCCTAGTTTTTTTTTTTTTTTTTAAAGTTATTAATCAGAACCAACAAGATCCTACTGTACAGCACAGGAAACTGTGCTCAATATTATGTGGTGGCCTAGCTGGGAGGGGAGTATGGGGGAGAATGGATACGTGTACAAGTATGACTGAGTCCCTTTGCTGTCCTCCGGAAACTATCACAACATTTTAAATCAGCTATACTCCAATATAAAATAAAAAGTTTTTAAAAAGTCATCAATCAGATAAATCACGCCACCCACTCAGAGCAGAGTAAAGCGGCAGAAAAAGGAGTGAGTTTTATGGTAATAGAACAGCCTTCACCAGAGGAGAGCATCCGTGCTCCCCTCGAACATTCCCAGGTGTGCTCTGCTCTGCTCTGCTTTGTTTTGTTCCCTCCACTTTACAGGATGCTCCTCAGCCTACCTGGTTAGACAAGGGTCTCCATCTGGGAGATTACACTCCTGAGGCTGTTACTTTCCTGCTTCTGAAAGATGGATCATGACTCCTTTGTAGTCCTCTTGGAACCACTCATAGGAAAGATACATTTTGTCCTAAAAAAGCTCCAGAATGAGTTTTCTGCTCCATTAACCAAGCTACTTCACGGCTACTCTATTTAAGTTGAAGATGTACTCCCTGTTTTGTTACCCGTCCCTGATTATGTCCAACCATGCTTTCCAAGGTGATATGGCACTGGTTCTGCAGTGAGATTTAATAACATTATTAATAAATGCTGCAATAAGAAAAGGCCAGAAAATGTCAGTCGAAGCCCTCTCATGCTATCAAATTCGAAGGGGAAAACTAAAGGCCACACCCATTGATTAAGAAATTAATATTTAAAATTTAATTTTCTTGACAATATGAGTTAAAAGTTAGAAAATAAAGTAATTCTCATTTGTTTATTTTGCCCAATGTGTATTAGAGGTTTTTCTCAATTTATCTGAATACTTGAGAGTGGAGGTTATTTCTTCAGGGTTTTATACATTTAATTAATTTAACAGAAGATATCAGATACACCTGTATTTCTAGTGTCCAAAGATAAATAGGACATAAGATTATTACCATACTGCTCTTGTAAGAAAAACAGGCAATCCTCAGGCCCTTGAACAGTTTTTCTGGGTAAAATTCCCTTGAACTCATTAAATGTTAGTTAAAACTCAGTTATTTCTAAATGAAAGGCTGCTGCTGCTACTGCTGCTAAGTCGCTTCAGTCGTGTCTGACTCTGTGCGACCCCATAGACGGCAGCCCGCCAGGCTCCCCCGTCCCTGGGATTCTCCAGGCAAGAACACTGGAGTGGGTTGTCATTTCCTTCTCCAATGCAGGAAAGTGAAAAGTGAAAGTGAACTCGCTCAGTTGTGTCCGACCCTTAGTGACCCCATGGACTGCAGCCTACCAGGCTCCTCCGTCCATGGGCTTTTCCAGGAAGAGTACTGGAGTGGGGTGCCATTGCCTTCTCTGAAATGAAAGGCAGAGTACTAATTTATCTATTGCTGTGTGACTAATCACCCCCAAAACTTAGCAACTTAAAACAACAAGCATATATTATCTCACAGATCCCATGGTTTGGGAATCGGGAAATTTTCTGGTTGATCCTGGTTCAGATTCTCTCATAAGGGTGAGTCTGATTGTCAGCAAGGCTGTGGTCACCATTTCCAATTACTGAAGACTAATTTACAAACTCGTCTTCCACTGGCTGTTGGCCAAACCCCGTTTCTTAAAGTTGAGCCTTGTCATGGGCTGCCTGCTGCCCTCAGCACATGCGGTTGACTTCCCGTGGAGCCTATGATTGAGAAAGGAAAAGCAAGGCGGTGACACAGCACTTTCATTTATGTCCTAACTTTTGAGTCATGCACAGTGTCCTGTCTTACTCTGTTCCTTAGGAATGAGTCACTAGGTCCAGTAATGCCCTCAGCAGAGGGTATTACACTAAGGTTCAAATACTAGAATGCAGGGAACGTTGGGGACTGGCTCTTCCCAAAAACAGATGATGGGAAAAATCTTAATTTTTATCTTTTCCAAGATACCACTGGTCAGTTGATATCTGACTTGTCAGTTTATATTTAATAGGGGTCAGTCTCCAACATGGAAAAGGCAATGGCACTCCACTCTAGAATTCTTGCCTGGAAAAATCCCGTGGATGGAGGAGCCTGGTAGGCTGCAGTCCATGGGGTCACTAAGAGTCAGACACGACTGAGTGACTTCATTTTCACTTTTCACTTTCACACACTAGAGAAGGAAACAGCAACCCACTCCAGTGTTCTTGTCTGGAGAATCCCAGGGACGAGGGAGCCTGGTGGGCTGCCATCTATGGGGTTGCACAGGGTCGGACATGATGGAAGTGACTTAGCAGCAGCAGCAGCAGTCTCCAATAAAAAGGACTTCCCTGGTGGTTCAAATGGTCAAGTGTCTGCCTACAATGCAGGAGACCCAGGCTCAATCCCTGGGTCAGGAAGATCCTCTGGGGAAGGAAATGGCTACCCACTCCAGTATCCTTGCCTGGGAAATCCCATGGATGGAGGAGCATGGTAGGCTACTGTCCATGGGGTCGCAAAGAGTCGGACATGGAGTACAATGCACCTACCATTTCTGGATGAGAACTCTGCCCATGCAGATTGTCTTGATTGCCATTTCCTCCTTGAGTTCTGTGTTCTCGACACTTTGGTCTATGTAGACAGTTAGCTCTGTCTGGTCATATGGCTACCACGTATCTTGCAGAAAGACATATTTAATCCTGTGCCGTAGGGGCTTAGCCTCTGCCTCTTGTTCTGGAATTGCCTAAGCCCAAGAAGTTTGCTTTTTAGTGATGTTTTTTCATCTTGTGCCTGTATATATTTCAAGGTTTTTCTAAAACGAAACTACTATGGGTGTTTCTGACACCTGTGCCCCTTGGGCTCTGATGCCAACCAAAGTCTCTGTCTTGTGCTTCTCAAGACTGTCCTTCCTCTGCTTGGGAATTCCTTAAGCTTCTCAGGCAGATTCCATCATAATATTAGGAAGCCAGTGGAAGCTCCCCTACAATAACCTGTATATCACTTTGAAAACTATCCTGTATTTCTTTGAGTAGTTTCCATTTTAACCTGTGGACAAGCCTCATAAATCCACACTCCTTTTCTTGACTGTGAATAGAGAAAATAATTTGAGGCAGTTGGTCATTGGTCCCTTGCTGCTTATCAAAGCTTAGTGACAACAATTTAAAGATAGAACCTCAGAAAGACTTCTCCAGCACACCGGAGATTTGGCTGCCTTGTAGTTTAAAAGCAACTATATCAGGGTCTACAGATTTATAGGAAAGCTCCAGTTCTCTCTATAACTTAATTCTTGCCTTAGCTGCCCTTCAGCACTAAGACTGCTCAGCCACTGACATCTGTTGTGGTTTCTTCTGTGTATCACACGGCAAGGATATTTCTAGTCAAGAAGCAACAACTTCTGTGCCTGCCAAGGGCTTTCACTGTCTCCAGGATCTTTGTCAAGACCCTTCTAGACTTGTTAGGTGCTCAGTCATGTCCGACTCTTTGTGATCTCATGGACTGTAGCCTGCCAGGGTCCTCTGACCGTGGCGTTCTCCAGGCAAGAATACTGGAGTGGGTAGCCATTCCCTTCTCCAGGGGATCTTCCTGACCCACTGATGGAACCCAGGGTCTCCTGCATTGCAGGCAGATTCTTTACTGTCTGAGCCACCGGGTTTACTTCCATGAAAAGTTGCTGTCCTGTAGAGAAATACGCCATAATCTGCATCCACAGATCCAGATTAAAATACCATGTGCTTTTTAGTCTTAACAGTGCTGGCCCATGCCAGTGACTGAAAATTGGTTCAATATAAGCTGTTACAAAGTCTTTGCTGTAAAATTACGGTGAAGACTCCGAACCATATGTTTTAGCCCCAGTTAAAACTCTCATGTATTTATTTTCTTTCTCTACTCAGCTTTGTTCTTTTACCTTGATTCACAGTGTTTTTAGCCAGTACACCAAATGCTGGTGTCTTTCAGGTTACCCTTCAAAACTCCAGCACCCCCACCCCCCGCCCCCACTCCTGCACACTAGAAATATAGGAGACCTGCCTGGAAACTGTGGCTGTGCTCTTCCTGCCCAGAGGCTGGTTCTCAAAGAGATCAATGGAAAGGAGCTCAGCATGTCTAGTTTATCTTCCCAAATTACCAACTGGATAAATTGTTCACTTATGCTGTGTTTGAGTCAGAAAAGGGGCAGAAACCAGCTAGAAGCAGGTTACATGGACTGAGTATCCTGCAGAGGAAGAGGACCTCAGGACTGAGAGGGGAAACTCTCTGCTTTAACGAAATGATTGAAAGTCTCTCAGGCATAACACAGGCTCAAGGAGAGATGCTTTTGGACTCTGGAGTTGGAGAAGGTTCTTGAGAGTCCCTTGGATTGCAAGGAGATCAAACCAGTCCATCCTGAAGGAAATCAGTCCTGAATATTCATTGGAAGGACTGATGCTGAAGCTGAAACTCCAATACTTTGGCCACCTGATGTGAAAAACTAACTCATTGGAAAAGACCCTGATGCTGAGAAAGATTGAAGGCGGGAGGAGAAGGGGAAAACAGAGGATGAGACGGTTGGATGGTATCTCCAACTCGATGGACATGAGTTTGAGCAAGCTTCGGGAGTTGGTGATGGACAGGGAGGCCTGGCGTGCTGCAGTCCTTGGGGCTGCAAAGGGTCAGACATGACTGAGTGACTGAACTGAACTGAACTTTCCCTCAGAGCATGTTTAGCTTTCTTGTAAAGCATTGCTGTTTCTTTGTGACACTATCATCCCTCCACTGTGGCATTTGAGGAAGCGGTGACCACATTCACTAGCAAAGAATCCATTGAGCCAGAGGAAGCCACCCTCTTCCTCAGGGGCCCTTGTGTGTCACAGTGATCTGCTGTTAGATGCATTTCCCCCTTGAACCATCCTGCTTAAAACATCAACAGTGAGCCCCCAAATGCCAAATCCAACAAACATCCCTCAGTCCTATACTTAGGTACAGTCCTATACCTATAGTCCCTGAGACTATACTTTTGGAAACGGTAGGTTTTATTTTTCAGTATCTCTTGTTCAAAACCTTCTTCTGCCTTGACTTTCTTAACGCTGAATTCTCCAGGGTCTTTGACCACCTCTCTGAAGTTTCCTTCCCATCCTCCTTCTCAGAGTCCTTGTCCTTTGAGCCTTCCTTAAAGGCAGGAACGCCCCAGGCATCCGCCTCCAGCTCTGGCATCTTCTAACAATGTGCTCCACTGAAGCAACACGCTCTGTGATGTGGGGTCTCCAACAACTTCCATGACAGTAACTTGGAGCACGTTAACCCTAAGTCAGGCTTCGATGTAGTTTCAACATTTAAGGTTAAGGTGTTTAACACTATATATATATGTGTGTGTATTTACATAATGTTTTCCCTGAAACCTGCTTTCCCTCACGTATTCCTTACCTAATAATGCGTGGATGGTAAGTCACTTCAGTTGTGTCTGACTCTGTGTGACCCTATGGGCTGCAGCCTGCCAGGCTCCTCTGTCCATGGGATTTTCCAGGCAAGAATACTGGAGTGGGTTGCCATGCCCTCCTCCAGGCGATCTTCCTGACCCAGGGATCGAACCGTGTCCCTTAAGTCTACCTGCATTGGCAGGCAAGTTCTTTACCATTAGTGCCACCTGGGAAGCCCATTCCTTCTTCAGCCAATGGAATTCACATTTTCCAAGTCATGCAGGTCATAAACAAGATGGTCATCTTTCATGTCCACACTTTCCTCGCTTGTCTTGCTCATCTAGGCAGGCTGGAGAATATTTGTCATAGGCATTTGTCACGCTGGGTTCAGTCCCAGCTCTTCCGTTTCACAGCTCTGTGATCTTGAGCAAGCTACTTCACTTCTCTAATCCTCATTTCCTGAATCTGGAAAGCACGTTTGAGGAACAGAACATGCCTCACGGGACTGTTATGAAGATTTAAAGAGACACAAGTGTGTGGTGCCCTTAATACAGTGATGATCGCTGAGAAATCGGGCCGTGTATATTTTACTGCTGGTGATGTGTGGGGTTCTGACTCTGGACTATCTTTTGATTGCATTCCCTTTTTATACGTCTGCTGTCACTGCCTTTGTTTATTTCCTTTTCTTTTCTCATGGGGATTATTGCATCTGACTAGCCTCCTTGTTTATAGCTTCTCACCCTTTAAATCCATCATTCATACTGTCACAAGCTTTTACTAAAGCCCAGACCTATTCATACCGCACTGAGCTGCTTTAATGCTCCAGCAGCTTCCTGTGGTCTGCAGGATAACATTCAGGCCCTAGTGTGGCATCCAGGCTCTCAGTAATCTGCTTACAACTTGCTTTCCTCATCGCACACTTTGGGCTGCAGCCACACTGGACTCCACTGTTCCTGAGTGCATTTTCATAAGCCTGTGACTTTTTAACCAAAAAAAAAAAAAAAGATCCTGCAGCCCCAGCCTGAAATTCTCTGTCCTGATCACTCTTCAGATATGACCTCACATTCCTTTCCTTTCTGTTCTGTTAGCAGATTTCCCTCTTACGGTCCTCCCCATTTTTAACCTCATCACAGTGGTGTGTGTGTTCATTTCTGCAACAGCGTCGTAAGCTCCTCCAGAGCAGGGACCCTATCCAGTTCTTTGGACAGGGTCCCAACAGTGAGCTCAACGTGGCAGACGATTAGAAAACACTAACGTGAATGAATTTGTAAGTCGAACATTCTTAGTTAGGATTTCATACCTGTGAATTCTGCTCCTTCGCCAGATTGGTTTGTTTGTGTTTTGATCACTGCTTGCCTCTCTTCGGTGGTCCTGAGGGACACACGTGGCCCGTCCCCAGCCCTGTGCCATGCTAGCCTGACCACGAAGCGCAGAGAGGAAGTGGGAGGCGGCATGTTCACAGCGGCATAAGTGAGGTGTTAAAAATTAAATCTGAGATATAACTGCTAGTTATAATAAGTAAACAGATTAATAGAGGATTTTAAAAATTAAAATAGCGAGAATAGTAGCGACAAGTATCCAGATGCAAGGTGTTTCCTGGAATTACTATCTAGTCTCGCACACCCTCAGAACCATCAGTTCTAACTTTACTTAGAAACAGGTACAGTTAAAAGAAATGCTGCTTTATTTTGTACTGCATAATCGACAGATACCTTTCCAGTGTTCGTGCAGTTTTATTTCACAGTCTCATTTATTTCTTGATTTTTTGAAGTTCCAGGCCAAATATGAGCCCTGTGGAGTTAATGAACAAAAACATGTTTTCTGTCTCTATTAAAACCTTGACTATAGGCTGTTCCACAGTGAATACACCTCAGTTTCTTAAACAAGGAGGCAATATGCCCTGAACCACTTTTAGAGAAAATTAAGGAAGGCACCTACGTTGGTGTCATGTAGTGGAACCATTCCAAGCCCCCAAATGCCTGCTAATACAATCTTTTTATTTTCAAAATAAATGAAAACTCCATTCACTTGGCTGAAACACACTTTATTTAAGCTTCTGCCTTTAAACATTTATCACCCCACATAATTCCTCTTGTGATTCTACTGTCCTAATTGTAAGACCTACCCTCCAACATAAATGCTGGTAAATATATATTTTTTGGTCTCTCTTTTAAGTAAAATATTGGTTACTTCCTAAAATAAAATCCATATTTGCTATAGAAAATAAGAAAATACAAAAAAGAGAAGAAATTTGTTTTACCATCCAAATATAGCTACTCTTTGTATTGTAACATTTTAGATATTTTCTTATATGTTTTGCATTTTATATAGTTGTGATCTGCTAGATAGAGTCTTATAGAGTTATGTCCTTATTCTGTCATTTAACATTTAACACATTTCCCACATTAATAAAACTATTTGTATATAAAAGTTAATAGCCATATGAATATATCATCATTTATTAACCATTCTCTTATTAATAAGTACTTTAGTGTGTTTTATGGTTTTAGTCTTTATAAATAAAGATGCTCTGAACAGTTGGTATCATAAAATTTTTCTTCATGGTTAGATGAGACAGAAAATCAACTGTCTTTGAAGCCTACAGTTCCTCCCATCTCATAGAAACAGAAACCCAGTTCCTATGGGGAATATATTACATTATCTTATTGAAATCAGTGTCAGCCGTGCAATTAGATGTGTGGACGTGATCTTCAGAACACTGCCTCTTTCCTGGAAGCTGTGATTGGCTCAGGGAAAGGTATATGATGCAGGCGAGGATAATCAGAGATTCTTAAAGTACTTCTTGGGTTGGGCTTTTACTCAGGCTACTAACCTGGTAGGCAGCTTTGCTTGTTGTTGGGAGGAAATCTGCCTGGATGATGGGGGGAAAAGAACTTTGAATTAAACCATTTAATTAATTAAACCATGAATTAAACCATTTAAACCATGTATAGAACATTTCAACCCAGAGCAGCAGAATGCATATTTTTTCGTCAAGTGCACTTACACCTTTCTTAAGGATGGTTAGATCAAAAAACAAGTCTTAACAAATTTTAAGTTGCAACCATATCAAGTATCTTCTCTAACCACAGTGGGATGAATCTAGAAATTAACAGGAAAGGAAAACTTGAAAAGTCACAAGTATGTGTAAATTATACAACACTCTTGAACAACCAATGGCTCAAAGAAGAATTGAAAAGGAAAACTAGAATATATCTTGAGACAAATGACAACGTGACATACCAAAAGTGGGACGCAACAGAAGCAGTACTGAAAGGAAAGTTTATACCACTAAACACCTACATTAGGAAAAAAAAATTATCTCAAATAAGTGACCTAGTGATACACATCAAGGAACTAAAAGATGAAGAGCAAACTAAACCCAAACTTAGCTGAGGGAAGACAATAATACAGATTAGAGAAGAAATGAATGAAACATAGGATAGAAAAAAAGCAAAAAAAATCAGTGAAACCAGAAGTTAATTTTTTAAAAGAAGATAAAATTGACAAAACTTTAAGGTTGTCAAAACTTTTAAAAGATAAACAAAATTGACCAACCAAGAAAATAAACAAAGGACTTAAATAAATAAAATCAGAAAAGGAGACAACAACTCTAACCACACAAATACAGAGGATTATGAGACTACTATGAGCAACTATATGCCAACAAATTGAATAATCTAGAAAAATGAGTAAATTCCTGGAAAATATATGTTACCAAGATTGAATGATGAAGAAAGAGAATATTTGAAAAGAACTAAAATTAGTAAGGAGATTGAATCAGTAATCAAAAAATTCCCAACAAAGAAAAGCTCAGGACCAGGCAGCATTACTGGTGAATTCCACCATTTAAAGAATTAATGCTAATTCTTCTTAAATTCTTCCCCAAACCTGAAGAGTGAGGAACACTTCCATACATATTTATGAGGCAAGAATTGCCATGATACCAAAGACAGAAAAAGCCATTACAAGAAAACGATAAGCCAGTACCCCTGATAGATATAGATACAAAAAATCTTCACCAACATACCAGTGAATCAAATCAAACTCACAGCACATTAAAAGGATCAGATAGCATGGCCAAGTGGGGTTTGTCCCTGGGATGCAAGGATGGTTCAATGTGCAAAAATCAGTCACTGTGACATTTTACCACAGAGGATAAAATTACACGATCATATCAACAGATGCAGAAGAAGCATTTATAAATTCAACTCCTTTTGTGATTAAAAAACACTTAACAAACTAAGAATAGAGTGAAATTTCCTCAACATAATAAAGACAATTTGGAATGCCCAGAGCTAACATACATAATATTGAAAAACTGAAAACTTTTCCTGTGGTGTCAGGAATGAACTAAGGATGCTCCTCCTCACAACTTCTATTCATCATACTGGAAATTCTAGCCAGAGCATTAAGCAAGACCAAAAAAAAAAAAAAAAAAAAGAAATGCATTCAAATAGGGAAGGAAGAAGTAAAATTATCAGTTTGCAGATGACTTAATCTTATTAAGTCCTAAGATTCCACAAAAAGTTAATAATGAATTCATATAAGATGCAAGATATAAAATCAACATACAAAAATAAGTTGCATTTCTATACACTAATAGTAAAGAGGGCTTCCGTGGTGGCTCAGAGGTTAAAGCGTCTTCCTGCAATGTGAGAGACCTGGGTTCGATCCCTGGGTCAGGAAGTTCCCCTGGAGAAGGAAATGGCAACCCACTCCAGTATTCTTGCCTGAAGAATCCCAAAGATGGAGGAGCCTGGTAGGCTACAGTTCACAGGGTTGCAAAGAGTCGGACACGACTGAGCAACTTCAATTTCAAACTTTTCAATAGTAAACAACCTGAAAAGGAAATTAATAAAATAATCCCATTTACAGTAATATCAAAAGAAATAAAATACTTAGGAATAGGGCTTCCCTGATGGCTCAGACAGTAGAGTCTGCCTGCAATTGGGAGACCCAGGTTTGATTCCTGGGTCAGGAAGATCCCCTGGAGAAGGAAATGGCAACCCACTCCAGTGTTCTTGCCTGGAAAATCCCATGGACAGAGGAGCCTGGCTGGCTATGGACCATGGGGTCACAAGGAGTCGGACATGACTGAGCAAGTAATATTTAACACTTAGAAATAAACTTAACCAAGGAGGCAAACCACTTTATACACTAGAAACTATAAGATACTAAGGAAAGAAATTAAAGAAGCTACAAATAAATAGAAAGGCATCCCACGTTCATGGTTTGGAAGACTTAATATTGTTAAAATGTCTCTACTATCTAAAGCCATCTATAGATTCAGTGCAGTTCTTACCAAAATTCCAGTGGTGCTTTTTATAGAAATAGAGAATGTAACCTAAAATTCACATGAACCACAAAGGAACCTGAATAGACAAAACAATCTCGAGAAAGAACAAAGCAGCAGTCCTCATGCTTCTGACTTCAGGACATATTACAAAGCTAGATCAAGAAATTGTCTTCCAATGTCTTATATCAAATCGTATTTCCATAACATTTATTAAGGGAGTCCCTTTTATTGCATCCTTGTCAAAACAGAATATTCTCAATTTTAAGTGTTGGTTATATTTTATTGTCAAGAAATGATTTACCTGTTTATTTCTATTTCTTCTATTGCCTATAAGTTTACTAATGCCTTTCTTCATATAGAATTGGTTGTGTTTAAAATTTTTAAACATTGCTTCTCTGGCATATAAATAGCTCACTATTGTTCTGTTTGTCAGTGGAGGGTATGAGTTAAAGTGGAATAATGTGGGTGGTAAAGAGGCAATTAATTATGAAAAATTTTATTATTTTAAACCTGCATGTCAGTAAGTTAAAAAATTCAGAAACTCAGCCATTAGAATTCTTCCTTGCTAATTTCTTTTCCTTTCTACCAAGAGAGTAAGTAAACATTCTTGGAAACATGTATGTTTCCAGCATGTATTTGAAGTCTGTGGTTGATTCCCTTAAGTTTTCAGGAAGAGCAAAACTGTATAGAACTGATCCATTGTGGAAGCATCTTTCTAAGAAGGCTGGAAGGTACTAACAGTTCCGTGAGATGAGATGAGATGAGATGAGATGAGATGAGATGAAGTCACTCAAGTCGTGTCTGACTCTATGCGACCCCATGGACTGTAGCCTACCAGGCTCCTCTGACCGTGGGATTCTCCAGGCAAGAATACTGGAGTGGGTTGCCGTTTCCATCTCCAGGGGATCTTCCCAACCCAGGGATTGAACCCAGGGATCGAACCCGGGTCTCCCGCATTGGAGGCAGACGCTTTAACCTCTGAACCACCAGGGAAGCCCCAACAGTTCCATAAGCCCTGAGATTCTGTTCTCTGTATTCCCAGTTGTCCTGTCCTTCAGGGGAGAGGCTTATGATATAAAGGTTGTCATAGCAACTTCAGTGATTCCCATGTATTTTGATAGGGACTATCAAACCTCTTACGTGTCTTGGTCAATGTACATTTCAAGGGTCCAGTGTAGTGCTTTACACAGAATCAGTGCTCAATAAAAATTTGCTAAATACCAACAAATGGATATTAAAAAAATGAATATCAATAGTGTTAGGATGGTGAGAGAGTCTTCCTAACCCATATCACTTTTCAGTAATTAGGAAAATTACTTAGAAACTTTTGCCAAGACATTAGCAAGTACTTTTCTAGGATTCAGAATTTTAGAGCTGCAAGGAACCTCAGACAATATCCAGTCCAACTCCTTTATTTACACAGACTAAGATACACTTTTTAAAAGCAGAGACCAGATTGGAGGCCAGCTTTCCCATTTTAATCAACGTGCCTTTCCTTTGAAGGAAAACTACTTTGCATACATATAGTCATCAAATTTTGAGTCTGATCCCTGGAAGAGAAATGATAATTCATCTAATTTTTTCATATGTCAGGATAGTGATTAAGCTTATAAATGAGTGAATATATTTTGTTTGTAGCTTTTCCCTTTGAATTTTAATGTGAATTTTATTTTGGTATTAGTGGCCTGAAATTTCCTTTGGCTAGAATTTCATAACAAAGATTGCTGATTGTGCATCAGAAACAATGTGAGCAACAAGACAATGAAATGGCACATTTAAAGTAGTAAAAACAAAATAAAATTGTCAGTGAAAATTTCATATGGATGGGTGAAAGTGAAAGTTGCGTCTGACTCTCTGCGACACCATAGACTGTATTCTCCAGGCTAGAATACTGGAGTGGGTAGCCTTTCCCTTCTCCAGGGGATATTCCCAACCTAGGGATTGAACTCTGGTCTCTCACATTGCAGGTGGATTCTTTACTAGCTGAGCTATCAGGGAAGCCCATTCTTCAAAATAAGGATGAAATGAAACTACTTTCAGGTAGGGAAAACAGAAGAGATAAAAGTAAAACAACAAAAACAGAAAAATTAAAGTTTCCCATGGAGTTCTTAATAACATATTTTCATCACTAATATTTATAGAGCCCCCTAAATAAGAATATGATACTTTAACAGTTTTTAAAAGTCATTTTCCTTTACTTTGTGTTCTTATTAGAGATACTAATTTCTCCAGGGTTATTGAATACTCAACATTAAAAAGTGCTACAAGGGTTATGAAGAACAACAGATAAAAATTGTTCTTTTATGAAATTTATAGGCAGATAAGCGTTTACTTAAAGTACCATGATACTAGGTAGGAGTTAACAGAGACACTAAGACACCAGATAAAACACTGGGAATATATGGAAATAAAAGGGAATACTTTAGAGTGGGAGAATGAAAGATAATTTTTGAAAAAGGCTCTGAACTAGCCAAATTGGTTAATTATACCTTTTCTCTTGTACACAATTTCTCATTTTCTATGGCTTCCTTCAAGATTTTCTTTTTCCTTACTTTCAATAACGTGATTATGCACAGGTGCATAGGTGCATAGGTAGACGTGCACTGGTAGAGTTCTCTGACATTTTCTTTGTTGTTCAGTCACTAAGGCATGTCCGACTATTTGTAACCCCATGGATTGCAGCATTCCAGGCTTCCCTTTCCTTCACTGTCTCCTGGAGTTTGCTCAAACGCATGTCCATTGAGTTGGTGATGTCATCCAACCATTTCGTTCTCTCTCACCTCTTTCTCTTTTTGTCCTCAATCTTTCCCAGCATCAGGGTCTTTTTCAATGAGTCACATCAGGTGGTCAAAGAATTGGAGTTTCAGGTCAGCAACAGTCCTTACTATTTGTAATTTATTGAGTCTTTTTCTGTTTGTAAGTCAGTGTTTTTCTCAAATTTGAAAATTCTTGTGCATTATTTTTCAAATATAATTTTCTTTCCCAGTCTCATTCTCTTCTCTTTTAGGACTCCAGTTAGACATAAATTAGACTAGTATGGATTTTTTCCCATACATACCTGAGGGTTTGTTTATTTTTCTTCACCATTTTATCTTTCTGTTGCTGAAATCAAATTTACTGACTTTTTAAAGCCTATGAGTAAATTTTTAAATTTCTACTTTTGTTCTTTTCCATCCTAGCATTTCTTTTTTTTAGTTTCCATTTTCTTTCTGCTGAAATTCTCTACCATTTCACTCATTAAGATTAAATTTGTCTTTTTAAGATAAATATATATTATTGCTTCAAGTTTTTTCTCTTCCATCTCAGATTTGGTTTCTATCAATTACCCTTTGTCTTCACTACAGATTAAAATTTTTTGTTTCTTTGAATGTCTTTTGATTATTTAAATGAAATACTGGACTTTTCGATTAATACATTGTAGAGACTAGATGTTTTTGATTTTTTTCTGAAGTATATCCATTCTTACTTCCCCCAAATATTATTATAAACAAAAAAGGCAGAAAAAATGGTACAGATTGTATGATTCCATTCTATGATATTCTAGAAAAGACAAAACTACAGAGGCAAATCCAGATAGTGGTTGCCTGGGACAGAGAATGAAGTGAATTGATTGCAAGGGGGCATGAGGGAAACTCTGTTGTTGATGAAAATGTTTTGTATCTTGAATGGGGTAGTAATTATATGGTTACTTGTTAAAAGTCATCAACCCAAACATCTTATAACGTGTGAGCTTTCTTGTATATAATTTATAACTCAGTAAAGTGTTTAAAAAATAAAAAAATTTAAACATTGTTAAACACTAAAATGATGTGTTACAAATTTGTGTTGAATTTATAAAATATGTTGTATATTGAAATGCTTGAGATGAAGAAAATTTGAGAGGAGTTTTGTTTTACTCACTTTGATATACCTCTAATCCTAGCATGTTGTTCACTGAAAGTTACTGCTCAGTACATTATTTTAAAATTCATGTTTACTTCTATAAAGCCAGTTACCTTGAAATGTTGAATGACCTGGATATTTGAACATATCCTATTCATCTCTAAGTTAAAGACATCAGTTCAGTTCACTTCAGTTGCTCAGTCATGTCCGACTGCAGCACTCCAGGCCTCCCTGTCCATCACCAACTCTCAGAGCTTGCTCAAACTCATGTCTATTGAGTCAGTGATGCCATCCAACCATCTCATCCTCTATTGTCCCC
Source organism: Oryx dammah (assembly GCF_014754425.2). Classification (NCBI taxonomy): domain Eukaryota; kingdom Metazoa; phylum Chordata; class Mammalia; order Artiodactyla; family Bovidae; genus Oryx; species Oryx dammah. Next base: position 621,026 of record NW_024080475.1, read on the forward strand.
TTCTCCTCCCTCCTTCAATCTTTCACAGCATCAGGGTCTTTTCTAATGAGTTCTTCACTTTTAGGTGTCCAAAGTATTGGAGTTTCAGCTTCAGCATCAGTCCTTCCAATGAATATTCGGACTGATTTCCTTTAGGATGGACTGATTGGATCTCCTTGCAGTTGAAGGGACTCTCAAGAGTCTTCTTCAACACCACAGTTTAAAAGCATCAGTTCTTCAGCACTCAGCTTTCTTTATAGTCCAACTCTCACATCCATACATGACTATTGGTAAAACCATAGCTTTGACTAGATGGACCTTTGTCAGCAAACTAATGTCTCTGCTTTTAAGTATGCTGTCTAGGTTGGTCATAGCTTTTCTTCCAAGGAGCAAGTGTCTTTTAATTTCATGACTGCAATCGCCATCTGCAGTGATTTTGGAGCTCAAGAAAATAAAGTCTTTCACTATTTCCATTGTTTCCCCATCCATTTGCTATGAAGTAATGGGACCAGATCCCATGGTCTTAGTTTTCTGAATGTTGAGCTTTAAGCCAACTTTTTTACTCTCCTCTTTCACTTTCATCAAGAGGTTCTTTAGTTCTTCTTCACTTTCTGCTATAAGGGTGATATCATCTGTGTATCTGAGGTTATTGCTATTTCTCCTGATAATCTTGATTCCAGCTTGTGCTTCTTCCGCCCAGCATTTCCCATGATGTACTCTGCTAGAAGTTAAATAAGCAGGGTGACAATAGACAGCCTTGATGTACTCCTTTTCCTATTTGGAACCAGTCTGTTGTTCCTTGTCCAGTTCTAACTGTTGCTTCCTGACCTGCATACAGGTTTCTCAAGAGGCAGGTCAGGTGGTCTGGTATTCCCATCGCTTTCAGAATTTTCCACAGTTTATTGTGATCCACACAGTCAAAGGCTTTGGCGTAGTCAAGAAAGCAGAAATAGATGTTTTTCTGGAACTCTCTTGCTTTTTCAATGATCCAGTGGATGTTGGCAATTTGATCTCTGGTTCCTCTGCCTTTCCTAAATCCAGCTTGAACATCTCGAAGTTCATGGTGCATGTACTGTTGAAGCCTGGCTTGGAGAATTTTGAGCATTACTTTGCTGGCGTGTGAGATGAGTGCAACTGTGTGGTAATTGGAACATTCTTTGGCATTGCCTTTCTTTGGGATTGGAATGAAAACTGATCTTTAAAGTTAAAGGCATAGTTTCCTAAAGGAGAGATCTTTATTTTAATAACTAATGAATCTTATCAAGTGCTGTGCAGTAACTTACATCATTTGGTGTTTCCAACACCTCAACCTAACCACTTTGATCCACATTCTCCTTAATCCAAGTTCTATTAGGAAATTGGTTCAAAATTGTACCAAGTGAAATATGGATAAAAATAAATCTCTGTCAGAGAGGTATGGTAAACATTAGCAATGCAGGAGACACAGAAGCTGTAGGTTTGATACCTCAGTCAGGAAGATGCCCTGGAGGAGGGCATGGCAACCCACTCTAGCATTCTTGCCTGGAGAATCACATGGACAGAGGAGCCTGGCCGACTAGAGTCCATATAGTCAATCAGAGTTGGACATGCCTGAGCGACTGAGCATGCCCCCTCCCATAATTGATTTCTGTGGAAAATTACGTTTTATCATGTGTGAATGTCTCCCCCTCCCCCACAGCTTTAGTGAGATATTATTGACATATAACATTGTGTAAGTTTCAGATATATAATGTGATGAAAAGAGGAACATATCTGTTACTACACTGTTACCACAGCATTAGTTAAAACATTAATCCCCTCATATAATTACATTTTTTTTGGTGGTAAGAATGTTTATGATCTATTTTCAGCAACTTTCATGTATATAACACAGTGAATGTCTTTTAGAAAGTGGATATATTAATTTCAGCTCAGACAGTTGCTCTCTGAAAATGAGATCAGGGTGAAGAGCAGAAATTTAAGTTTATGTGGGAAAATTTGCTTTGAATTGAGCTGAAAAGATCCATTATAATACAGTGCGCTTGGAAACTGTCAGGCTTGTGAGTTGCCAAATGCTCCTTGGAATGAGGAGTTGCAGGCAATTTTGAATCTGAGCCATTAGCTGTCACATAAATAGGAAGGCCAACTTCCTTAAAAGATATACATTCTCTTCAACTCGATATCAGAAGATCACTGATAATTTTAAGTGTGATTTTGTACTAAATGTCTGTATCAGAACTCTTTTGTTTTTTCTTAGGAATGCATTCTTGGAGCTCAAGTCCCTGCATATAATTTATCTGGGATAAAAAATGGGATCCCTTTCAGTTTTGATTATAAAGCTCTTTGGGGCTATTTTCCTTCAGTCTAATTTGATTGATTTGCTGCTTTTCATACTTGCTGACGGATATTAATAGAATATTTTTAAAAATATCCTTTAAAAATAAAGGATAAGGTAACTAACTTGTGGAAGATACTTAGTAATGGGGTATTTTTTATAATAAAATTTATTTAACACATTTGGAAAAAATGCTTCTAAATATTGTATTAATTATTGTAACTGTATCCTATGTAAATAATTCTCCATATAGGTCAAATTACTTACCAGGTAGTGAAATCCATGCTATATTCTAACAGATTAGGAATTGATATATAGCTCTGGACATATTAATAAAATAACAGAAGTGAAGCAATAAATCATGACCTGATTAAGGTCCTTCACTCATCAAATGAGAACTCAGAGCTCAGTAAGATAAATCACTGATTTTCCCATTCTGACTTACCGTCTCTCACTGTCCTCCCACTTTCCCTCCTCTTTCATTTTAAAAATAAAAATAATTGCCTACAATGAGCAACTTTTCTGAAGATCAGTCTGAAGCCAGTGCTCTTATGAATGAACTCCACATTAAACCTTGTGAAATCTTACAAACAAGGACTATACTTATAAGGTCTTTACCCACTAGAATCCAGTTGATTTTCAAGACAGATCATATGGACTGGGAATGGGGCATTTGTGGAGTCCCAGCCCTCTGTGGACCAATGTGCTATGTATTTTCATCCAGTCCTAACCTAGACACCTTTGCTTGACTGCAGATAACATTAACACCCTAGGCATCAGAAAATTAAAGGCCACTGGGATTGCATAAATAAATAAATATTGTATAACCATGCATACATGTAGGAACTTAGTAGTATGTTTCATAAAATGGCAAGTGAAAGACTTGTATAAATATAAGCTTGTATATAAAATTGGGTATAAAATATAAAATTGTATATAAAATATAAAATTGTATATAAATAAAATGAAAGTCTCAATTCAATAGCTGAAAATTATAATTAGACCAGTGATTTAAAATATTATAGATATATCTATATCTATAAAATATGTGTTGATGTATCTCTGTAGTATATAGACATATAAGATTTAGGTATGTCTATAAATATATACATAGATAACTATATAAGAATATATAAATTATAAAATATTAGATATTTATAAAACTTTTAATCATTGGTCCTACTGCTCTGTAGTGCTTTTCAACTATTGAGTTGTGACTCTCAATTTCTGAAATATGTATCATTTATACACTTTGTGTTCAAGGAAATATTTTCAAATCTTTCTCCTTCTTTCATAAGTAGAACATTTTTCCAATGTGTTCACAGTCAAGAAGAATTAAAAATAGATGAAAAGTTTTTTATGTCAACTACTTTTATAGACACTGTTTCTACTGTTTCCCCATCTTTATTTTTTGGGGCTCCAAAATCACTGCAGTTGGTGACTGCAGCCATGAAATTAAAAGATGCTTACTCCTTGGAAGAAAAGTTATGACCAACCTAGATAGTATATTCAAAAGCAGAGACATTACTTTGCCAACTAAGGTCCGTCTAGTCAAGGCTATGGTTTTTCCTGTGGTCATGTATGGATGTGAGAGTTGGACTGTGAAGAAGGCTGAGCACCAAAGAATTGATGCTTTTGAACTGTGGTGTTGGAGAAGACTCTTGAGAGTCCCTTGGACTGCAAGGAGATCCAACCAGTCCATTCTGAAGGAGATCAACCCTGGGATTTCTTTGGAAGGAATGATGCTAAAGCTGAAACTCCAGTACTTTGACCACCTCATGTGAAGAGTTGACTCATTAGAAAAGACTCTGATGCTGGGAGAGATTGGAGGCAGGAGGAGAAGGGGACGACAGAGGATGAGATGGCTGGAAGGCATCACGGACTCAATGGACGTGAGTCTGAGTGAACTCCGGGAGATGGTGATGGACAGGGCGGCCTGGCGTGCTGCGATTCATGAGGTCGCAAAGAGTCAGGCATGACTGAGTGACTGAAATGAACTGAACTGAACTTTTATAGAATACATATCCTAAATGTTAACATTTTCACCATGAGTTTCCTTTAATGACATCAAAAGGGTAATAATGAAAATATGATAAACATATTTATCATGAAATTACTAACTTTATTTTTTATGCTTCGAGTTGATGAGCACTGATAAATTTATGCCCTACCATGATTGTTCAGCATAGATTCTTGTGAATTCCACTGCTGTTTATAGCATATTTTCCTGTTCCACTAATATGTGTGTGTGTGTGTATACATATGCTGCTAAGTCGCTTCAGTCGTGTCCGACTCTGTGCGACCCCATAGACGGCAGCCCACCAGGCTCCCCCGTCCCTGGGATTCTCCAGGCAAGAACACTGGAGTGGGTTGCCATTTCCTTCTCCAATGCGTGAAAGTGAAAGTGAAAGTGAAGTCGCTCAGTCTTGTCCGACTCTTAGCGACCCCATGGACTGCAGCCTACCAGGCTCCTCCGTCCATGGGATTCTCCAGGCAAGAGTACTGGAGTGGGTGCCATTGCCTTCTCCGGTATATACATGACTGAAGCGACTTAGCAGCAGCAGCAGCATATATATATATATATATATATATATATACACACACACACACATATATATATATATATGAAACATTTCAGATGTATGTTTTTATTTGCAGTTGTAGGGTGTCAGTGATAAAGAAATGATGGCGTCCACATTGTCCCTGCTGTAGTAAGTCTAATTCTGAAACTAAGAAATGGTAATAGTTTTATCCTTGGCAAAATGTAATGTGCAAACAGTGATACTTTTCTATTCTGCTGATTTAAATTTCCCATGTTAAAATAGAAAGTGCAGTGTATGTGTGCATTTTAAAACTCTATCAGGATTGTTATTACTCTAAACCAAATGTGTGTGTAGTGTTTGGTGAATGTAAACAGATACAGTATCTTTGATAACCTTGTATCATCTGATTAGTGATTGTGCACAAGGGTAGAGATGGACATAAACAACTTTTAAATTTTCCTCATCTCCGTTGCCAGAGACAAGGTAGTTTTCTTTTAGGGGGATTCTTGAGAATGCTTTAAACCCCAACAAATTTTCATCTACTAAATTACAAGTTTTAAAGTAAAAAAATGGATGGGAGGTTTTGTTTATTTGTTTGTTTTGGTATCTTTGTGATTATTCAAGTAACATTAGAAGCAGATAAGAAGTCCTGGACTTCAGATGAGAACACACTAGATGGTGCTGTTATCCTGACAGCAGTGACGCCCAGGAAGCAATGCTGGTTAGAATAAAGCTAGAATAAAAGAAAGAATGTGCGGGCTGCGTATTGGATTTTGTCTTGCACCAGGATACACTAATATACGATTATATAATTCACAGCATTTGTATTTTACTCAGAAATGACTTGCTGAAGTTTTGTCTTAGCACAGCCTTGTGTTAATAAACAGGTGCCTGTGCATGTATGTGAACATACGTGTGTGTTCAAGATGGGGCAACTGTTCTGGTTTTACCTAATTTTATCTCCTGGGTCTTTCTTTCTTTTTGATTTATTTTTTTATTGAAGGATAATTGCTTTACAGAATTTTGTGGTTTTCTGTCAAACCTCAACATGAATCAGCCATAGGTATACATATATCCCCTCCCTTTGGAACCTCCCTCCCATCTCCCCCTGCATCCCACCCCTCTAGGTTGATACAGAGCCCCTGTTTGAGTTTCCTGAGCCATACAGCAAATTCCTGTTGGCTATCTCTTTTACATATGGTAATGTACATTTCCATGTTACTCTTTCCATACATCTCACCCTCTCCTCCCCTCTCCCCATGGCCATAAATCTGTTTTCTATGTCTGTTTCTCCACTGCTGCCCTGTAAATAAATTCTTCGGTACCATTCTTCTAGATTCCATATATATGTGTTAGAATATGATATTTATCTTTCTCACTCACTTCACTCTGTATAATAGGTTCTAGGTTCATCCACCTCATCAGAACTGACTCAAATGCATTCCTTTTTATGGCTTAGTAATATTCCATTGTGTATTTGTACCACAACTTCTTTATCCATTCATCCGTCAATGGACATCTAGGTTGCTTCCATGTTCTAGCTATTGTAAATGGTGCTGCAATGAACAACGGGATGTATGTGTCATTTTCAATTTGGTTTCCTCAGGGTATATGCCTAGGAGTGGGATTGCTGGGTCATATGGTGGTTTTATTCCTAGTTTTAAAAATATGGAATGCTTGATGAATTTGCATTTCATCCTTGTGCAGGGGCCATGCTAATCTTCTTTGTATCATTCCAGTTTTAGAATATGTGCAGCTGAAGTGAGCACCTCCTGGGTCTTTCTTAAAGACACACAAGGTTCCCATCAGATTTCCCTGGACATGGCTTACATCCTTCCAGCTGCTTGTCCCTCATGTTTTTTTCCCTCCTATGGGTGACTCCATCACCTGTTTCTAACAATGTCTTGCTTATTCTACAAGACCAAGTTCAAATGGTAAGCCTTCCAGGAAGCTGTTCCTGATTGCTTTTTATTCTTTCTTTACTTTAAATTTCTGTAACTCCTCCTTGTACTTTTCTTATGCATATCATACTCTGCCTTGTGTTATTTGTATACTTGCTGCTGCTGCTGCTAAGTCGCTTCAGTCGTGTCCGACTCTGTGCAATCCCATAGATGGCAGCCCACCAGGCTCCTCTGTCCCTGGGATTCTCTAGGCAAGAACACTGGAGTGGGTTGCCATTTCCTTCTCCAATGCATGAAAGTGAAAAGTGAAAGTGAAATTGCTCAATTGTGTCCGACTCTTAGAGACCCCATGGACTGCAGCCTACCAGGTTCCTCCATCCATGGGATTCTCCAGACAAGAGTACTGGGGTGGGTTGCCACTGCCTTCTCCAATTTGTATACTTACTATCCTGTAAACTCCTGGAGAACATGGACAATTTTAATGCAATTTTGTCTCCTTCCTGTTCCTATATCAACTTTTCCATCAAGTACTACATCTTGAATGTAACTGGTACTCACAAATGTGCATGCAAGGAAGGATGAAAATAATTATGAAATGGATTTTTTTTTTGACCATTTGAGAACAACAATTAATTGCCTGGGAAAGAAATGATCCACAATATTAATAATAGCTTTCTTTGTGTATAGCCTAAGTGATATTTACATATTTTCTCATTTTAAAACATTCTGTTGGGTTTTTTTTTTTTGGCTGACACACAGAATCACTGACTCAAACAACTAAAACAGTGGGTCTGAAGCCACTCTCTGAGGGATCTAGGATTCCCAGTTTAGATTTTTTGCTTCAACCTAAAAAGCAAAATACATTTGACTTTGAATCTTTTAGTGACTATCTGATCAAGATGGGAATTAAGGTATCAGAAATTATCTGAAAATGACAATATTGAGCCTGTCATATAGTAGGATCCAGATGAAAATCTTTGCTGCTCACCAAAAATGACTTATTATACATGTTGAGAAATCCCTTCATCAGTTCTCTTCCAACATAGACAATAGGGTGTGAACTTTTTTCAGCTATAAAATGACAGTAATTTATGTACCTCACAGAGGTTTTAAGATGATTTAATGGCATGGCATACACACAGTAGCCTGCTTAGAACTGGTTTATATTTATTTTCTTCTTTTCATCAGAGGCAGACAGTCTCTTTTTAGATAATTACACCAAAGTCCAGGCCTCCTGACTTCAAGTTCAGGGCCGCTTCTACCTTATGGATGCTGTTCTGGTTTGCCTTTACATATGTTGACTGAAAAAAAAATGTACAACTTGAGAATTGTGAGTTAAGTTCTATTTGGGGCAAAATGAGGACTGCAGCCCAGGAGGCAGCATCTCAGATAGCTCTCAAAGACAGCTCCAAAGCGGCAGTGGAACAAGGTCAATATACAAGGTTTTGGTGAAGGGGCAGTTCAGTACCATGAAGCACTCATTTTACCAGAAGGTTTTTGTTAGTCATGAGGATCTGATGTCACCATGAAGGGGTTTAGTGTTTCTCTAGATATGAGGAGATGCAAGGATTGAGACTGTAAAATCTGTTTCTAAAAAACATCCAACTATCTAAAGACCTGTCCCACCAGATTTCCTGGAGCACAGAGTGCCTCCCTCCACCCTGAACTCCTTCACGGGGTGTTGAAGGGCAACAGCTATAGCAGCAGGGGGTTCAATCTCCATAGAAAGTGAAGTTGTTCAGTGTCTGACTCTTTGCGACCCCATGGACTGTAGCCTACCAGGCTCCTCCATCCATGGGATTTTCCAGGCAAGAGTACTGGAGTGGGTTGCCATTTCCTTCTCCAGGGGATCTTCCCAACCCAGAGATTGAACCTGGGTCTCCCGCATTGGAGGCAGACGCTTTACAGTCTGAACCACCAGGGAAATCCATATCTCCATAGAGGAAGATGGCAGATGCCTTTGTTGTTCACTCATTGGCAATGCCCTTGGTAAGTGCCAATTTGTAGTTGAGACATACTTTAATTTCTTTTCAGTTATAATAATTTCCTTTTGCATCTATAAAGGATATAGCATGTCAGGGAAATATAGGTTAAGCTGTAGATTCTGCTCAGTGTTAGAATTTCCACAATTATAAGCGGTCAATATTTTAGACATTTGTTCTTTTCCAATATTTCTAAACTTTGAAATAAAGTCAAAGCCTGGGTGACTAGAGCATTTGATCTTTCACTCATAACTTGCTTTCTTTTTTGAGATTGTGAATTAAATGACCCCTTTGGCTATACTGGGTTTCCCTGGTGGCTCAGATGGTAAAAAAAAAAAAAAAAAAAAAAAAAATCCGCCTGTAATGTGGGAGACCTGGGTTTGATCCCTGGGTTGGGAAGATCCCCTGGAGGCAGGCATGGCAAGCCACTCCAGTATTCTTGCCTGGAGAATCCCCATGGGCAGAGGAGCCTGGCAGGCTACAGTACACAGGGTCGCAAAGAGTCAAGGACATGACTGAGTGACGGTATTTGGCTGTATTTGTGTTTCTGGCTTAATCAGTAAGGGCATTCAGAGTCTTAGTTGTCAATAAGCCGCCCCTTGACCTCCCTGATGTGTCCTCCAGTTATCAGAGCTAGAATTGCAGCACCTCTCTCCCCTCCCCTCCAAGCCGCTGTCTTCAAGGGCTTCACAGATTAATGAAGGCCTAGACTTCTGAGTCGGCGCTGCGTCTGCCTGCTAAGACCTTGTGTCTTCATTTTAGTAACAGCGATCGTGTGTTCTCCCTGTGAGAAGTCTAAAGTCCGGTTTTCACTGGCTGTGTTTTCTCTAACCAGCTCATAGTTTCCCCTCTGTGAGAGCTCCTAATCTCATGGTGATTTTTCATATTAGCTTTTTTTTTTAATGTAAATCTTCTGGAGATTAGGATCCTTCCGGGCAGGTAGTTCTAGGTTACTGACCCAAAGAACTATAGAAAAATATTTAAAGAAATTTATTGAGAATGTCTCTACACTCTAGAAGGAGAACCAAATGGACATCAAATAGTTCTGATAGGAGAATCCCTTTCCATTCACCTCTTCACCAGGATTTGTGCTAACCCTTTGTCATTGTGATTAAGAGAATGACCCTTTCCAGGCCTGTTGCCTCTTCCGTTCTGATTCTGGTCTGTTGCCCCACAGGTGGTGTAGAAAACTCCTAGCATCCAGCACTCTTAAAACTACTTTCAGATTCTACATTTCTGTTGATGCAATTGCTTACTTTGCCTCAAATATTAAATGTTTATTACTCACTTTTATCAATGTTTAAAGTGCCCTGGAGAATGCTGGTTGCCAAGTTGGGATGTTAGCATGGGAATGGCTGGTTTCCAAGGTCTCTGCCTCCATGAGCTCTGTTTTCAGCTCTCTCTGAACTGCCTGCTTCCCTGCAGCAAAGAGGAAGGTTATCGTCCACATTTTCTCATGAGAAGAGTTCCCTTTTGGCTTGAAGTACAATTTGTAAATAATAAATGCAACCATATTAAGATTCTTTTCATTTTACACAATTTAACATCCCTCCTGGTAGCAATGGTTCAGGGAAATACTAGTTTGTACTTTTACACTTTTTTTTTTTCCTGAAATTCTTGCTCATTATAGTGAGGGTTAGCATTATACCCTAAGCTAAACTTTGTTATCATATGAATTACAAGAACAATGTTTGGCTTTGGGATCTGATTAATTCAGCACACTCTGTTGATGCTTCTAAGTTTTAAATGTACAGGGGCTTTATTGTTATTTTAATTTATTTTCTTCTGTATATTCACAAGCAGCTTCCAACCTCCCATTCACAGGAAGGCATCTAGAAGGAACAGCACTGTGTATTCTTCACTCTCTATATAATTCAGTGTATAGCATGCTTACATTCTTCTGGGGAAAAAAGCTTAAGATTCTATACACTATGACTCTCATCAAAATTCCTTGAGAAATTTTCATAGTCTGTTATATATTCTATGTCCAAGAAGATAGCAAAAATTTTAAAACTAACTTATTAGTTAGCGAGAGCAGTCACAAGACTGGTTTGTCACAAGAGAAACCAGATCCAAATTCATCACCAAAGTCTGTTAAAATCTTTTTTTAATCAATTAGGAGGTAGAAAGACACATCATGGATTTCAAATGCCTTATTGAGTGCTTGAGTCATTGTCGGTGATTTCCCAGACAACTGGAGGTCTATTACTAGTGAACATATTTAAGTCATTAAATGACTGCATAGCTTTGATTGACAGAAATCCTAATTAAACATTTCTGGGAATGGTTTTATTTGGTTTGGCAGAAATGATTGTCAACTAGTATTGCATTGCAAGAATATGCGAGCACCACTGAAGCCATCTTTGAAATGTGCTTCCTGGTTTGTCAGGACACCTGCAGAAGATGATGACCAGCAGGCTATTCTGAAACACCGCTGTGTGTTAAGAAATGTGATGGTTGCAAGGAGGATATGGAGAAGAAATGCCTTCAAGTTTCTCTGAAATACAACCTCAACAATACTGAGTGGGGGTGAATTCCTAAGAAAGAACAGTAGCATGTACCAGTCAACCTGAATCTAAGATAAATGTTTAAACAGTGTTAGAGAGTTGAAAAATATTCTGAGAGCAGTTTACAGCCCAAGGAATGCATTACTTTATATATAATGGAAGACACCATGTATCTTTCCTACAGGAACTATACATACCTATAGTGACGTAATTAAATAGGATTTATTGCTGTATATTAAGGGTATTAATAATTGATCTGGTGAGTTAAATGAAAGCATATTTTATGAAACTAATCAAATTTTTGAAGTAAATGTCATTTGGATCTGTTACTTTTCACTTACATCTGAAACTCTAAACACTTTTTTTTTTTTTTCATGTGTAAAGCTTCCATCTCCTATGGAGATACTTAGCTGTAAACACCTTATTTACCTTTCTTTAGAAAGCCCGTTCAGAGAAGGCAATGGCACCCCACTATAGTACTCTTGCCTGGAAAATCCCATGGGCGGAGGAGCCTGGTAGGCTGCAGTCCATGGGGTCACTAAGAGTCGGACACGACTGAGTGACTTCCCTTTCACATTTCACTTTCATGCATTGGAGAAGGAAATGGCAACCCACTCCAGTGTTCTTGCCTGGAGAATCCCAGGGATGGCGGAGCCTGGTGGGCTGCCATCTATGGGGTCACACAGAGTCGGACATGACTGAAGTGACTTAGCAGCAGCAGCAGCAGAAAGCCCGTTCATTCTAAAACCTGTCCTCTTAATTTTAATTCTTAATTCTCTACAAGAAAATTTTAGATACCAAGGGAACATTTCATGCAAAGATTGGCTCAATAAAGGACAAAAAACAGTATGAACCTAACAGAAGCAGAAGATATTAAGAAGAGGTAGCAAGAGTACACAGAGGAACTGTGTGATATTGTACAGGAAGTGGAGATAAAGATGATCCCCAAGAAAAAAAAATGCAAAAAGGCAAAATGGTCATCTCAGGAGGCCTTACAAATAGCAGAGTTCCAAAGAATAGCAAGGAGGGATAAGAAAGCCTTCCTCAGTGATCAATGCAAAGAAATAGAGGAAAACAATAGAATGAGAAAGACTAGAGATCTCTTCAAGAAAGTTAGAGATACCAAGGGAACATTTCATGCAAAGATGGGCTCAATAAAGCAGAGAAATGGTATGGACCTAACAGAAGCAGAAGCTATCAAGAAGAGGTGGCAAGAATACACAGAAGAACTGTGCAAAAAAAGTTTTTAAAAAGATCTTAATGACCTAGATTGCCAGGAGAAATATCAATAACCTCAGATATGCAGATGACACAACCCTTATGGCAGAAAGTCAAGAGGAACTAAAAAGCCTCTTGATGAAAGTGAAAAAGGAGAATGAAAAAGTTGGCTTAAAGCTCAACATTCAAAAAACTAAGATCATGACATCTGGTCCCATCACTTCATGGGAAATAGATGGGGAAACTGTGGAAACAGTGTCAGACTTTATTTTTGCGGGCTCCAAAATCACTGCAGATGGTGACTGCAGCCATGAAATTAAGATGCTTACTCCTTGGAAGGAAAGTTATGAACAACCTGCTGCTGCTGCTGCTAAGTCACTTCAGTCGTGTCTGACTCTTCGTGGCCCCATGGACTGCAGCCCACCAGGCTCCTCCATCCATGGGATTTTCCAGGCAAGAGTACCGGAGTGGGGTGCCATCAGCTTCTCCAATGACCAACCTAGACAGCATATTAAAAAGCAGAGATATTACTTTGCCAACAAAGGTCCGTCTAGTCAAGTCTATGGTTTTTCCAGTGGTCATGTATGGATGTGAGAGTTGGACTGTGAAGAAGGCTGAGCGCCAAAGAATTGATGCTTTTGAACTGTGGTGTTGAAGACTCTTGAGAGTCCCTTGGAGTGCAAGGAGATCCAACCAGTCCATCCTAAAGGAGATCAGTCCTGGGTGTTCATTGGAAGGACTGATGCTGAGGCTGAAACTCCAATACTTTGGCCATCTCATGTGAAGAGTTGACTCATTGGAAAAGATCCTTATGCTGGAACAGATTGAGGGCAGAAGGAGAAGGGGACGACAGAGGATGAGATGGTTAGATCGCATCACCGACTTGATGGACATGAGTTTGAGCAAACTCTGGGAGCTGGTGAAGGACTGGAAAGCCTGGGGTGCTGCAGTCCATGGGGTTGCAAAGAGTCGGACATAACTGAGCAATTGAACGACAACAGGAATCCTGTTAATTTTGAAAACTGACCTCTTAATTCTATTAGATTTATGTTCTGTACAATTTGACAATAAAGAAAAAACATTGAAGTGAACACCAGGATAAACTTCTAAGTGGTACAAAATCCTGTACATTGTATGATGCTATGAATCTGCCATGATGAAATGAGGGAAATAGCACCTTAATTTGCACAGAAGACATTTTCATATACACAAAGGATTTTGGGAAAATACGTGCCTGATGTTAAGATATTGACAAATGAATTTGCCAGACATTGGCTTTTGAAGCTGGAACATATTAGTTTAGGGCTGTACAGCCTTGGTATATCCCAGAGTAAGTCAATGTGGTAGCCTCAGATGTGGACTCAGACCAAACTGTATCTAACTCTCTCAATTTACTCTCTCTCTCCCCACTGCCCTCTCCCACACTCTTGCTGTCTTTTGCTTAAGTCTGAACTTTAGCATTATTGCAATAAGAAAGTTTGCTTGTACCAATAACTTTCTTGTCAAGAGACATCTGTTCTGTTATGAACAGTCTCTTAGTAAAGCATCAATCATGTCTTACTTGTAAAGCAAAACACATTTTTGGTGTCCCTAGATAGCAAAATACTGCTGAAAAAACAAACTGTGCAGAAATATTAACTGTGGCACATTAATATATGCATTCGAGCGACTTTTGTTTGTCTACCATTGGTGCCATGTGATTTTGACAGTATAAGCTGCTGACCTCTTGTCTCTGGAACCACAGAGGACTTATCAATGTCCTCCCTAGAAGCTTGTAATGGGCTGATTGCCATGGAGATCCACACAATGAGAATACGATGCTGTATTTTAGGCGCTTTGGTCCAAAATGCTAAAAGCACAACTGATAAAATGTTGCAATTGTTCTGGGTGACTTTTGAAGTTTGAACCCATAGTGTCAAGCTACCTGTGAACTTTGAGTCAGTCATCTGGTTGCTTTGCTTCATGGACATAAGACATCTGGATGGTGGACTTGAGCTTCTGATTAACATCCCGATGGCTTTGTATTTTGCTGTCGGGCTCACTGCTTGCATTTATAAAACGAGATTCTCTGCTTTGGGGCCAGATTATTACTTTCTAAGCGCCCGTCAACTTCATGTGTAACAGCTTATATTGGATGTGTTGTTCTTTGCCTACCTCAAGGCTTGAAGTGGGGTATAAGAGAGAAATTATTATAGTTTGGGCAAATATTTCTGTACCAGAAGCCAACCTTGGATGTCGTTAGGGCTAAAAGTAATGTGTCAATCAGTGTTCAGTTAGGAAAAAAAAAATCATGTTATGTATTTCAAGTGGGAGGGACTAGGTACAAAGGGCTTATGAGGACTGGTGGGGCAAAGGGGAGGAAGAGAAGGAGCCAAGGGAGTGAAAAGGAAGGAATGATGTGCAGAGATCAGGATTCTGCCAGTGCTCCTAGCTCAGCCCCCAGAACTTGCACCTGTAGCCTCCTGGAGCTTCCAGAGCCGCAGGCACCACTCGGGGGCTGTGCGGACAGCCCATCCCCACATCCCCGACAGCAAAAGTCCCGAGCTGCCAGCAGTGTCCACTGCCGTGGGAACCAGAGCAGGAAACTTGTCTGTCCCTCCTGCTTTCTGATCTCTTGACCACAGTTTCAAATGACAGAACTCAACAGGGAGCTGAATGACCAGAGAAGGGAGTGTGGGGAGCATAGTCTGCAGAACCCCAGAACCCAGTGCAGACATTGGGGGCGGGGGTGGAACTAGAGACGAGGGGTGAATGAACAGCCCCAGGACCCAACAGAGTCAGTGGTATTCTGCTTGGTTAATGTTTTATACTCATAAAATCAGACGATCATTAACATCAAAGACAAGACACAAAGACTGGTTATAAAGGGAGGTACGGACAGGGGAGAGTTGTTACATAAGCACAGGGAGTGATCAGTGGGATTTGTAAAGGTGGGAAGGACACTTTCCTGTCTAGCCTGTCAGCCTGCCTCTCAAGTAAACTAAGGCAGCAGAGCTGTTAAAAATTATTACTTTTAGTTTCTCAAGCAATATATAAATGTATTCTCCGTCTAAGACATTAGATTTTTTCTTGAAGTATAGTTGACATACAATATCATGTTAGTTTCAGGTGTATAGCACAGTGACTTGACGATCGAATACATTATGAAATGTTCATGAGGCAGCTCAGTCGCCGTCTGGCACCCATACAGTTATTCTAGTGTTATTGGTTCTGTTCCTTATACTGAGACCTATTCATTTTATAACTGCCTATATTTATCTTACAGTTGAAAGTCGGTATCTCTGTGGCTGTTCAGTCACTCAGTCGTGTCCAGTTCTAACTGTTTGCTTCTTGACCTGCATACAGGTTTCTTAGGAGGTAGGTAAGGGGGTGTGGTATTCCTGTCTCTTTAAGAATTTTCCACAGTGTGTAGTGATCCACACAGGGGCTTTAGTGTAGTCAGTGAAGGAAGCAGAATTGTATCTCTTAATCCCCTTCGTCTATTTTGTGCAACCCCTTCAACCTGCTCCCCTCTGTGACCAGCACTTTGTTCTCTTTATCTGAGTCTGTTTTGCTTTGTTTGTTTGGCTTTCATTTTTTACAAATAAATGAGACCATCCATGTTGTCATAAATGGCAAGATTTCATTTATTTTATGACTAATATTCTATTATATATATTGTGAGTATATGCACACACATATTATATAAATATAAACAAACACATCTTCATTATCCACTTAACCATCCATTGATGGACATTTAGGTTGCTTCCTTAGCTTGGCTATTGTAAACAATTCTGTAATGAACATAGAGATGTATATACATTTTTGAATTAGTGTTTTTACTTTCTTAAGTAGATACCCAGAAGTGAAATTGCTGGATCCTATTGTAATTCTATTTTTAACCTTTTGGAGAAACTCTGTACTGTTCTCCACAGTTTACAGTTCCATTCAGTTTAGTCGCTCAGTTGTATCCGACTCTTTGCGACGTTATGGACTGCAGCACACCAGGCTTCCCTATCTATCACCAGCTCCCAGAGCTTGCTCAAACTCATGTCCATTGAGCTGATGATGCCATCCAACCATCTCATCCTCTGCCATCCCCTTCTCCTGCCTTCAGTCTTTCCCAGCATCAGAGTCTTTTCCAATGAGTCCATTCTTCGAATCAATTGTCCAAAGTATTGGAGCTTTAGCTTCTGCATCAGTCCTTCCAATGAATATTCAGGACTAAATTCCTTTAGGATGGACTGGTTGGATCTCCTTGCAGTCCAAGGGACTCTCAAGAGTCTTCTCCAACACCACAGTTCAAAAGCATCAATTCTTTGGCACTCAGCTTTCTTCACAGTCCAACTCTCACATCCATACATGACCACTGGAAAAACCATAGCTTTGACTAGATGGACCTTTGTTGGCCAAGTAACGTCTCTGCTTTTGAATATGCTGTCTAGGTTGGTCATAGCTTTTCTTCCAAGGAGCAAGCATCTTTTAATTTCATGGCTACAGTTACCATCTGCAGTGATTCTGGAGCCCAAGAAAATAGTCTGTCACTGTTTCCACAGGTTACATTCTCTACCAGTTTACATTCCCACCAACAGTGCATGAGGATTCCTTTTCTCCACATCCTCACCAGCACTTGTTACTTGTTGTCTTTTTGATGATAGCTATTCTGGCAGGTTTGAGGTCACCTCTCACTGTGGCTCTGATTTACACTTCCCTGATGACTAGTAACCTTTCCACATGGAGACATTAACACTTATAGGTGCAGGCTTATCCTCCTTTGTTTACCAAGCCAACCCTAGTAACTTTCCAAGAAATAAGTCAGTTTGATGTGTATCCAGAGCCTGAAATATCCTTCAGTAGAAAAATGACCAAGTAAAATGTAGCATCATTATTCTACAGACCATTTATGTTGCTTTTTAAGAGGACAAAGTAGATGTGTGAAGTTTTCATGAATAGCAAGTGAAAAATTGAATTTGTAGAATACACCATATGGTCCACTTATGGGTTTCTTAAAGGCACAAAAAAATGACGTCTTATTCCATTTATTAACATTTAGGTGATTTCCATCTCGTGACTATTGTAAATAATGCTGCCATGAACTTCAGATATGCATCTTTTTGAATCAGTACAGAGAACAAACTAGTGGTTGGTTTTTGGTTGGGAGAGGGAAGGGAGGAGGGGCAATATATGGGTAGGGGATTAAGAAATACAAATTATTAGGTTTAAAATAAGCTACAAGAGAGACTTCCCTGGAGATCCAGTGGTCTAGGCTCCTACTCCAAATGCAGGGGGCCTGTGTTCATTCCCTGGTCAAGAACTAAGATCCTACATGCTGCCTGGCCCAAACCCACCACCACCACAAAATAAAGCCCTTGAAAGCACACACAAAATATGTAATTGCCCATGAAAATAAATGCAAATAATTTACTGGTATATATGTGTTAAAAAAATCTATAAGGATATATTATACAACATGGAGAATACTGTATTTTATAATAATTATAAATAGGGTATAACTTCTTAAAATCATTAATCACTGTATTGTACACCTGTAATTTGTATAATAATACATCAGCTATACTTTAATTTGAAAAACTGTCAAACAAAAAAACAAGGTGACTCCCATTCAGTTGTTCCATACACACAGGTTGTATGGGGTGAACCCCCTTCTCTATTCATCATCCACATTCATTTTCCTTCTGGTAAGTGTGAAGGCAGAGAGGGGGTGGATGCTAGGATTGGTGAGTGGATATTGTGGTAGAATGGGAGAGAATTAAATACTCTGCCAAATATGCCAAATGCTTCATAAATCTTGGGTTGTATGAGCTCATGCTCAGTCTTTGTTTTTCTCCCTGAGACTTCCTGTCTCATGATCCCAAAAGTCTGCCCAACGGCCTCAGTCATTTATTTTCACATCCACCCTTTTCAGCTCCTATTTTAAATTATAGCCTGAAAATAGTTGTTTGTCTCAGAAGTGGTATGGGGCAGAGCTAGAAGTTACCAAGTAGTAACTGAAATGTGCTATGGGTCCCTTGAATTTCTTGTAATCTCATCATTATCTTCTCAACAAATGGCCCGATTTTAGGAAAGTCATCTCTTCAACGGGAACAGTCAAAGGCTATTCCCAGTCTGCACACTGAGTTGCCACTGGTCCACAGGGCCATGTGTGAGAAGGATGCCGGCTTCTCCTACTGTAGATCTCTTTACACCAAACCAACTTGATGTTTTTATCTGTTTACGAAGCGGTGCAAAGTGTTGACATAGCAGTGACCTGGTTCTTCGGGTCTTGGAGAACTGTTTGCACTAGAATGTTTTCTAATCTTCCGTGAAGCTCTGTCGTTTGCATTTAGTGAGGCCCCGGTTCCAGCTGATGGGAACTGTTTGGAGAATGGCTCCACTTCAATACCAATCTTGTTTTCTCTTGTCTTCGAGAGAGTGGTTTCGGATGAGCTCCCCGTGTATCAGACTGCTTGTCTTTTCTGTTAGATTTGACTTAAATGAAACACTTTGGATTTCTGAAAATGTGTATTTTAAACCATTAAGAGTTTGGAATTTTGCCTGCACTGTGCAGCAGCAGAAAATAGATGAATAGAACCTCTGATCTGTCGTGATTTGCTCAGAACCACAGTTTCCACTGAAGTGTATGCACCTCTGCTTTGGTTTGTGTAAATTACTCCTCGATATATCCCTGGAAAGCACAACCAAGTTTCATTGCATTTTAATGAGGCATCATCTCACAGGCTCAGGGAACTGTTCACTTCGACGCTCGGTTGTGAATCTCGGTAAGAAAAAAGTGCAAACGGCCTGACCCACCTTGCTGGGCAGATGGGTATAATGCATAATGCCTGTGACAGTGTTTTATAAGCAACATGAAACTGAATATGTATCAAGTTTACAGCAACATAGGTTTTATTTGATTCCAACCCTGAACTCCACCACTTGACTTAAATTCATTATCAGCAAGTAGAATGTAGGAAAAGCACTGAAATGGAAATCACAGGCTCCATGTTGTCAACTCATCTAAGTACCCGACTAATATTTGATAAGTGTCTTATCTTCTCTGGGCCTTGAAATCCTCACTAAAATGAAGTGGCTGAGTTCAATGATGCCTGAATTCCTTTCAGCTCTGTACTCTTTGTAGCTACTGGACAGATTCCTGGTGAAATGGAAAAGCTTGAAGTCATACTATTATCTATTTATGAAACAGGGTCTTTCAGCTTTTTATTCATTTTATTGTCTTGATGATCCTTTATATGCCTTTAAAATGACTTTAAAGCATATCCCCTTGCCAGCTGATTATTATAGCAAAATAATCATATGATATTGGTTCTATGATACATTAGGAAAAATCAAATTCATTTAAAGTGCAGGACTGTTTCCACTTTAGTTAAACAGCTTTAGGTAAAGAGATTCTAGGAATGAGTATACATCTCTCCAGCCATTCTCCCAGGCCCATCCCCCATATGGGCCAGTGGAGCAGGGAGGATTGATGATGGGAAGGAGGTGAAGTATTGACGGTTTTCAAGCCACCCTTCTGACCAATGTCCTGAAGCTTGTTTCACAGAACACTAGTTTTGTGAGATTTTATAGATTAGGCATGAAACAGGTTCCACGATTAAATGAGTTTGTGAAACATTACACTCAATAAATGTAAACAAGATTTCCTTACTATATAACTTTCTCAGAACTTTGAAGATGCTGATGGCCATTCTGCGTGTCCAGTGGAGATATAGGGCATTCATGTTGCGCAAGCGTGATTGACTGTGAGGCCCTTTTATTTGAGAAAGTCTCACAGAACTAGATTCCTTGGAATCCAGTTGAAGAAATTTGGTTCTTGTTTCTAAAGAACCAAAATTAACTGAGGCAAGTGAATATCCACTGAGACTCTAAAGAAAGGGATACTTTAGGGCTATAGTAATTCACTAGTGTGTGTGACTGAGAGGATAGAATTGCATCAAATTGATGAATACTAAGGATTATAGTTTTATATTTACCTAAAACCCACCTCACCAGTTAAATTAGTTTGCCTTGTATGGAGCTCAGTACACCACCAAGTGTGTGTAGACATTTCATAAGTGCTCTGGATGCCAAAGTTTAAAAACTGTTAGACTGTTTATTAGGTTAGTAATAAAATGTTTATGGTTGCCTTATTTTTTACCTCTTTTCTTCCTTCAGCAAACATTCATTGAGCACTTTGTCCTGAGTGTTTTTCTAAGCTCTCCCTCGTGCTATGTCATTGACTTCCCATGGCACGAATCTTTCCTCAACAAGTGATATTTTGTAGGAGAAGGAAGAGTATATTTTAAAATTGGGATCGAGGTGACAGATGTAACTTTTAAAGCAAGTCCAAAGCAGAAAGGCAATGAGGAGGAAAGAGAGCAATTAATTCTTAAAGAATGCAAAAGAATGTTTTCTAGAGAGATGCCTGCTTTAGTCTTGAAAGCAGAACGGAAGTTTGCTCAATGGAACATACCAGTCAGTTCTAGTACCAAGATTTAAAATGTCAAAGGCAAGGAGATGGAAACAATTCGATGAGATTGGGAAAGTGTAAGGCAGTTGGTGTTATTGGAACATAAAGGAGAATAGCCAAGTAGAAGCTATAAAGCTTTAGAACTTGGCAAAGATCTGAGTGCAAAGATTTCTGTGCTTCGAAAATTTCTCAGAATCAGAATCAGGAGAAGAGGGGCTTTTAGAGAGGGGAGATTATGATGAAGCAAAGCTGACCTCTGAAGCAGTGTAGAGAGGCTTCTTGTTGTTCAGTTGCTCAGTTGTGTCAGATTCTTTGCAACCCCATGGACTGCAGCATGCCAGACTTCACTACCCTTCACCATTGCTCAAACTCATGTCTATTGAGTCAGTGATGCTAGAGAGGCTATAGGTGGGGAAATCAATTTGTAGGTGTTACAATTATCCATGAGAATTGACTCACTGGAAAAGACCCTGATGCTGGGAAAGATTGAAGGCAGGAGAAGGGGACGACAGAGGATGAGATGGTTGGATGGCATTACCAACTCAATGGACATGAGTTTGAGCAAGCTCTGGGAGTTGCTGATGGACAGGGAAGCCTGGCATGCAGCAGTCCATGGGGTCACAAAGAGTAGGACACGACTGAGCAACTGAACTGAACTGAACCAAACATTTATCCAATTGAGAGGTGATGGATACATAAATCAAGGCACAAGCAGTGACCCACTTGAATGGGACATCTTTGAGGTATTAACGATGTAGATTTTATACTGGGGCTTCCCTCATAGCTCAGTTGGTAAAGAATCTGCCTGCAATGCGGGAGACCTGGATTCAATCCCTGGGTTGGGAACATGCCCTGGAGAAGAGAAAGGCTACCCACTCCAGTATTCTGGCCTGGAGAATTCCATGGACTGAGTCATGGGGTCTCAAAGAGTCAGACACGACTGAGTGACTTTCACTTTCACTTTCAACGATGAGGGTGGACTTTCCTGGTAGCTCAGTGGTAAAGAATCCACCTGCAGTGTAGGAGATGCGAATGCAATCCCTGGGGTGGGAAGGTCCTCTAGAGAAGGGAATGGCAAACTGCTCCAGTATTCTTGCCTGGAGAATTCCATGAACCAGAGGAGTCTGGTGGGCTATAGCCCATGGGGGTCACAAAGAGTTAGTTGGACATGACTGAGCAACTAAACAACAAAACTGATTAGCTTGTGTGGGATGATAAGGAAAGGAAGAGCTTCAAGGTGTATGGTTTCCTTTTTGGGAGACTGGTTAGATAACGATGTTTGTAATGAGACAGAAAATACAGAGGAGCAGACATAATTTTCAAGTGTACAAATATAAGTTCATTTTTTCATATATAAAATGTGAAGTGCTTTGAGGATATACAGGATGAGACCCTCAGAGATGATGGGTTATACTTGCCTTGACTCCCATAGAATTATTTTGTTAAAAGTTATATATTTACATGCCATCAGCCTTTAGATGGTGGATATAAAATGCTTGAAATTAAAAATACGATCTTAGAAGAGAAGACTAAAAGCTTTGAAGGAATAAGAAATATCATCATGTGGGGGTTTGATCCATGAGTCAGGAAGATCCCTTAGAGAAGGAAATGACAAGCCACTCCAGTATTCTTGCTTGGGAAATCCCATGGACAGAGGAGCCCAGCAGGATATGGTCCATGGGGTCACAAAGAGTCAGACAGGACTGGGTGACTGAGCACAGCACACACAGAATCATGGAATGAAAAATGAAAAAGTCTTTATTCCAAGATCTGGGCAGGGAAGGTGAGAAGATAGAGAATAAGAGAATTTTAAAGAAAGATCTGTCAAAAAAGAAAAAAAAAAAAAAACCTGACAAGACAAAACGCCTCAGAGAATTTTTCTGTGATAAGACAGACTTGTTTAGGATTTGGCAATGTTGAGTCGTTAGTGACCTTTGCTGGAATGATTTCAGTGAAGCCAGATTGCCTTAAGTGGTTAGATACGAGAACAATGGGTTTAGTCATTTTTTTCTTTTTCCCAAAAAAAGCTTGGCTAAGAAAAAAGGAAGATAAAAATAAGAATAGCTACAAAGAGTTGAAGTGTCAAGGGAAAAATGTGTTTAAAATGTAATTTGTTTGTGTGTTTCTTTGTGTGAGTCAGAGAGAGTGACAGAGAGAAAGAGAAAGGAAGGGAGGGAGGAAGGAAGGATAGGCTGCAGAATCTGTAAGCCTGGGAACCTTGGGGGCCAGGTACACGTGCAGGCATGTTGGAGGGATGGGGTGTGCTCTGTAGGGTGAGCCAGTAGCACCCCGGCTGGGTGCCGTACAGTAGCCCCCCATTTTGACAATCAAAGATGTCTCCAGACGTTGCCAAACACCCTGGGGAGAGAGGCAAGTTATACCTGGAAGAGGACCACTGGCGTGGAAGAGCTGGCAGTGGAAAAGACGACTCACATAAGAGAGAGAAGAGAAAAGATAATGTAGAATGGACTGAGGTAGAAGGAGTCTCTGGGATGCAGAACTTCAATAAAGGTGCCTCCTTTGTACAGAAGAGATATATTTTCCTCTGATACCAAAATGAAGGAGAAAAAGAGGATAGGGATGCTAGGAAATTTGCACTCGGGGGTGGGACAGTGGTCAGAAAAACAGAAAATTAAAATGATTTCTGTTCCCTCTGTGAGTTAAGGAAATCAGGTCATCTGATAAAAATGAACAAGCAACACAAGCTAAGTAGAAGGCGTGAGGAAGTGGAATCATTCAAGATGATAAAGCCAAAGTGGATGTGAGAAGAAAAGGCCCCAAATTTTAGATATTTAGATAGGGAATGTAATTGATGCCACAGGCATGAGTTTGAACAAGTTCTAGTTCCATAGAAGACTGATTTCCCCTTCAACACTAGTCCCTCCATTAAAGAAGTGAGGAGGGCAGTTTGCAGGGTTGATACTGTATTGGATATTTGTGGGTCAGGTAGGAGAGATGGTGAGAAGGAAATGGCAACCCACTCCAGTATTCTTGCCTGGAGAATCCTGTGGACAGAGGAGCCTGGAGGGCTGCCGTCTATGGGGTCACATAGAGTCGGACACGACTGAAGCGACTTAGCAGCAGCAGCAGCAGCAGTAGCAGGGGAGACAGGATAGGAAAATAGATTGGATCACAGATAGACAAAAACAAAACTTCAGAGGTTAGTGTATCTTAAGCATAATCTAGTTCAGTGGTTTCTACTCTAGAGTCAATGAAAGATTTTTAAAAATTAAAAAATCAAATGGCATTCCTTCAACTCTTAACTCTAGAAGAGATATTCGAATATTTGCATGAGATTGTGTATAGTTCATAGGTTAAAAGCCCTTTTAATATCCTTTTTTTGTGTACCGCATTTTCATATTTAACTACTTAGAAATAATATGCTTGCCTTTTGCTTATTGATTTGTCAGACATCTTTACATATTAAAGAACTCAACCCCATGTGTTAAGTACTATAAATGTTTATCAAGTTTTCTGTTTGTCTTCTAACTTTATCTTTAGTTTTATTCAGGCATTTTTAAATTAGAATGTATCAAATACATCAATATATCCTTCCATAGAAGTTTTGTGACATGCTTAGAAAGGGTTTCCCCATATAGACATGATAAAACCACTCTCTATGCTTAAATTTTTGTGGTTTTGGCTTTTTTATATTTACATTTGTGGACCACTTACAATTTATTTTGGCTTAATAAGTAAGCTAGGGATGCAATTAAGTTATTTTTAAGAGGGTGTCGATCACCTAAACATAATTTATTAAATGCAGTCTTGTTAGTACTGTTATGTGAGGCCACTTTTTCCATAAAAATAAATGCATTCAGCTATTTGGGTGTGTTCATGTTTCTCTATTTAAATATATTTAAGATATCCATGAGTAATACACATGATCATAGAATTACTTATTAGGCTTGACTCCTCATTTTATGATGAGACCCAGAGAATTTAAATGGTTTATCAGAAGTCATTCAGGTAGTTAGTGAGAAATCCACTGGAACCCGAGTCTTGTTTTTCTGTTGAGTTTGGGTTACTCTAACACCCTTCTAACTTGTTATGAACCAATTCTATTATTAGCCATTGACTAGGTCTGTGGTGAATCAGTCATCATGAGTGGTTAATCATTGGTTATTCAGGTGATCAGATGAAGTAGTTCAACAATAGCTGATGGAAAAAAGAAAATGTTTGGAGAAAATGACTACTCAGTAATCACGAAAGTGTCTTATTCTTTATATTATGTTACAATAGACAGCAAAGGATTGTGAATCCTTTGGGTTATGGTAGAAATACTGGGCTGAGAGTGTGTGGCCCTGGAACTGGAATTTGGAGAGATGCTCAAAAAAGGATAGACAGATATTCAGCATTAAAGTTATGACCAACCTAGACAGCATATTAAAAAGCAGAGACATTATTTTGCCAACAAAGGTCCATCTAGTCAAAGTTATGGTTTTTCCAGTAGTCATGTATGGATGTGAGAGTTGGACTATAAAGAAAGCTAAGCACAGAAGGACTGATGCATTTGAACTGTGGTGTTGGAGAAGACTCTTGAGAGTACCTTGGACTGCAAGGAGATCCAACCAGTCCATCTTAAAGGAAATCAGTCCTGAATATTCATTGGAAGGACTGATGTTGAAGCTGAAACTCCAATACTTTGGCCACCTGATGTGAAGGGATGACTCATTTGAAAAGATACTGACGCTGGAAATGATTGAGGGCAGGAGGAGAAGGGGACGACAGAGGATGAGATGGTTGAATGGCATTGCTGACTCAATGGACATGAGTTTGAGTAAACTCCGGGAGTTGGAGATGGACAGGGAATTCTGGCGTGCTGCAGTCCATGGAGTTGCAAAGAGTAGGACATGACTGAGCGACTGAACTGAACTGAATTGAACTGATGAACCTGTGAACTGATAATTTTCAGTGATTTGTGTAAAAGTGTTTCTCTACAGAAATTATGCATTGGTTTCAGTTTTTGGAAAACTTTCTCCTTTGCCCATTTGCTTGTATAAAAAAGGAAAAAAGAACATTCTGTTGATTCATTCTACATTTATAGTTCTTACATCAAAGTTATAGCATCACTTTGAATTTCTTATTTGAGAATATATTAATATTATTAAGTGGAAAGATACTGGATGACAGTTCTTTGGAATATTTAGGGTGTTTGGGAAAATAAATGAGCCACACAATTTTTAGAACTATCCCCAAAAGATGGAAAAGTTACTTGATCATTCAAATGTTTGCATATGATTAACAAAGTCTCATAGAATATATGAAATATATGACTATATATTTGAGTATATGAAATGCCAGTTACAAGTCAACTGTGTTGATGAAGTGGGAGATGAAGGAGTGGATTAATCTGTTATACCCTAAACAAAGATATTGTTTAGGTTTCTTCCCAGCCAATATGTACAGATACACCTGCATAGACTTTACCCTTACAGGATAGGAACTCTTACTATTAATATTTAAGTTAAGTGTGTTTCAATCATTCAGGAAACATTTTTTATCAAATTCAGGTCTTCTTTGCTTTCCTTATTTAACATAAGGTAATGAGGGTAAATAAATACAATGCAGAGACAAAAAACAAGATTTTTGAACATTGATTCCACCAAAAGGTCCATGTTGAACATTGTGAAGATTGCCTGGTTTGAAATTTTATCCAGCTTAATAATTTGATGCCCTCTGATTTGCAAATTGCCTTAGTGGTTCCAAAATAACTGTGGATCAATTAACTACAGGAGAGGAATGACTGATAACCAAACATGAATCCCTTGTTTTAAGTCTCTGTAGGAGCCTTTGGACTGCAAGGAGATCCAACAATCCATTCTGAAGGAGATGAGCCCTGGGATTTCTTTGGAAAGAATGATGCTAAAGCTGAAACTCCAGTACTTTGGCCACCTCATGCAAAGAGTTGACTCATTGGAAAAGACTCTCTTGCTGGGAGGGATTGGGGGCAGGAGGAGAAGGGGACGACCGAGGATGAGATGGCTGGATGGCATCACTGACTCGATGGATGTGAGTCTGAGTGAACTCCGGGAGTTGGTGATGGACAGGGAGGCCTGGTGTGCTGCGATTCATGGGGTCACAAAGAGTCGGACATGACTGAGCGACTGAACTGACTGAGGAGCCTTTAGTGACATGAAAATCGTTCAGTCATGTCCAACTCTTTGCGACCCCATGGACTATACAGTCCGTGGAATTCTCCAGGCCAGAATACTGGAGTGGGTTGCCTTTGGGTTTCAATTAAATCCTGAGGCAACAAAAATTAGCTTTCTCATGGACTATGAGTTACCATATAAGCACTACATTTTAATTAGATGCACCCCTTTAGGGCCAAAGAACACACTTTGGGAAACCTATTGGTTTAGAGTTCCAAAATTGGAACTTTGAGCAAAAAAAAAAAAAATTGTTCAAGCTGAGAGTAACTGAGTCATAAGTGAATCAGGATGTAATCTTTGGTTAAAATGATATAATATGATGAAACACTTAAAAGATGGCCTATTTTCCTTTCTTGGAGGTTACTTGTTTAAATTAGATCTGCTGCTGCTGCTGCTAAGTTGCTTCAGTAGTGTCCGACTCTGTGCGACCCCATAGACAGCAGCCCACCAGGCTCCCCCGTCCCTGGGATTCTCCAGGCAAGAACACTGGAGTGGGTTGCCATTTCCTTCTCCAATGCATGAAAGTAAAAAGTGAAAGGGAAGTCACTCAGTCATGCCTGACTCTTAGCGACCCCATGGACTGCAGCCCACCAGGCTCCTCTGTCCATGGGATTCTCCAGGCAAGAGTACTGGAGTGGGGTGCCACCACTTGGAATTCATTTAGTGATCCTGGTGCTGTGTGGATGCTGGCAGCTATGGAGTTCCAGAGTGATGTTAGACATATAGGAAAAGTTATTAACACAATTAAGTCTCTGAATGAGGAAGGCACTACTTATGGACAAGGTCTCAGCTTATCATATAGAAGTGATGTGGTCAAAGTCTGGGACCCACCAGAATGTTTTCTTTCCTACAGCTAGAGTTTATGCTACTGTGGGTAAAACCGCTGGCTAGGTCTTTGGATAAAAGTATACTTTCCTAGTTTTCCTTCCACGTGATATCCTCTACCCAGATCAAAGAGCCGGACCTCTCGTACCTCTTGTCTTTCTGTATAATATATGTCCTCTGATGGAAACCAAGACCCACTACATAAGTTAGCATGAAGTAAATAAACTATTGTTTCCAGGTTAGTTACATTTAAACTTCTTTTGAAATTACCGAGTGAAAGTATATGTTACCTCTCAAAAATCTTCAGTACTCATATGACACATGTATCTTTATGGATTAATTTTAAGATCAATGATTGGCCTTAGGATTTATGATTGATTAAGGAAGTTTTGCATAATTTCTTGAAGATTTATGAGTGTGTGACTGATTTTGGTATATCAGACATAGACATTAAATATAATTCCTCTTATCTTTGAATCAATGCATTATAGTACCCATATACACATTAAAAAGCCTTTCATATATAAGGTAAATATTTCCCCAAAGGAATTACATATGGAGGCAAGCAAAGAATATTATTAACATCCTTTCTTTAGTTGAAAACCTTGAATCCCACATCAAGACAAATCTAGGCCTAGATCCCAATGTTCCTAATAGAGTTTATTCCTCGATTTGCATAAGGATTATTAGACTAAAAATTCTAAGGCAGGAACAGTGTGTGATCTCCATTAAAAAGAGCTTTCTTCTCAGGGTGAGGTGTGGGCCAGGAAATGGTTTTATCCTTTCGATCTGTGGTTTGTGGCTTGTGTTGGACCAGAGACATCTCTGACACCCTGTGAAAATGTATGACCCCTGCTCAGAAGATGCTCTAAAATCAGTGGGGGTTTTATTCTCTAATCTTTAGCTGAAAGGATGTCAAGTCAGCACATTAAGGTGTGGAGCTATGGCAAATATTGTCAGAAAAATGCAGCTGTGTTGAAATCTTGAGAGTGCTTCCTTTACATAATTTCAGGGAAAGACACACGATGACACATGTTGTAAAGCTGTGCTGGAAATTCAGACTCATGCTGAAATCTTAAAGAAGATAGTGAGATGTGGTGAATCATGGAGGGCAGTGAAGGGCCAGGGTTCTAGAGCAATTTCAAATTCGGTGTTCCAGTGAATAGAGAGGAGAGAAGAGAAAGGACAGGGCATTTTAGGTGGAAAAAACAGGATTATCCAATCCCCAGGGAGGTGGAGACCACAGGAGGATCACAGAAGAGTGAGACTGAAAACCAACAGGGTGGAATGAGCTGGTTGGTTGCAAAGATATACTGCTAGGCGGTATAAGAGCTCAAAATGTCAGCTAGAAATTTGGACTGTTTGCTACAGGGAAGTGTACTCTGTGATCAGAATAATGGTTTGGATGGCATAGAAAGTAGAAGCAGGATCCATCAACATTCAACAGAAACTGAGAAGAGAGAGCAACTATCTCCTTCTTTTTGGCTACCAAAACAAGGGGATAATGACAGGACGTGAACAATAAGAGCAAAATTGGAAATATGCAATCTAGTGTCCAGGATTACCTTTCTAATCAAACTATTCATGTGGTGTGATCTTGGCTTTGAGTCATTCCATCAGTTCAGTTCAGTGGCTCAGTCGTTTCCGACTCTTTGCAATCCCATGAACTGCAGCACGCCAGGCCTCCCTGTCCATCACCAACTCCTGGAGTTCACTCAAACTCATGTCCATTGTGTCGGTGATGCCATCCAGTCATCTCATCCTCTGTCATCCCCTTCTCCTGCCCTCAATCTTTCCCAGCACCAGGATCTTTTCCAGTGAGTCTGTTCTTCACATTAGGTGGCCAAAGGATTGGAGTTTTGGCTTCAGCATCAGTCCTTCCAATGAATATTCAGGACTGATTTCCTTTAGGATTGACAGGTTGGATCTCCTTGCAGTCCAAGGGACTCTCAAGAGTCTTCTTCAACACCACAGTTCAAAAGCATCAATTTTTTATTGCTCACTGTTCTTCATAGTCCAACTCTCACATCCATACGTGACTACTGGAAAAACCATAGCTTTGACTAGATGGACTTTATCAGCAAAGTAAGGTCCCTGCTTTCAAGCGTCTTTTAATTTCATGGCTGCAGTCACCATCTGCAGTGATTTTGGATCCCAAGAAAATAAAGTCTGTCCCCGTTTCCATTGTTTCCCAATCTATTTCCCATGAAGTGATGGGACTGGATGCCATGATCTTAGTTTTCTGAATGTTGAGTTTTAAGCCAACTTTTTCATTCTCCTCTTTCACTTTCCTCAAGAGGCTCCTTAGTTCCTGTTGGCTTTCTGCCATAAGGGTGGTGTCATTTGCATATCTGAGGTAATTGATATTTCTCCCAACAATCTTGATTCCAGCTTGTGCTTCATCCAGCCTGGCATTTCACATGATGTACTCTGCATAGAAGTTGAATAAGCAGGTTGACAATATACAGCCTTGATGTACTCCTTTTGCAATTTGGAACCAGTCCATTGTTCCATGTCCAGTTCTAACTGTTGCTTCTTGACCTGCATACAGATTTCTCAGGAAGCAGATAAGGTCTGGTATTCCCATCTCTTGAATTTTCCACAGTTTGTTGTGATCCACACAGTCAAAGACTTTGGTGTATTCAATAAAACAGAAGTAGATATTTTTCTGGAACTCTCTTGGTTTTTCTATGATCCAATGGATGGTGGCAATTTGGTCTCTGGTTCCTCTGCCTTTTCTAAATCCAGCTTGAACATCTGGAAGTTTCGGTTCATGTATTGTTGAAACCTGGCTTGGAGAATTTTGAGCATTACTTTGCTAGTGTGTGAGATGAGTGCAATCGTGTGGTAGTTGTAACATTCTTTGGCATTGCCCTTCTTTGGAATTGGAATGAAAATTGACCTTTTCCAGTTTTGTGGCCACTGCTGAGTTTTACAAATTTGCTGGGATATTGAGTGCAGCACTTTGATGGCATCATCTTTAGGATTTGAAATAGCTCAACTGGAATTCCATCACCTCCACTAACTTTGATCGTAGTGATGCTTCCTAAGGCCCACTTGACTTCTCATCCAGGATGTCTGGCTCTAGGTGAGTGATCACACCATCATGGTTATTTGAGTTATTAACATCTTTTTTTTTTTTTTGGTATAGTTCTGTGTATTCTTGCCACCTCTTCTTTATATTTTCTCCTTTTGTCAGGTCCATACCGTTTTTGCCCTTTATTGTGCCCATCTTTGCATGAAATATTCCCTTGGTATCACTAATTTTCTTGGAAAGACCTCTAGTCTTTCCCATTCTATTGTTTTCCTCTATTTCTTTGCATGGATGACTGAGGAAGGCTTTCTTATCTTTCCTTGCTATTCTTTGGAACTCTGAAGACAGATGGGTGTTGTATCTTTCCTTTTCTCCTTTATCTTCAGCTTCTCTTCTTTTCTCAGCTATTGTAAGACCCCCTCAGATAAACCATTTTGTCTTTTTGCATTTCTTTTTCTTGGGGATGGTCTTGATCACCATCTCCTGTACAAGGTCACAAACCTTTGTCCATAGTTATTCAGTCACTCTGTTTATCAAATCTAATCCCTTGAATCTGTTTTGTTAGCAGCAGACAAAACGTGGTCCACTGAAAGTGGGAATGGCAAACCACTTCAGTATTCTTGCCTTGAGAACAGTATGAAAAGCAAAAAGATATGACACTGAAAGATGAACTCCCCAGGTCAGTAGGTGCCCAATATGCTACTGAAGAAGAGGGGAGAAATAACTGCAGAAAAAATGAACAGACGGAGCCAAAGCAAAAGCAACGTTGAGCTGTGGATGTGACTGGTGATGCAAGTGAAGTCTGATGACAGAAAGAACAATATTGCATAGAAACCTGGAATGTTAGGTCCATTAATCAAGGTAAATTGGAAGTGGTCAAACAGGAGATCGTAAGAGTGAACACTGACACTTTAGGAATCAGTGAAATGAAATGTACTGGAATCAGTGAATTTAATTCAGATGACCATTATATCTACTGCTGCTGCTAAGTCAGTTCAGTCGTGTCCAACTCTGTGTGACCCCATAGACGGCAGCCCACCAGGCTCCCCTGTCCCTGGGATTCTCCAGGCAAGAACACTGGAGTGGGTTGCTGTTTCCTTCTCCAATGCATGAAAGTGAAATGTGAAAGGGAAGTCGCTCAGTCATGTCCAACTCTTAGCAACCCCATGGACTGCAGCCTACCATGGGCTCCTCCGTCCATGAGATTTTCTAGGCAAGAGTACTGGAGTGGGGTGCCATCGCCTTCTCCGATTATATCTACTACTGTGGGCCAAACTCCTTAGAAGAAATGGAGTAGCCCTCATAGTCAACAAAAGAGTCTAGAATGCAGTACTTGGGTGCAGTCTCAAAAATGACAGAATGATCTCTGTTCATTTGCAAGGCAAACCATTCATATCACATTACTCCAAGTCTATGCCCTAACCACTAATGCTGAAGTTAAACAGTTCTATGATGACCTACGAGACCTTCTAGAACTAATACCAAAAAAAGATGTCCTTTTCATCATAGGGGACTGGAATGCAAAAGTAGGAGGTCAAGAGATACCTGGAGTAACAGGCAAGTTTGGCCTTGGAGTACAAAATGAAGCAAGGCAATGGCTCACAGAGTTTTGCCAAGAGTACGCACTGGTCACAGCAAACGCCCTCTTCCAACAGCACAAGAGACAGCCTACACGTGACATCACCAGATGGCAACACCGAAATCAGATTGATTATATTCTTTGCAGTCAAGGATGGAGATGCTCGGTCAGCACAAACAAGAGCAGGAGCTGACTGGGGCTCAGATCATGAGCTTCTTATTGCAAAATTCAGACTTAAATTGAAGAAAGTAAGAAATTCACTAGACCATTCAGGTATGACCTAAATCAAATCCCTTACAATTATACAAGTATCTTCTAGGATGCCAGTAATTAACATTTTGCTTAAATGGGCCAGAGTCATTTTCTCTTGCTCATGATGAGAACTCTGCCTAATATAAAAACAGGTACCCAAAGTGGGTCTAAAGACAACATCCCAGAGTAGGAGGAGGAGCTGGATTCTGTGTGCTGGAGCTGGATCTCTTTCCAACTGTTTATTCAGCTGGCTGGCAGAAGTGTCTATTCAGTGTTGGTCCACTGTAAATAAAGTGGAGATACTAGAGTTACCTAGGCAGAGTCAGGAAAGCATCCTCATACTCTGGGATACATGAATATTAAAGTGAATTTACTACATATGAACAACCTACCTGATCTTCAAATCCATATCGTTAGGAGGGCACAGAAGATTTTCCCTTCATCAAGGCCTAGGGAAACATGCTGGTAAGGGGAGAGTTAGTTTATGAGGATAAATGATCCCTGCAGCAGTGAAGAGAGGGCACTGTGAAGGGTGAGGCAAGCCTATTTGGAAGCCATTTCATTCATTCCAGGGATGTGTGGTATTACCTGGACCAGAGTGGCGGAGGTGGCTCAAAGTGGTCAGATTCTGAAGGCATTGTAAAGATACATTTAGAGACAATAGCTTATACGGATGGGTCGAATACAGGGTGTGAGGGGAAAAGGAGAAAATGAGGGTTCCAAACACTTTTTTACTTGAGCAACTTTGAAGATGCGATTGCGCTTAACCAAGATGGGAAAAGTTGCTGGCACAGCAAGTTTAGGGCAGGAATCTTGGAGTTAAGTTTTGAACATCCTGAGTAACTCAGGATGTTTATGGGATAACTCATGAACATCAAGTGGAAATGTGGAGTTAGGAGCTGGAAAGACTAATTGTAGGTCTTTAGGAGGTGATTCAATTTGGAAACCATCAACACAAAGATAGTATCTTCAACCAAAAGACTATGTGAGATTTCCAGAGTGTTTAAAGAAGAAAAAGACAATAATTATTGATATGCACCACCATTATGAAATCTGGGAGGAAAGGAGGAATAATCAAGAGACTCAGAAAAAGGGACTTCCATTTTGATCATGTGTTTAACAAATTTCTAAATGCTCATCAATTCTATAGTTTCTCTGCTAATTCTCACAGAATCATTACTTAACAAAAAATGACTTTTTTCTTTTTATTAATGCGTGTGCTTCTTTCTTC
The DNA here is from genome assembly GCF_014754425.2 of Oryx dammah. Taxonomy (NCBI): domain Eukaryota; kingdom Metazoa; phylum Chordata; class Mammalia; order Artiodactyla; family Bovidae; genus Oryx; species Oryx dammah. The sequence goes on from NW_024080475.1 coordinate 654,995, forward strand.
TTTCTTTTGTCTTATTACATTAGACAGAATTTCCTGTTCTCTTTTGGTAATAAATGTGCTCCGTAGACATATTTTATATACTCGCCATTGGGCACATTTCTCTTGAGATGATAGTGGTGCAATGAGTAATGAATCTGACTATGGATCAAAAGATTCTAGGCTTATAACACTGGCCCAGAACTAAAAAGGAATATATCTAACATTTGTCACTGAGTGTAATGGTGGTGAATGTTTTATTACATAGTCTATGTAAAGACATGCTTGTTTTTTCTAGATTTACAAAGATTTTACTTCAAAGTCATTTTCTGCATCTACTGAAATGATCAATGATTTTTCTTTAAGACCTATGATGATTTATTTTTTTATGCTGAATCATTTATAATTCTAAAATAAATCCTATTTGATCATGATGGATTATATTTCTAATATATAGTTGAATCAAATTAGCTGATATTTTAATTAAGAGATTCATATAATATTAAATAGTATATAATTTTTAATCATATAAAAGTCTATTTTAATTTGGAGGCATATCACTTCTTATTTTGTACTAGTCTTAGCAGATATTGAACTAATAGATAAATAAGTACTTTCACAGGTTTTCTATCTTTAATTATTTTCTTCTGGAGAAAAACTTGTTTAAGGATTGTATTTTATTTGAAGTTTGTTAGAAGTCATATTTTAAGTCATCTGCCTTTGTGATTATTTTAGGGGAAATATTAATTACCATTTTTGATTCTATAAAAGTTATCTGCAAAAATCTTGTATTTTTTAGTAGCTAGTTTTGCCAATTAATTTTGTAAATTATACTAAAAATTTATCTTATATATCTTATTTGTTGGAGTATAATTGTGCATAGCATTACTTTAACATTTGTTTTATCTCTAGCTATATCCTTGTTTTCAATACACATATTTTTAAAGTTTGCAATTATTTCTTAATCTGTCTTATTTGGATTTAGTCTATTAATGCTCTTTTCAGAAAATCAAAATTCAGTTTTATAATTTTTCTTACTTAATTTCATTGCTTTCTGGCTTTCTTTTTATTGTTTCCTTTTTCCTTTTTGTTTATTCTGTGCTTATAGTTTAACCTTTTGAATTGAACCTTAATATATTTTTCTTTCTGATATTTGAATACATATGCAGATACACACACATACTCAAAACTCTGTGCACATAATAAATATTATTATCCCAATATACGCTGAGTAAGAAAGAAAAGCCATGAATTTCTTCAGTTAACATTTGGGTGAAAGACCTATTACATTCTGGGGATTGCTGTATGTGCCAGGAACCACATAGATCTTGTGCTTAGGTGAACATGCCAGGCTCTAGTGCCTCTGTAAGGAGTTTTCAGGCATTTCTTCAAACCAGGAAAGAAAGAAGAGAGGAGATGTTAATGTGCTTTCTTCTCTTGGATTTGAACATAACTGGTAAACCCACTTAGAGATTTGCTAATAACACTAGAACAGCAGTCCCTAACCTTCTTGGCACCAGGGACTGGTTTTGTGGAAGACAGTTTTTCCACGGACAGGGGACTGGCTTCATTTAATCATTTGAAATTATTCATTTTGAATAATTGAGTGGGTTTTCCTGTAGTTACCAATTTGGTGGTCACCAATCTTCTTTGCTATTAGCTTGGAATCTGCTCAAGCAAAACATGAGAAAATTTTTAAAAAATGTTTTAAAATGAAAGTGACTACTTGTAAAGATCAAGAGAAATCAACTCATGGATGAGAGTCATGGATTTCCTAGATTTTGAAAATATCTTTTCACCTTAAAGATATCTATGTGGATCATATGTCTAAATTTTTATTTTGTTGCAATTGATATTTTAGAATGCTACTACAATTCAAGATTTCTATGAATTCATTTAAAATATTATATTTGAACCTTTAAGACATAAGACATAATCTGCAAAGAAGACAAAAATTACAGCATTACAAACATTTAAAAAATATATCTTATTTACTTATTCATTGATTAATGGATTCAACCCTTCATTCATTCATTTCATTCCATGAAATCTTTTCTTGTGAACAAGAACTGGCTGGTGGGATCACTGACATTAAGAAAAACAAACATAAATAAACAAGACAAATTCTTCCCAGTGGATTCAGCTCAGAATTTTGTGGGTTGCTCTGTTCTCAATTTATACTCTTTTGCTGTTGTCTAACTTCAAGAGGAGTAAAATTTGTGCACGATCTCAGAAGATTCTTTCCATGATGACTCTATTAAGGACCAGCAGTAATCCAAGACATGGAATTAGAATTAAAGATGACATTTTTCCTACCTTTATTTTAAAAGACTCCCTATTTCTTGGCTGAGGAAGAAAAATAGGCAAAGAAACATGGATGGTGATGAAAGCAAAATGAGGCCACATCAGATTCCTTGGGGATGTTTTTCGAGAACATTTTATCCTTTAAAAAATGTGGCTCTTGTTTCATTGCCAAGGTCAGTGAGAACTTGGATAATCCCCCAGGTATGAACTAACTGTTTAAATGTGACCTGGCAAGTAACATATTCATTCCATCCTCTTTAACTTAAAAGTATTTGCAATATTTCTCATTCATGATAAGTTGAAATACACTGTACCACATTCACTCATTTTTTTCTATGCTTTTTTGTTTTAGAAAAAGACAGATACATCTTCCCCTCAGAACTCAAATAGCACACGTGTACTTGGTACACGGCTCTGAGGAGGAAAATTCCACATAAATGGTCCCAGACAGAGAGAGGAGAGGTGGATTTGAAATGATTCTCCAGTAAGGAAAAAGCAACAGCATTTTCAAAATAAAAAAAAAGAATGATATGCAAGTTTAAAAGAACTTCAGAAGGAACAAATGATGTTTAAAAGAACTACAGAAAGAGCATAAATGGATGCAAATGACTGGTGTGGATGCTAAAAGAAAGCTGTCACGTGTCTTGCTAGTGACTGGCCCGAGTAGTGAAGGATTTTTATGTCAGCTTCAGACAGTCTCTGAAACCAGTTTCCTACGTCCTCTTTAATGGAGCAGATTGATTGAGTGTAATATTCCTTCCGTCCCACCCTCCGTCTGCTGTGCTTCAGTGGAGAGAGGAATGGATGCAAATAGCTGGGTAATAATTCTTGATGCTGCAGTGTGTACCAGGGCCATTACATGACTCAAACTATACAACCCTAAAGCAAGCATCCTCACTGTGAGGACTCAATGCCATAACGTCACCCATGAACTGAGCATCAGTGAAAGCATTTCCCTTTGAGCCTCTTTGATTTTTGCTTGGCTTTGAATGCAAAATTCTCCCCACCTGTTTGAGCATCACGGCTACCTCCCTCACCAGAAGGCATGTGTAGGCTTACCTGTTGTGCCTTGTTATGCGCAGGCAGCCCTGTTACTCCTGAGCCTTTGAGCAGCTTCTGGCGGTGCAATCCCAGAAGAAACACCAGATGATGTAGAGCTGGATAACGTGGGGCAGTGTAAGGAGTGTGGAGGGGTGAGTGTGCACTTGGGAATGGCCAGGGCTGAAATGAAACTGGTTTTGCTTGCATGGTAGGGTCCCATCTGTTTGTGACCTCTCACGATTAGAGCCGCCATCCTCTGCGGGTTTCTCTCACCTGTTTTCCTTGCAGGCGGTTGTCTTCTGCAGAAACCTTTCCCTCTCAAGTTGAGAGAGGACGGCAGGGCTCTCCTGTTTGCCCTGGTGCCCTCGCTGAACTGTACATCCTTGTCTGGTTGCAGCCGGGCATGAGCCAGTTCTACAAGCAAACCAAAGAGAGACTCCTTGGTGTTCACATAATTCAAAGAACAGAAGCCAGAACCCATGTGGTTCAACCTGAGTCTGCCCTGTGACTGGTTGGAAGCTGTTATGGATTGCATTGTGTTTCCTCGAAAGATGCTAAAATCCTAGCCCAGGTGCTGCAGAATGTGAATTTATTTAAGAACGAGTCTTGGCAGATGTAATTAGTTCAGTTAGAATGAGGACAGACTGAAATATGTAGGTCCTTGATCCTATATAGCTTCCCTGGTGGCTCAGATGGTAAAGAATCTGCCTGCAATGTGGGAGAGCTGGGTGCAATCCCTAGGTAGATCCTATGTGACCCTCCTGTGGAAGCATTGGAAGAAGCATGGCCAGCAGCCTTGATTTTGGACTTTGAGTCCCCAGAACTGTGGGAAAATAATTTTCTTTGTTTAAGCCATCCAGTTTGTGGTCCTATGTTACAGTAGTCAAAGAAAATGCATTCAAAGGTATTTTAGATGAATTTAAGTAAAAAGAAAACAAAACAGATACTACTGACCTTTTCCAAACCTCTATCATTCAAGGACTCTAGAAATCCAAGTTTGGCTCAGATTTTTACATCGTTCCAGGTACATATTCCTTTTAAAAAAGACAACAGAGCAGGTAAAATGACTCTACCTCCTTGCCAGTTGCTGTCTACACTGGCAGGCTTGGAAGCAGGTAGCCCTTGAGGATGCTCCCAGCAAGGAGTTCTCCTTTCCTAAAGCTACATGAGTATTCAAACCTTATTCCCACATATGCCCTGAAGGATAAATCTCCTTTCTACAAATGGTGAGGGATTTCTCTGTCTGTTAAAGGAAAAGGGAGTCAAACATTTCATATAATTAACAATATCTGTGTTGCTACACATCGTTCTTGTTCAGTTGCTAAGTCATGTCTGACTCTCTGCGACTGCATGGACTCTAGCCTGCCAGGCTCCTCTGTCCTCCACTATCTCCCAGAATTTGCTCAAATGCCATGTCCATTGAGTTTGTGATGCTAAGCATCTCTTCCTCTACCGCCTTCTCCTTTTGCAAATCGTTCTAGACATTAATTACATAGAATCTAAGGTAAACTCATAATATTTGCTGTGAAGCATTAATTACTCAAGCATGGTGGCCATCTATGATTCAAGATGAACTAAACCTCATGTGACGCATTTAGTGCATTCAATTGCATAATACATCACCATTAAGTCAGAAAAAAGAAATTCACATTAAATAGATCAGATACACAAGTCTCTTAAAATAATTTACATTTCAAAAGGAAAGACTCACCAGCAAGCTAACATTTCTGAAGTGGATGATCACAATTGCAAGATCTCAAGAGACATGTGTTTTCTCACCCTACGTGGTGCTGTAGTTTCTTCTCACGACACAGAGTCACTGGACAAACCTGGTCACATAAAGCAGATACCATCTGCAGCTCTGTTTCGAGAATTCTCTTTCCTATAGAGATCCAAGCTACACTTCTTAGAGAACTTTGCCTTTTAAATGATGTCCTTAATAGAAAAGACCTTCCATTAAATAACAGAGGACTAAAATTTTCTGAGGTTGTGTAACAAGTACGCTTTCCTTAATCCCTGCAGATGTGCATATTTGAGGTCCAAAGATTGTATTTTTGGTTTCAATCACAAGGGAACACCTTATAAATATTTATCCAGAGAGTAAATTACTATCACTATTGGGACCATTATGTGATGACTTCTTTCGGAATATTTCTTTACTCATTCTCAACCCCACCTGTAACATATATTGCCTACTAGGTGCCATGCCTTAGGCCAAGAATTATAACGTAAATAGCCTGGACCAAGGGTCCATTCCTCCATCAAGGAGTTATAGGCTATTCAAGAGGATAAAAGGAAACATAAATACCTAAGCAGCACACTTAACTGGCATCTGGGCTCCAGGCTCCCTGATGATTCAGACGCAGCAGGCTTGTTCAGAGAGCCAGTGAGGAAGACAATCTGAGTGTGTGATCTGAGGCTGAGAGTGACTTCTGGGGATTCAACTTTCTGGCAATTTGAGAACAAGAGTCCCTCTATCTGTAGTATCACTCTGCTTTATGACCTGGTGACCCCATCTTGCACATTAATGAAAAACTGGAATTATTTCAGGCAACCACAATAGTTTTTGGAATGAAGTGGAATTAAGCCTGTAATTTTTAGATACAATTACAGCTGAAGTTGCACCATCAAGAGATGTGCCAGAAAGGTTAGGTGGCCATTCCTAATTTCACAAGGTGAGGAAGTGAATCCTCTCATGGGCTGGAGCAGGGTGGAGCCAGGTACTGGTGACCTGCAGAGATGCCCACTGCTCATAGTGAGCACAGTCAGTTTATAGTCTGGGTCTAATTGTCCTAATAGGTTGAGTTTCTGTTCTGGTATTTTGAGAGCATTGTATCATGGGGATTTGTTTACCCATATACCAGGTTATTTTTTGATGGTGTGGTGGTGGTTGTTGAAAAATTCTTTCTCAGAAATTTTGAGAACTGACACCACTGTATCACACCCCAGAGAAACTTTTCATTCGCTTCCGCCAAGCACCACGTGTCTGGTAGTAAATAGAGCTTAACCCTTTGGAAGATAACAACTTGGACTGCAAGTTTTCACAGAGGCTAACTAATTTCTAGTTCAGAGCAACCATGGGTGTGCATAGAGCTTGGTTCCCAGATTCAACTGGAAAAAGATGCAAACTGATTCTCTAGGATGAGTGGTCCCTGGGATTTGCTCTCTTCTTCCTGAAAAGTCACCCAAACCAGACTTTGGCTTGGTAACTGCTTCTTCCAATGAGTAAATGCTCTCAGAGCAAAACCAGTTTTGTGCCCTAGGATTACTTCTCTGGAATATGGCATTTTTTTTTTTTTTTCAGATTTTGGTCCCATACTTCTTCACTTTCTTTTTGAGGTTTTTTAAAATATTAACTTACATTTTACTGATTCATAAAATTTGTCCTTAGTCCGAAGTTGAGTCAAACAATTTCACTTGCTATAATGCAGAAGCCCCTGATCAAGGGTTTTCAGTCTTAGCTCTATTGATCTTCTGTGGTAGATGATTCTTTTCTGGAGGGCATGGTCCTGTGTTTTGTAAGTTGCTCAGCAATGTCATTAATTTCTGCGAACTAGATGCCTGCTTCTCTTAGTCATGACAATCAAAGTGTCCGCAGACATTGCCAGATATCCCTGAGGGAGAAAAATTGTCTTTAGTTTACAACCACTACCCTGTAGTATTAATATTTTGAAATAAAGATCTCTTAAAGCATTTTCAGCATATTAGGATTTGATAATAATTGTATTTTATACATTTGCTTCAAATTTCAGCTTTGTGATGTTGAAGAAGAGGGCCTTGAAAATCTGATCGAACCTGGTCTGGCGATTCGTTTCACATATGATATTAAATAAATTAATTAATTAATTAAAAAAAAGAAAATCTGATTGAAATTACTGAACAATGTGATATAGTAGAAAAAACATTAACTTACATGTGAGCTGACAGAATTGGATTCTAAACCAGCCTCAACTGCTTACTCTGACGGACTGCTAATTGCGTGGCCTCAGGCAAGTTACTTAACCTCTTCACCCTTCCTTTCTGCTTCTGGAAATTATGATCCTCAAAGGATTGTTTGTGAGTCATTTCCTTCTCATTTGGTTCAATTATTCAATCAGAGCACGTAGAACATGTAGTTAACTTCTTTTTTCTTTTTCAGGTATTTTCTCAAATATAGACTCTTTCACCAAAGGCTTTCCCGTGATGTTAAGAAAAAAAAAAATCCCATTGAATTAAATGTTAATCCACAATATATTTTATTTAACTTGGATTCTTAAAGAGTCTTCAAGTTAAGCCTCAATTTCCATCCTACTTTTAAAAAGTTTATGGCTTGGGGAAAAAAGGCAGAAACATAGTACACAAGCCTAAATATCATGTTCCAAAATGTGTACTTTTTTCTGAGGTGTGTTTTTAGCATTATTGCATATAGATAGGCAACAAGAACATTTTTGGTGTAACATAAGTAACAAAGACAATTTTTGTTCTGTATCAGCTCAGGATGGAGAAGTCACCATCCCTCCTTGATAGTTCTACAGAGAAAATAAAAATATACTGAGTACCAGTTGCCAGGGACCATGGTAAGTGGTTTCTATGTGTTATCTCATTTGATTTTCTCAAGGAATACCTGAAGTGCTATCCCATTTTACACATTCAGGAAACTCAGGTATATTGAAGCTATGGATCCACATTTATCCAGCTAAGAGTAAACAATTGCAGTTCTGCTTTGTTAGACCCAGTGCTCTTACACAGGACATCATGCCGCTTCTGATACCTAAGTGGAAGAGGAGAAAGAAAATGCATGGACCCCAGAGGATAGCATCCTATTGGAGGAAGTGAGGACTTTGTGAAGTGTAATGGGAAGGGTTCTTGAAGAAAGTCAGGTTCAGGATATGAAAAATATAAGAAATAAACAAGGGAAAAGGGGTGGAGTGTGGGACCAGAGGTAGGTTTATAGACAACTCCTAACACTTATCAGATTAAAGGAAACATCTTTATTTTTAGTTAAACAGAAACTCCCATAACGTCTATTCAATTTTGTGTGTTTAAATGTAGGATTATAAATGATACCCTGCTGCCCACCAAGAGTTTACTTGTGGGAAATGAACCTTCCTTTGACACAGAGACAAGCTTCTTAATCATCCGATAATTCTAGCATTTGGACATTTTGGGAACCAGGGAATTGCATTTCAAAGCTTCTGCTGAGTGCAGGAGTGCTTGGTGGGCATTTTGTCTCAGTAAGAAGCCTAAATCTTGACTCATAGATCTTGGATAGAAAAGACCTTTGAGACGCAGGTGGATTTTCTTGCCAGGGCAGAAGAAGTAATGAAAGCTATTACGCAGAGCCTCTAAAGAGCATCTTTCAGCAACAACTGCTTAGCGGTAGTTACTGCTTCAGCTTGTATCTGTCAGGTGAAGATGAAGTGGATCCTAAGCCACTTCCGAGTTTGAGATGCATTTAAGGAATGGTCAGATCTACTCTCCCTCTGTACATAGTGGACGTGGTCTCCCAAGAATGGTGGTAAAAATCACAATGGCAGGGAAAATCAAGAACATTTGCTTAGTTAGTATAATTTCTCCTCTGGGCAGCTACATATTTCTAAATAATTTGATTTTATTTTTACAACATGGTATAAGATGGGGCTTATTTGGCTCAACAGGTAAACAATCCGCCTGAAATGCAGGAGACACAGGAGATGTGGGTTTGATCCCTGGGTCGGAAAGATCCCCTGGAGGACGAAATGGCAACCCACTCCAGTATTCTTGCTGGGAAATCTCATGGACAGAGGAGTCTGGCGGACTACAGTCTGTGGGGTTGCAAAAAGTCGACATGACTGAGTGATTGATGTAGGCAGATCCTCAGATATGTGGACTTCCAATAAAGGCTTAATTAACAGTCTGTGAGTAAGTATAGGGGTTTTTTTGATGAGATATGTCCCTAATTTTAGTTATTTGTAGCTACAGCATAATTCACACACAGTCATTCTGCGATCTCAACAGATTTCAGGGCTGACTAGTTTGGAACCACTGAAGGCAGACAGAAATTCGGAAGAGACTGAGTTTGCCTGGCCATTCCTTCTGAAGCTCCACAATGGAAAGAGGGGAAAAAAGAAAGAGATTTGGAGCCACACATTTTGAGAATTAATGGTTGTGTGTCTTTGGGCCAATTGCTTAATCTTTCTATCCTTTATTTCATTATTGTGAAGATACGGGCATGGGACATGTCTCACTGGTGTTTTTATGAGGACTGAATAAAACAGCTCACAGCATGTGGCTCATGGCATGCTAAACAAGCATCAGCTCAGTTCACAGTTCAGTTCTTCAATAGGCTCCAGAGATGACCAGTTTATTCACAATCAGATCTCGTTTTGGCAACTCAAGTAACTTGGTACCCACAACAGTTTTATGTAGGGAGGGAGAAAGGGACAGAAAGAAAAATGGTGTGAGAATACGAAAAGTTGGATGCAGGGCTGATTTACGAATTATACGTCTACTCTGCTTGAATTCAGAGAAGTTTCCCAGCTCCCTGCTGGCCTCAGTGATCCCAGCTTCCTCAGTTGTTGCCTTTTCCCCTGTCGTCTTTGTGCACCTGGGATTTGATGACTTGTCACATCCTCTGTCCTGACAGCAGCCGCAAGCTCCTCCTCCTGGGGCGGCACCCAGTCCTTTACCTTCCTCTGCAGCCCTTGTTTTGAGGATGCTGAGAATGAGGACTCAGAAAAAGCATCGCCCAGAGTCTGCTGAACTCTGAGGTCCATGAAGCTTGAGGAAGCCAGTGCCCATCAGCAAAGGGCTACCTTCCTCTGTCTGGCCACTGTGCGCGGCCGTCGTGTAGCTGTGTTGAAGATGACTATCAACCCAGTGCCTTCTGTTTTTCTTAGTTTTCTGTGAGATGTGAAGGACAACGACGAGAAAGTTGCTTCTGAGCAACAGTTCATCCAAAACAGCAATGGCAGACTTTTTTCTAAGCTAAGGTCTAGGGCTAATAACTTGGGAGTAAAAAATGGTATAAACTGTGAATGATGCTTTTTAAATGAGGACAGTAGTTTCATGAGAAACCTCGATACTTTAAGATAACACAAAAGCTTTAATTTTGAAGTGTATATTTTAAGGGTATAATGCGTGTATACCTATACACACTTACATATTTTACTGTCAAATTTAAAGTTCAGGCATGCTGTAGAATATCCAGAAAGTCCAACACTACTTGACATAAAAACAAATCTCAGATGTAAGTGCTGTGTAGAATCCAAAGATGTTTCAGGAAAGAGGAACAGATGGCAATTGAAAACTGCCAACTGTAATTCTAATTAGTATCAAAGTTCAATTTGCTGCAAAGCATGCAGATAATTTATTTGCCGTTTGAAAATCCAAGTTTAAACTGAATTTGAATGATTTGAAATATTTCTCATGGGGTTGACCTGATATTCTCAACCTAGTCATTGACTGTACTGCTTTAATTCATCCTGTGCTGAACTTCCTCCAGAATTTCCCCCAAACTATCTACTTAAATCCTTCATTCTGAATGTTATAATTTAATATTTGCTGACCCACCAATGGGCAATTAAATCTTCCTTGGTTACAGTTCAGTTTGCTGTACTCAGTTTGCTCCAGAATGCTCTGAGCTGAGGTCCTGTCAGTTGCAGCATGTTGGCCACTGGGATACAGTTGGGATTGCTGCTCGCAATGAATAAACTGGCTCCTCAAAAACAGCTGACTATCATGAACTCTTCCACGCAGTGGAAAGCAGCTCTTCCAGCAGTCATTTCAGGTAAGCATTTTCTTAAAAACACAACTCCTGCATACATATTTAAACTGAGAAAACATTTAACAGATGCCTTTATCATTTAACAAGGGAATTTACTTTTATGTCTATAATATACTTCTTTTAATGACCTGGGAAGGAATCGGGGTATATTTTAATAACACATGTGATGGGAGAATTTGGAAACATAATGTGTCGAACTAGAAGACCCAGGAGGGAGCCAAAAAAAAAAAAAAGCAAGTTTATTTCTATAAGCTATCTGCATTTCCCATACCTCAGCAAGTCATACTTTTAAGAAGTTAAGTCTGGTGTGAACTTGAACTTGTACATTTAAGTTAAAAACCTTAGCCAGTGATGCATTGCAGAAGATAAGACACCACTTTTCTTCCAAAACCTGTAACACTTCTCTCCCCACTCCTTTGGCTGGTTTGTCCCATTTCATGGTAGGGTTGAAATATTTCAAGCTAAGATAACAAAGTCAAGTTCAAGGTCTTCCTAACACAACTTGGGGAAATGCCAAGACTAGCAGCATGTTGTTCTTGACAGGTACAACTACATCAGTTTCTTAAGGGAGAGAAAGATTTGCAGAACAGCCCACAGGGAAATGGAGCAAATGCCTTGCTGAGTTACAATCACTGAGCTATATCCCTTGGCACACTGTGTTGTATCTTTTTATAGAACCTCTGTAAAGATGATGGGACTGAAAGTGAAAGCACATTTCAGTAGAAAGGCTTCTATCTGGTCAGTCAGTACTGTCAGAGATTAGAAGATTGTTGGGACTCACCCTAGAATGAATTGTTTTCTTTGAGCTCATATGGGCACCGCCACATGAACACAACGGCGAATTGTGGCTGTAAATAATACTGCCTGACCTTTTCCTTTGGCTGCTAACGGACTGTGGGTTGTGCCAACAGCCAAAACCTGTCCCTCATGGGTATTTCCAATGCACAGATTTAGTACGTCAGTGTCACACTTTATAGCTCATCCTAGGATGTGGGCTAGTTATTTCTGAATTGGTCATACGTGGTTTTAGTCTGTGTGTCACCAGCAGGAAGAGGATGGGAGCTTCTCCCGACGTGGAGCCTCAGACATTTGTCAGCCAAACCTCAAGCTGTCCAAGACTTTGAAGTGAAAACTTACATTTAGAAAATCAGTATTGTTTCCCCTTGCCATAGCTGTCTCAACCTTTACTTTGCTGATGAAAGCAAAAAAATGGGGAAAACATCCATCTGTCCTAGTAGACTGTTTGTGTAGACTATGTAAAACAGAAGAAATATACTTAAGGGGGAAAGGTGTTTCTTTTTTTTTTTTCTTTGTCTTACATCTAGTCAGCTTCTAAGCAAATGTGCTGGGCAGATGAGAAGCTAGGTTATTAAGAAGTATCTGCTAGAAACACACTTCTCAGCGGCCCGTTTAGCTAATGTGGTCTGTTTGTAATGTCATTTTTAATGTATTGGATATTATTTGCATAGATAGTATCTAAACACAAGCCCATCATCATAATTACATACATTATATGGAAGAAACATTTTTAAAGTAAACAATCACTCTTAAGGAACTATTTTCAAGACAATGAAGTGCATGTATTTTCAAACATTTAAACAGTGGGTTGGGATATTTAGAATTTATTACCAAAGCGACCTACAGAATGTGAGTTAATTTTAAAAGGCATTGTACAAAGTGAAAATGGTGGGCAGGTGAGTAGGACCAGTGTTTGTAGCTGTCCTGCTCAAAGCATGGGGCTTGGCTGGAGGACTGTTGGCATTGCTTAATTTTGCTAATCCAAGTGGATCAAGCTCATGATCTCATAGTACTTGAGGCAGCATGCACCAGAGGAGATGTTATTCCTGTTCAAGTTGCCTTGAAGGCATGTATGGGTGGACTCAGAAGTCTTGATTGCTTTCCAGGCTCATGACATTATTACCTCTCCATTCACTAAAGCAGAATTCTGGAAGTACAGAGAACAGTGGAATGGATTTTAGCTGATGATAAACCTTGTCAAGCTTCTAGGTGCCTCCCCAGTCTTTACCTAGCTAACGCTGGGATCTCAGCAATAAGTGGCCCAGTCCTCTTCTTGCACTGTCTAGTATCCTATATAATTGGATTAGACGTATATTTTATTCATCAAAACACCCTGTGCGTGTTCTGAACTATAAATAAAGGGCTGGCATTAGTCATTCCAACTGATGGATTCTTACCGTCAAAAATAATCAAAGCAAAGGGAAGTCAGAAATATAAAACGGTTTTTTCATAAAATGATACTTAACTCAGTTTCATTGTATATATACAATTTGAATAGAAAAAATGTGACCTAACTAAAATTCCATGATCCTGATTATGCTATAAATATGAGATTATGTTTCACATGTGATTGGGAACTTTGCTTTGGAAATGAATGGATCCACTTGGATTCAATCCACAGAAAGGCAGTAGTTGAGAAATATTGGAAAGAAACCTGGTTTAAGAATCAAACAGATGTAGTTTGAAAAATTGTTTTTCCCACTAACTTGCATCGCAGGCTTGGGCCTGTCACTTCATCAATTAACCTTAGTTTCTTTATTGTAAATAATCTCTGTCTTCTCAGAGTTGATGTTAGGATTAAAGATATAACATATGTAAACACCTGGTGCACAATTATGTCTCTCAGGGGCTGTCAAGTGCACTAGCTAAGAGTGCAGATTCTAGAGCAGAAATGCCTGGGTGTGGATCCTGGATCTGCCTCATTATCTCTGTCAGATGAGTTTCTTAACTTCTCTGTGCTCAGTTTGCTCTCCTGTATAAGAGGAGAATTAGCAATAAGTAGGCTTGTTAGCGATGGCACCCCACTCTAGTACTCTTGCCTGGAAAATCCCATGGACGGAGAAGCCTGGTGGGCTGCAGTCCATGGGGTCACGAAGAGTCAGACACGACTGAGTGACTTCACTTTCACTTTTCACTTTCATGCATTGGAGAAGGAAACAGCAACCCATTCCAGTGTTCTTGCCTGGAGAATCCCAGGGATGGGGGAGCCTGATGGGCTGCCGTCCATGGAGTCGCACAGAGTCGGACACGACTGAAGCGACTTAGCAGCAGCAGCAGCAGCAGGGTCGTTATGATGATTAAATGAGTTACTGTAGGTAAAGTACTTATAATAGTAATTGGAAAGCAGTAAATAAATGATGCTTATTTAGTAGTATGACAAATATTTATTATTATTAATAAGCATTAAGAATTCCATTTTTCCTCTTCTGTCACTTGGTGGCAATGGTAACGTTGTGCTTCTGGGTTCTTGCTTTGACTTTAGTTACATTTACTTGTATTCACCTGTAATGGAGAATCCCAGCTTAAGAAGGACAACAGGTCTAGCAACAGACAAGAGTTACTAGGTCTTCTACCTTGAAATCACACATAATGTATTCTTGAGCTCAGTTGGATGCCTTGAAGTTCAATAATATGCAGAGGAAACACTGTTGTGGTATTACTGGGAGATTGTGATGGTCAGTCGTAAGCATCAGTTGTAATTGATGGTTAATTGTAAGTTGACTGGGCTACAAGATGCTCAAATATTTGGTCAAACATTATTCTGAGCGAGTCTGTGAGTGTTTCTTGGCAAGATCAAAATTTGATTCCATCGACTGAGTAAAGCGGATTGCACTCTGTGTGATGGGAGGTCCTCATTCAATCAGATGAAGGTCTGAATGGAACTGAAAGGACTCTTAAGAGGAAATTCCTCCTGCCTGACTTCTTACAAACTGGGCATTGGTTTTTTTCTTGCCTTTGGACTCAAACTGAAACATTGGCTCTTGAGGCCGTAGACCTGCAGACCAGAAATATACCATTGGCTCTTTGGGGTCATGGCCTTTGGATTTGAACTAAGTCATCAGCTCTTTTGGATCCAGCTTCCTGCTCACCTTGAAGATCTTGGGACTTAACCTGTATTACTGCATGAGTGAATGTGTATATGTGTGTTTTATTTTTGCACATTATATTTTGTTGAGTTTGTTTTTCTAGAGAACCTTGACTAATACAGAATTGAACAGTTTATTTTAATATTATTAAAAAATTTTTCCAATTAATTTTTGTTTCTTCCTTGTGGAATTAATCTTTCTAATAAAGATTTTATCTGACCAAAAAAAAAAAAAATGTGTATCTAACACCATCCATTCATTTGTTCAGTGAAAATGCTTGTAGGGTGTATTATGTACCAGGCACTGTGCTTGTCTCTGGTACATAAGTGAGAAAATGGTTCTTATCCTAGTGGAGATAGACTGGTATTAGAGAGAAACAATGTAGAAGTAATAAACCAAATTTATGATTTCTACAGGTTCTAGTCTTCTGAGGAGGTGTCAGCTAAGCTGAAATTGGAGAAAGTTTTAATCATATATACAACAACAGGAGGGGAATTACAGACAGGGAGCCTCTTGAAAACCCAACTGGGATGTCGACATGCTTAGGAAGTGGAAAGGAAGAGTTCTGGTGAGTCACTGCGGTCTCAGTGGAGCCAGCAGAAGGTGAAGTCAGAAAGAAGGTGGTGGGGAGGTTGGGAGGGGGTGGGGATCATGGTAAAGAGATCAGCGTAGCCTTGTGCAAGGACTTTAAGCAATGGATTAACATGGCCTAGTTCATGTATTTAAAGAATTTCCTAGGCTACAGACAGAAGAGATGATTAGTCTGGGCAGGATGGAAATGGGAAAGCCAGTGTCTTACTGGGTGGTGCAGTGGTTGGCAGGGGTGGGGGAGTTGGGGGTGGTTGTGGCTCAGATGAGAGTGGAGGCAGGAGGGACAGACAGACACCACAACAGTAACTGCATTTTCTCTAGATCCCAGCTGGTCCATCAGACCCCAGCTTCACCCAATTTCACTCCCTTAAGGATTTTTCACTCACATGCTGCCCAGAATAGATCAGGGGCCGCTGCCACCTCCTTGTTGTAATCTTCGTGGGTCAGAGTGCAATTAGTTAATTCTTAAGGGCAATTTTTCTGTGTTTTTTTTTTCAATATTATAATCTCTGGGTTTTAGCAGTATATATGTCTCATAATTCTGACTCCACACATATTTGTTGAATGAGTGAAGGAGATGAGTAAGTGCTATGTACTCTGTTAGGAAAGAGAGAAAAAGTTCCAATTTCCAGAGAAATTATAGGAAATGAAAAGAGTAGAGGGCAAGAAGCTTTTTTGAATATGTTCAAACTTGGTTGAGACAAAAGTTCTAGAAAGGTTGGGTGGGGAAGTCAGGCGAAACTACAAAAGCCTTTATAGTACAACAGCCTTTGACCCTGCATCGTTAGCCTAGACTGTGGGATCTTCTTAAAGCGCCAAGTCCCCGGTCCTGTCCAATTGTATCTGCAGACACATCCTGGCCCGGGGAGCTAACTGTGCGGCGAGGCCCCAACGCTAGGACTTCTGGGAGGCGCGAGGGAGGACGGCAAAGCCGTGGTGCTTCTGCTCCTCGGAGCTCTGGACCGTGGCGGGTGTTTCTCTTTGCCATTTCATGCTTCTTTGCTTCTGCTTTGGCCGCCTATCTGCCCAGTGACCGGTCTCCAGTTCGATTGAGAGCTGGAGTCTTAAGGGTTAGGAGTGCATTTCATTCCAACTTTTTATCTGCCAATTAGAGAAAACAATCAAACTTCATTCGGTGAGGATTTATGGGGCTTCTGTATGCCCTTTTTGCACTCACTGAACTGGTTAGTTCAGATAACTTGTGTGAATGATTTATTTTCCACCGAGTTAACCAGTAGCCTAAATTAGGCAACATAGCTTGTCATTTTGGTGTTATGTAAACAGACTTCATGGATTCAGGATCAACAGTCAGTGTGAAAAGATAGATCACTTAGGCTGAAATAAGGGTTTGAAACCCTGTGTGGGACGAAATACATAAAGGGGGTTCAGGGTATCCTCCACATCTGAAAAAAATGAGGAACCTTAGCCTGTTATCATCCTGTAAACTGGAAAAGAAGCGTGTGCAAAAGTGGAGACAGAGGCTCAGACCTGGAAACCGCCCAGCGCGCTTCAGCAGGAGAGGAGATAAATGAACCAAGGCAGGTTCACAGAGAAGAGATTCTACAGCACACAGCGAGGCACTGAGTGGCGTGGGATACCACGGCTGAATTGTGGCAATGTCATGTTAAAGTCAACAGGTAAAGTGTTTGCTTTCTGCTTTAGGACATATGTACCATGAAGCCACATAAAACTGAAAGGAAGGGATTCTGCGCGGTGATAACGTTAGGCTGTGTAGAGACAGTGATGGGTTGGAGACAGAGGAACCACAAGCTTGGATGTAAATTACTGGCATCCTTTTAGCTTTGCACAGTAGAGATTTGCAGGTGCTAATTACGTTATTAGAAAAAAGGGAAGAAAAAGGAAGGAGAGAGGGAAGGAGGGAAAAGGGGCCTTGTGTATATCAATAACGATAAACCTAATTTATGTTCCCAAGTGAAAAAAAGGTTGATCAAAAAGCCTTTTTTTTTTTTTTTTTTTTTGCAACACTAGGCAAAGTCTCTTTCTGAGTTTATCTGGTTATCTGGAGTGTGTTGGGGAACAGAGCTAGAAAGGTAACTTGTTTTTCTTGTCTATTTTTCTGAGCATCTTATCAGAGTTAGAGGAGCCACTCTGGAAAATCTCAACAAAACAAAACAAACAAAATGACTTTCCTCGTGTCTGTTCTGTGTTCTTTGAGTTCCACCTTCTAGACGTCTCCTGAGGTCACCCATCCTTCACCTTATGGGTCAGGAAGTGAGTTCTGCTTGCCTCCCGTTTCTGATGTTAGGCTTGCTTTCTAAAGAGTGGCCAGCATTTTCCCTCTAACGTGAAGCTCTGTACCAGGCCCCACTCAGATCCTCTCATCAAAGTGTGAGGTAAAGCCAGACCCCTTAGGATGGGAGCTGAGACATTTTCTAGCAGACCAGCTTTGCTCGCGCTCCTCACCCACACTGGCCGTACACCGCTGTCTTGCTCTGACTGTCCTGATGGCTCTTTTTCTTGTATTTGCTCTTCCTCTTTCCTGCAGTTAGCCTGCTCTTCCCTCTGCCTCGCTGACCAAGTCCTGCTCTCCCTCAGGTAGTACCTTCTCCATTTGGGGAAGGATTTGTGTCCTGTCACCCCCACTACTGCTTTCTTGGCCTCTCTCTGCCCGCTGAGACCCCCAGAGCATGTGGACCAGGAGCGGTGGTGCCTTTAGCCCAGCTTCCCCCGCAGAGGGCTGATGAGCCAAAGCTGCTCAGTCAGCGCACGTGGAACAGCAGACGGGTTAAAAACAATTATTGTTGTTTAGTTGCTAAGTCGTGCCCGACTCTTTTCAACCCCATGGACTGTAGCCTGCCAGGCTCCTCCGGAGGATCTTCACAACCCAGGAATCGAACCCAGTATCTCTTGCAACTCAGGCAGATTCTTTACCGCAAGTCATCTGGGAAACCCTAAAATCAATTACTAAATGCTTAACCTGTGTGGAAAACAAAAATGGTCTTCTTTTTCCTTCCTCAGTTGTGTTTCTCTCAGCAGAGATGAATTCTTATTATACCTCAATAAAATTCAGTCAAGTGTTGTGGACCAAAAGCTCAGAATATTAAAAAAGCTTTTGAAGGTAGAGGTACACGGATGTATCAAAACTCCAACCACATTTTGTGTGAAATATAGACTATATTTTTTACCTTAATGATTTCATTTCATTTATTTTGGGCGTGCTGGGTCCTCTTGCTGTGAGCACCCTCTGTGGGGTGCAGGTTCCTCCCCACAGTGGCCTCACGTTGTGGAACACAGGCTCCAGGCTGTGTGGGCTTCGGGAGTTGCGGCTCCCAGGCTGGAAAGCACAGGCTCAGTAGTTATGGTGCATGGGCTTAGTTGCTCCTCGGCACGTGGGATCTTCCTGAACCAGAGGTCCAACCTGTGTCTCCTGTACTGCTAGGCAGATCTGTACCACTGAGCCACCAGGGAAATTCCTAGACTATATTTATAGCATACAGAAATAACCTTTATTGTTTCTAACATCTCTATTCATATCAAACTTCAAAGACGTTTTAAGTAATAGTGGCCTTTTTAGTTAAAATCAAAATTCAGTGTTGTGTGTCTACTATCTAATTCTAGAGGGTCCTGCCGCTGCTGTTGCTAAGTCGCTTCAGTTGTGTCTGACTCTGTGCGACCCCATAGACGGCAGCCCACCAGGCTCCCGCGTCCCTGGGATTCTCCAGGCAAGAGTACTGGAGTGGGTTGCCATTTCCTTCTCCAATACATCAAAGTGAAAAGTGAAAGTGAAGTCACTCAGTCATGTCTGACTCTTCAAGACCCCATGGACTGCAGCCTACCAGGCTCCTCTGCCCATGGGATTTTCCAGGCAAGAATCCAGTGAAGTGGAAATTGGGCTCACGAGAGTTATATTAAATCCATATTTGAAAAACATTATCCTAAAATTTATAATGATATAAATTTAATTGTAGCATCAAGTAAATACCAACATTTAAAACTAAAAAGAGCTTAGGCAAAATTACTTTTAAAGCAAGAAAACACAGGCAACTGTTTTGCTGTGGTTGTGGATGTTCAGGGGTTTGCTGCTGTGAAAGCTGAATCAAGCCTGTATGTGACTCAGCATTTCTGAGCCCTCACAGCTTAAACCTCCTGTTTCCTTGGCAACCTTGTGATGCAAGCAGACCCCCTGAAACTTGCAGATCTTTGTGGCTGCAGGTGGAACGGCAGGAACAAAAGGGCTGCTACACAGGGAAGTCTGGAACTTGAACTCCATTTTAGCTGCTCTTTGTCTGCTGTGGTCCTTTTTCTTAGCTTGGTTGGCCTTTCTCTAGGTTGATAGAGCTGCCATTCAACTTTCATAAGTTATTTTCCCACAGCGGAAAATCTGGTTTTGATAGAAGAAAGTAGTTCTTTTCAATTCTTTGTCCACAGCTTCACATTCTCCCTGTAGAAACTGAATTCTGATATGTGTAGTTTATGTTTCCATACACCTTGGGGAGCTCATTCTCTAAGCAGCACATTTCCTCTATCTATGATCTTTGGAGTTGCATGACACGTTCTCCATGTACTGTACTTGAGGCAGTATTTGAAGTTTCAGCTGAAGCTTCTGATTCTCTCTCAGGCTCTGAATTTTCAGTGTGCAAAAAGGCCCACTCAATATGAAGTTGCTTTTTTTTGTTTGTTTGTTTGCTCAACTTGTCCTGTAAATTCTTCATTCATTTGATTGTCTTGGCTTCAATTTTTTAAGTATTTGTTACTTTTCTCCTTCAAGACTTTTGAAAGTAGCATTTGCATTAATAACATCAAAGAGTTTTTTCACATCAACTTCTGACTGATAGACTAGTTGATCTCCCTTTTCTAATTCACTCTTTTTCTCTAATTCCAAGATGCTGTTGTTCCTGTAATCTACTCTGATCAGTCAAATTTACAACCTTCAGTACACTTTCAGGTGGAGATCTTAACTGGCTTTCTATCCTTCACAGCCTGTTTCATTTGTGTGTCTGAGTTTTCAAGCACGTTTTTCTGTTCCTTCAGCTTGCAGGTACTCCGCTTTCATGCTGCAGTTTCTTAGGCAAGCAGTTTTAGACTCTCCTGAAGTTGAGCGTTTGCTTTCAAATCATGCATTATTTTCTTCTGAAGTCACTCTGCATTCTTCTGAGAGGCTAAGCCATCCTTCTGCATTAGTCACTGGGGATTGGAAGGATATTCGTGCCTCTTGGATGACTGTGTCTGTTGCTGAAGGTGAGCCCTCACCATCAGCCCATGAATTATTTAGTATTTACTTTGTGAAGGAAATGGCAACCCACTCCAGTATTCTTGCCTGGAGAATCCCATGGACGGAGGAGCCTGGTGGGCTACAGTCCACGGGGTCGCAAAGAGTCGGACACGACTGAGCGACTTCACTTTCGCTTTTTTTTCACTTTTGTTGGCCAAGAGAGGGGCCTGGTTCATTTCTAATGCAGGTGAGTCTCAGGACAGTGGCAGATTCTGGGACAGAGGGTGGATGTAGGGGCCGGGGTGGAACTCCACTCGCTGGCCAGGAAGTCCTCACTGCACAGATGTGGTCCTGTCACCAGCTAGCACTTGGTGCCTGGTGCCCGGTGCTGACCCTGCCTCTGCTGGTACCACACATCCATCACCCTGGATGGAAGGTGGAAATCACCCTGCTCACTGGCCAGCAGCATCCAGCATCCCCATGGCTTATGCTGGCCCAGGCTTTTGGGGATGAACAGAGAGCTCCAGAGCGCCCAAGCTTCTTGTCCGTCTCTGGCAGGTCGATGGGCTGGGGCCATGAGGATGCCGAGGCCAGTGGGGCCACTCACCTGGAGAGACTTTGAGTAGCCATCTCTAGGAACCTAGGACTTTCTGGACAAGGGGCCCCCAGCCTCCCTCTTCACCGAGCTCACTGGGTCCCCTTGGCCAGTTTCTTGGCTTGGGAGACAGCAGGGCTGGAATTGGGGTGCCTGGGGTTTTGGTAAGCCGAGCCCCCTCAGGGTGACTCCAGGGTCTGAGATCGAGGCCATGCAGTAGGGGAGAGTAGGCAGCGGCCCGAGCTGATGAGCGTGGACCTGAGTCCTTCAGGGTGGGTGTCTGATCCTGGAGGCTGTGAGCCCCAGGACATGGGTGGTGGCCTGTGGGGTGTCTTCGTGGCCCTCAAAGTCTGGGCGACACGAGCCCGAGAGTGTGGGGTGGGGAGGCTTCTGGGGGCCCATGGAGGTGGTGAGAGCAGCTGCTCGATGACCTAGGGGCTCCCTTTGCTGTTCTTGTCTGAGTGTGTGCGCTATGTCCTCAAGCACAGCCCTATGCCAGCTTTTATTAAGCACTGCCAAACTCTGGAGCGTGTCACTGGAGAGGACTGGCTTCCACCCCTGGGGACTTGAGGGTTTCTCAGGCTTGTGCCATGAACTCTGTGACATTCTTCAACTCAGGCAGGTAATCTTTCGGCTGACTCTTCCTCTCCTTAAAGCATGTGGGCTTTTTATTGTGAAAATAGCCATGAGTGTAAATAACCAGGATCTCCTGGGGACACCTTGTCTCAGGCATTTGGTGGGCTTCAGCGGAGACCCCACAGCTGCCCCAGGGCCAGGGGGTGGGGAGGACATTCCTGGGAGGTCAGCACCCTTCCCTGGCTCCAGAGGGCACCACAGATACACAAAGCCCTGGGGGATGCTCCATCTCTAAAGAAAACCAGGGCCTGGCAAGCAGGACAGATGATCAGTTGGGCCGGCAGAGGGGAGGCAGCCAGTCTATGTAAAACAGGAGTCTCCTCTGCGGCGGCTGCGCCCCGGAGAATGCTGTTCGAGATGGTGCACTTGGTGGGGGCTGACTGAGCGCAGCCAGAGACCACCCTGGAACTCAGGCCACTCGAGGCCCCGCCGGGCCCCATGGCCGACCCAGAGGATGCAAGCCCACTTGGTGGGGGCTGACTGAGCGCAGCCAGAGACTACCCTGGAACTCAGGCCACTCGAGGCCCCGCTGGGCCCCATGGCCGACGGAGAGGATGTGCCATCCACTTCCCTCACGTGGGTGTGTCCAGGCTCCATGGAGGGCTGCCCTGAGGACCCCTGACCCCATGTCCCTGCCTGGCAAGGCTCAGTCCCTCAATTTAGTTTCCTTATGCAGCAGGAAAGCCGGCTTCTCCCTGAAAGGTCACAGGGGTCTCCCTTCCCTGCAGGTACCTGCCCTCCTTTGTGCTTGTCACTCAGGGGGCTCACGGGTGCCACCAGGCTGAGAAACTGCACTCACAAGAATTCAGGTGAGATCAGTTGACACTGGAAGGTCTTGACCTTTTACAGGTTTTCAGTGGAGCTCGTTTGTTCCCGTTCAGTCCTGCTGTTCCTGGACAGGTTGACGCTCCTCTGGGGGAACTCAGGGCCCCAGGCTCCCTCATCCACGTGGGTCTTCCATCTTCATGTGCCTCCCAAGGTGGCCCTGGGAAAGGTCTCCAATTCCTGAGTCATTTCAGGAGTGCGCCTCTGTGCAGAGAGTAGGCCCTTCTTTGGGCTAAATTTGCCAACTTTTATTTCTTCAAATCTCCTTCTCCAGATTCAGGCTCAGAGCCCCTTCCTGGGCTCTGTCACGAATGACTGGTCCCCAGGACTGCTTCCAAGACTCTCTGGCCGTGTTCTCTTCTGGGTCAGAAAGCCGCCTCTGAGAATCGGGGCAGGGTTCATGGCCCAGTTCTTCCTTGATGGAACGTGACTACCAGCTTCTGTAGTCTTGAACGTGCACTGGGTGTGTTTCCTGGTGTCAGTGACTCGTCCCACTGCTGACAGGAAAAGAGGCCCAGAAAATTCGGATGCGGTTGGCCCAGCTGGAGAGGAGGTTGCCCAGAAATGCCAGATGCTCCTCTTCCAGGCCTTCCAGCAGCCAGACCACGGACTCCAGCCAGAGTCCGAGGGGGCCTGGAGCTGCAGCTGCGCAGAGGGGCCTGCAGGGCCCAAGGCCTGTTCCTCACGTTGTCATGGGGAACCACCAGCCCATGGCTTGGAGTTACTGATGATTGTGTAGACTGGGAAGTGGACAGGCTGGAAATCTGAATCAGAGTTGAGTTTACAGTCTTGAGTCTGAAATCTATAGAGCAAGCCGGCAGGATTGTAACCTGAACAAGATTTCGAGGTTATAGTCTTTGAACTTCTTTTTCCTATTTTTCATGTGTAATTTTACTTCTGTGTATTGGAGAGGAGGCAGATTTTCTAAAAAAGATCAAGAATACACTTTATCACGAAAAAATACAGGTAGAGGAAACTGAGAGAAAAGACCCTTCTTTTCCGGGATTGACAGAGGTTTACAATGCAGAGGGGCCAGCTGCAGAGGGACTCAGAAAGATCAAAGGGAAAGATCGGTGCTCTCCCACCGACCCAATGCTGAAAATGTCAGTGAGGGCAGGCCCCAGGGCCTGCACGCAGAGTCTCTAGAATGCAGAGCTCTGCCTCCAGAAGCCAGAGAGAATGACTTCCATTTTCAATCCTGAGGGTTCCTGCATACTCAAGCATAAAGCCGTCTCCCCTGACACAGGGAGCGGCCACTCCGGAGGCAGGCCTGGCTTCAGCTCCTTGAACCTGATCACAGGGGGTTCCCAGCCCAGTGGAGCTGTGACGCAGGAGCTGTTGACCTGTGTGGCCCCAAGATCGGCTTCAAGCAGATTTCCTGCAATGAGTTGGGTCAAGGAAAGTTTTTCACTGATGCTTGATTTCTTTTTAATTTATTTTATACGACCACGTTGCCTTCTTCCTTCTTTGGGAGTGCCCATAACAAAATACTCCACTCACTGGCCTGAATGATGCTCAGGGCCCAACGTGAGAACGTCCTCAGGTTCTTTGTGCAGCCCTGGCTTGTCTGTTAAGGAGGTTTTGTTATTTCAGCAACCTTCAAACAGGTAATAAATAAATTTCCACTGGGTTGGCACTTCCTCTCATTTCCTGAAGGAGGGGCGGATTGTTCAAAGAGCTCCCTGGGGATACTCCAGGCCCTCTTATAATGACTGAATGACCACTGCGTCACTGCCTTATGGCACTGTCACGTAGAAAACCCAGGGAAGGCCACTTATAATATCAGTGTCAGAGCTGGGAGGGTCTGTATTGGAATTGTTCTGAAGATAAAGAAACCACCAAATCAAGTTACTACAGAAAGTGGTCAAAGAGGCTTAAAAACTTTTTAGATGCTCTTTTGGAAGACATGCCTTGCACAGTGTCATCTGCAGAAGATTAGAAAGGCCTAGTTATCTCTGAAGAGCATGAGGGTGACGTGATGTCCAGCACAAAGTGCAGAGTCCTGCCTGACACAGGCCGGCAGCTCTTCATCAGCTCTTCATCAAATAAGTCTTGCCAAGATAAGGGAGGTTTCTGAAAGATGATTGCCTCTCTTTGGTGATATGCATTACAATTAGATTCAAGTTCATATGAAAAACAAATGAGCAAAGATCTAAAAGCTGTCCTGCTGCCCACTCAAAATGATTAAGTGATTATGCAAAAGAAGATTCCTCAGAAGTGTGGAATGTGCAAGACTCAATTGCTTCCAGGCCTGAAAGAAGGAGCTTAATTTGACAGTCACTTAAATTGATATTGCTTTCAATAACCATGCACTGCTCATTTTGTAAAGGAACCCCAAATCGTCAGTCCCAATACTTCACTAAACTTTCCTAACACCCTAATTCCAGTTATTTAATCATATAATTAAAAAGTGATCAAAATAGCACAAGAAAACAATTAAGTATAAAAAATCTTGAGAATTCAGTGGGTCCATCTAAAACAGTAGCATTATTGGAATTATTAATATGAATTTATAAAACACTTATTTTCATAAGTAAAGAGAGGAATAGCAAAAGAAAGAGCTAGGGGAAAAAAAAAAAAAAAAGGTTTCTTCCTATTCCTTTCCTGTTCAAAATTTGAGCTGATTTAGATATTAAAGAATGACCGTTTGGTAAATGCCATATTTCCCCTCTTTTCACTCCAAACCAATTGCTATTTTATTCCTTTTCCATTACCAAATCATTCAAGAATATTCTAGATTTTCTAGAAAATATAGATAAATTAGAAAAGTGAAAAATACTGAAATTTCAACTCAATACCATCACACTATAAATTTATCATGAAAATAAACTCTAGTTCAATTGTTTTAAATTCTACTTATATTCACTGCAGTGTAGCAGTGGCATAGCCTTAGCTCATTAAGTGTATCTGATGTGAGATTATTAGGGATAATTTACATATATAATTTATTCTGGATGCAGGCTTTAGAGTTAGACTCCCTGGGTCAAACTATTGGTTTTGTCAATCACAGCTGTGTAAGCTGTGGCAAATTATTTTTCTATCTGATAAAATGTGAATAGTAGTACACATACTTCATAAGCATACTATTGTAAGCATCATGTGACTTAAAAACTGAAAGCACTTAGAATAGTGCACTGGGCTTCCCTTTCAGCTCACTTGGTAAAGAATCCACCTACAGTGCAGAGACCCCAGTTTGATTCCTGGGTCAGGAAGATCTGCTGGAAAGGGATAGGCTGCCCACTCCAGTATTCTTGGGTTTCCCTGATGGCTCAGCTGGTAAAGAATCTGCCTGCAATATAGGAGACCTGAGTTCAATCGCTGGGCTGGGAAGATCCCCTGGGGAAGGAAATGGCTACCCACTCCAGTATTCCAGCCTTGAGAATTCCGTGGATTGTATAGTCCATGGGGTGGCAAAGAGTCAGACATGACTGAGTGACTTGACTTTCAGAATAGTGCACATTTATTCAATACATTTAACCATATTGATGGTGATGAAAATAGTAATGTGCAAGAAGATAAATAACTTGGTTAAATAACTCATTGTGTATAGAAAGTTGAATAGGATCTAAATTCTTGCCTTCAATGAGTATACAGTGAATAGGACAAGTAGATAAATGACAAGAATGTAAAGATATGAAATTAGGAAATTCCAAAGAGCTTGATATTACATGAGATTTAAGGAATCATTAATTCAGCATGGCATTCATTTATTCATTTCAATTTGATAAATTATTATAATACAGTTTTTAAATGATTATATGCTAGTTAATTGCAATGAAATTTAATACTTAAAATTAGTAAGTGAGCCAGCATATTCCTCAAATGATGATGTTTAATATAGATAACTGTTAGCTATTTAAGGATGAGGTTTTATAGTCTGCTCCCATCAATTTATCTTTGCTTTCATGATAATTTAGTTTTATGCCCAATTTTATATAAATCAAAGTGCTTCCCTTCCTTACAGTCCTTTTTGATATATCCATCAACTGATGACATTTGTTGAAAGTCTCCTATATATTTATCAGTATACTTGCTCCTCAAAAGAAGTAGATATATTTTTATGTGTAACAACAAGATGAATGAGTTATATACATAATAAAAACAATTTCTAATTGCACAAAAATGAACAAAGCCATCGATGAAAATGTTCTCAATGTGTAACAGTGAAAAAGCTAAAACCCTAATTATAGTTTTAAAAGCTTTTCACATCAATAGCAAAAAATATGCACAGTGGAAAAGGGAGTAGAACATGAGAAGATGGTTACAATTTTAGAAAAAGTCAAGTATATGAGACATGTTTAATTTCATTAGCAATAAAAATGCCAATGTAACCAAAGTTTAAATGCATTCTTTAGTTGTTATATTTGCAAATATTTATAATACATGCTGTTGGTGAAAGTGCAAGGAAAGGGGACTTCTGGCTGATGGAGCATAAATTAACACGGCACATTAGAAAACCATATTGCTTAGGAATTTTCTTTTAAAATAAATATCAATGTATATAAATATCTATCTACAAGAAGATTCTCTAGGCAATCTTAATAAAGAAAGTAGGTTTATTTAGGAAATGATGTACTTTAGAAATAGGTGAAATGAATATTTATTGGTACAGACAGGTGCTCACAGTGTTCAGCGTCTCACTTTGAGGACCAGTCCCCAGGTGTTTCAGTAATGTTTTTGGCCATTTATGGCTCACATCTGGGTTCCCCCAGGAATTGACTCCCTGAGGTCCACACCCTGCTTGGGGGCTGACTCGTCAATGCAGGTGGACAAAGACGCAGCTCCCTGTTTCAATTCTGAGTCACTCTGCTGGGGAATCCCAACTGGAGCTCTTCATGAGATTGTCTTTTATAAGACTGCATTATATTTTTACTTCTCCTCTGGTCTGTGCTGTTTCCTTCATTTCCTTACAGGTATTGTTCTTAGTAGCCCAATACACTTCCTGCAGACAAATCTCCATCTCAAAATCTGTTATCCAGGAACCCAGCCTAAGACAGTTGGTGCCAGAAGGGGACTGGAGAGGAAACCAGTGGTGTGTTGGTTACTGTTAGAGCACTGGGTCTCTGGGAAGAAATACCTCTTGATTTATGACTCTTGCTAATTTCCTTGGTATAAATTCGTCCATCTTGGGAGCTCTTACCAAATGCAGAGTTGGGAAAAGATGTGAACAGTTGCTTCTTGTGCTGTGGTGTGGCTAGCTTAGCCCTCTAGTAAAAAGTCTCTCACGTGCAATTTGGAACTTGATTTCTCACCACTAACTGGTTGCGGGCAATGTGTCCTCCATCCAGTTAGTAGGTGGAGTGGTAGTTGCCTGTTGCACTGCTGCAGTTGTTAAGACTTCATTCCTGGTGAACTGTGATGGAATGTGGATAGAAAGCAATGCTCTAGTACACAGAGTACCCATACCACAGGGATTTGGAAGAGTGGGAAAAGTAGTGATATAAGAACAGTGGCATCGGATGAGTACCGTGATGAACTAGAGAAAGAAAATAAAACCCGAAAGGGTATGAATCACCAATTGAAACAGAAGTTTGAGAATCAGAGAGGCTCTTTGGCTGCAAATAAAGAGACCTTCACCTCCTGCATCCACAGGGCAGTAAAAACAAGACAGTTGTAAGCCCAAGGATTTAATTATGTTATGGCTATTTCTTGGTGACTTTTGGGTCTCTCATGCCAGAGAGAAACAAAAAGGAGAGAAGGAGTCACCATCCAGGCTTTGGGAGCTGACTCTGTTTATTAGGTGGAGTTAAGGCTGCTGTTTAACCAGGTGGGCAGACTCTCTCTGAAACCTCATCTATGAGGGCATCTTTGATAGTCATTTCCTTGCTCACTCTTGTTTATAAATGGAAACGTGCTGCAGCCACAACCTGAGAGAAGAACTTGATCTAAGTCCTGAGTTAGGAAAACATACCAAATTTTCTGGGATCAGAAAAAGAGCTCTCAGGTTTCCTCTGGACTCAGCCACTGCGGCTGGAAATGAGTGGATGAACTGGTTGTTGCCATGAAGGGCGCACAAGGTGGGATTTGACATAAAGTCACATCCTTGTTAACTGAACCTCCAGGATCATGTGTGGAATCAAGGTAACTTAACATAGACCATGATGCCTTCTCCATCTTTCATGACTGACTTTTTTTTGCTGAGTAGCTTTCTATTGTTGAGGCTTTTCTGTGAGTTGTAGAATATTTAGCAGCATCTCTAACCACTCGTTTCCAGGAGCACTTACTCACTTGTGATAGCTGATGATATCTCTGCACATTGTCAAGTGTTCTTTGGGGGACAAAATCACCTCCAGTCGAGAATCACTTCTGTAGATTCATGTAAGAAGTCAGGAGAGCACAGAGGATGAAAGAGTAAACTTTATTTGAACATGTCAGGAAAGGCTTCAGACAGCAGGTAATGGTTGATACTATTAAGAATTCTACACAGTCAACACTTTGGGGGAAGAATCCATAGTGAACTGCTATTAAAAGAAACTCAGTAATGCCATTTATTAAGCTAATTAAATTATTAGGGACAGTTTCTAAGTGAGTTAGTATATACTGAGGACTTGTATGTTTGCTTAGATTGGTAGGATGTCAACATCACCCAAAGACCTATCATGTTTTCCTCTTTGTATCTTGATCAAATTACCCCTTTTTTTGACCCTGAAATGTCAGTCTGCTGCAAAAAAGGGCACAAATAAATTAATATAAAGATGTCATAAGAGTGGAATTTTTCTCACAATTGGATTTGTGACCGCAAACAGATGGTGCGGAAAGCATGAGAACACCCCTGTTCATAGTTGAAACCAAAGCATATTGAGTCCTCTTCAGACTTATTTAGAAAAATAAGTTCATATTTTTAGAAAACAGTTGAGCTCTTTGAATATCATCCCTTCCCCTCACCAAGTCCCTAGTTCCCTCTTTTGTATGCATTTTTATTTACACTGTGTTACATATCAAAAAATTAATGCTAAACTCAAGATCATGTTTCTATATAGTCAAAATCACAATAATTAGAAACAACCACATGATTGATTGTACAATTATTTTTCTTTCAGAACCTTAGACTCTAGTACATATAACACAAAAAGAAACTTTGAGATAGATTATGCCTTTTCAGACTTACACTAAATACCAGAGCCTCTACAATGAAGTGCTCACCTTCAGAACATTTGTATTCTTGTGGCCATTTCTCATTGAGTTTTCTGCATCTATTGCTTTTATGATGTGATAAGTGCCTAAGTGAAAAATAACAGGGATTAAAATGATTTTCTCCTCTGGGATTCAAGTTGTTCTTTATGAGCCTCAGTCCTCTGCTTAGCATCTTTATTCCTTGAAGATAGTTTTCTAGATGACTTTCACCTTGATGACTGAGTTGATGAAGTCAGATGATAATGATATTCACAAGCTGAACAAACTGTGGGAAAAGTCACTTAGTTCCGGTCAATGATACAAAGGCATTTCTCATGTTATATGGTTTTCCTCTTTCCCATCAAAAAGATAAGAGAGAATTATCATTTTGGAGTATTCTGCCAACAATGTTCTGTTCTTCAAGTAAATGTCAGGTAATTGGAAATACACTGACATTTGAGATTACTATATATGTTAGCATGCCTTTAATCATAAGAATACTCTTTAATAGTGTTTTCTATGTATAAATTTCCAATAGTAAGTCCTCATGAAGAGTCACCAATAGTAGTTTCAATTTGGGGCTAATGGTGTTTCATAAATGTGAATTTTTCCACTCATGCCTTTGAGAGAGCACCATTTAAAAATCACACCAAAAGACTTTGCTTCTGGGAAGGAGTAAGAAAACTTTTCCCTATTTTCCCCTCTAAGGACAACTAAAAGGCACAACTATTAAATACAAAACAAACTCTAGAAGTGCAGAGAAGAAGACTAGTAGGAACCGTGGGACCCAAGGATTAAAACAGGGATGCACCCCCCACCCCCTGGCTTTCTTTCAGTCTCATAAATCCTGGACTTGGAGATGAAGAAGTAGGTACAAAGATCCAGACCCACCAACAGGTGCAGACAAAAAGAGCCCCAGTGAAAGCCTACTCTCTCTAGTCGAAGGACAGGAGGAAGACAGCTTAGCAAGAAAACTTTTAGGCAATAACCACTGTACTCCAGCCAAAAACCACAGAGGCAATGGTGGCCCCAGTATCATTCATGCCAGTAAAGGGGAGTGGGTAGTGCAGACCCCCACTCTCGTCGGACTGTAATGAGTGAGCCCACCCACCTGCCAAGGTGATGTCAGGGAAGGTCAGGTTAGGAGCTAGAACTTTCATCTCTGCCAGGCAGATGTGACGAACCCCTTCCCCTTTCAGTGTAGATGAAATTTGAGGATCCAGGAATTCCAGTCCCATCAGTCAGTAATGAGGCATTCTCCCATTTCCTGCTGAGGTGAAGTCAGTGGATTTTCACCCCAGCCCGGGGCAATGAGACCCATTGCGTGGTGTCAGTGGAGGTCAAAGAGGGAGCAGTAAAGAGGATTTCCTGCTTCCCTGGTGGCTCAGTAGTAAAGAATCTGTCTGCAGTGCAGCAGATGCAGGAGAAGTGGGTTTGATCCCTGGGTTTGGAAGATCCCCTACAAGCATGGCAACCCCCTCCAGTATTCTTGCCTGAAGACCCCATGGGCAGAGAAGCCCAGTGGGCTACAGTCCATGGGGTCACAGAGTCGGACACGACTGAGCAACGTCACTTCTCAAACTGTATCCATTGAATAGCAAGAGCCAAGATTTCCTATCTAAACAATAGCAAAGAATATGCAATAAGAGCTGGGGATTTCCCCCCCCAAATATGATTTTTCTATCATATTTAAGATTCCATGTGCTGGAAAAAGGAAGAAAATATGGAGAGAGAAGAGGAGCCCAGGAAATGTATCTGTGTAGGGGCTATCTCCAGAGTAGCCTTTGGTGGTTTAGCCGTAGGTTGAGAAATTGAGCTTTGAATAAAAATTTCAATGAAGAAAATAAATAAATCTATGCAGAATTAATTAAAGTGAAGAATTCTGAGTAAAACTAAATATATCAATGTCTTAGTGAACCTAATGTTTAACTAGAATAGATAAAAGATAAGAATAGATTTTCCTGATTTGTTAAGAATCCACTTCATAACTTCCATAGTAAATGAGAAAACTATATAAACATTTAACTCAGTCTCAGAATTAAAATGTATTATTATACCATAACATTGGGAATAATTTCATTATCTTATATTTTGTTGTTGTTTAGTCTCTAAGTCATGTCCAACTC
Organism: Oryx dammah; assembly: GCF_014754425.2. NCBI lineage: Eukaryota > Metazoa > Chordata > Mammalia > Artiodactyla > Bovidae > Oryx > Oryx dammah. Next base: position 687,003 of record NW_024080475.1, read on the forward strand.
TTTTGCAACTCCATAGATTGTAGCCTGCCAGGCTCCTCTGTCCCTGGGATTTTCCAGGCAACAATACTAGAACAGGTTGCTAATTCCTTCTCCAGGGGAGCTTCCCAAACCAAGGATAGAACCTGCATCTCTTCCTGCCCTGCAGGCAGATTCTTTGCCACTGAGCCACCTGGGAAGCCCATCTTTGTTATATATGTGGCTATTTTTCTTATTAATATTTTATATTATCTAGCAATGTTAACATGGAAACCTAGAGAGAGCAAAACGTGTGAATTAATGTCTGCAGACTTGTAATAATTGAGTTACAATTTATTGAATGAATTTACAGTTTTTGCCCTTCTCCCCCAGCAGAATGGTCTCCATGAGATTGAAATAGAAGAGTGCCAGGGCAGAGAATGAGGAAGGATTTTTGTTGGTGGAACTGGTAAATGAAGCCTAAGACTAGAGGAAAAAGGAAGGAGATGTGTGTTCTCTATTCACGGTGAACGTAACAGCCACCTGTGTTCAGTCATGTCATCTCCAGTTTAAATTATGGTCTATCCTGGGGCCATCCTTGCAAACACCATGTGGCTTTGTTACGTCTCCATCCCCTTGCAATGGAGAAGTTATTTTTATTCCCAGCTGACCTAGAAATCACACAGTTCTATCATGCAAAAAGGGTTTAAGTAATTTACTCATGTGTGTGTAGTCGTTCTACAAGAAGCTGGTGGCGAGAACACACCAGGTGCTTCTGAGAGGTTTCTGCTTTGTGGCTGCACACTTAAAAATCAGAGCCAGTTTCCCGAGCTTTGAAGCAGAGGCCATGAATCCATACCTGCAGCTTCATGTCCAAGGGATCCCCATACCCCTTTCAAAAATTAATTATTTAATTTTTGGCTGTACGGGGGTTTTCGTTGCTGTGCAGGCTTTCTCTAGCTGCGGCAATAAAAGGCTGCCCTAGGTGCCGTGCGGGGGCCCCTCACGGCGGGGGCTTCTCTTGCTGAGGAGCACGGGCTGTAGGGGGCGTGGACTTCAATAGTTGCAGCACGTGGGCTCAGTAGTTGGGTTCCCGGCTGTAGAGCACAGCCTCAATAGCTGTGACACATGGGCTTGGTTGATCCAAGGCAAGTGGGATCGTACCCAGGGCAGGGATCAAATCCATGTCTCTTGCGTTGGCAGGCGGATTCTTGTCTACCTCGCCACCAGGGAAGTCCTCCCATGAGCTTCTTTAATGTGGATCCACCCGCTGCTCAGGTTTGAAACATGCTAGTCACTGCCCATTCAGAGATTTTTTTCCATGCGACCCCATGGACTGTAGCCTACCAGGCTCCTCAGTCCATGGAATTTTCCAGGCAAGAATACTGCAGTGGGTTGCCACTAAAGATAAGCTATCAATGAAGTGAGCAAGAATCCCCAAATGGGAATGTGTAATGGTGGGAAAAGTGAAGGATACTGAGGAGAGTTGAGGTCCAGTCCAAACTTATCAAAATCTGGAAAGTAGTGGAAAAATGCTCTGGGGATTTTTTGTGGAGCACTCTGAATGCTAAAGAAATGATTCTGCTTCTGATCTGGTAGGCAACATTGTAAATGCTTAGCAGGTAATATATTCAGAGTAGGGTTTTAGGAATATCAGTCCTAAAACATGGTATGAAATACAGTGAAAAATGTGGAAGAGGAGACTGGATCAAATGATGCTAAGTTATTTGTTCTTTACTTATGAGGAGAAAAGATATTTAATTCTGTGCAAAAACGAATTTGAGAGTCAGATCAGTTTTGTTGTGTTCAGTTGCTATGTCGTTTCCGATTATTTGCGACCCCATGGACTGCAGCACGCCAGGCTTCCCTCTCCTTCACCCTCTTCCAAGAGCTTGCTCAAACTCACGTCCATTGAGTCAGTGATGCCATCTAACCATCTCATCCCTCTGAAGTCCCTTTCTCCTCCTGCCTTGACTCTTTCCCAGCATCAGGGTCTTTACTGATGAGTCGGCTATTCACATCAGATGGCCCAAGTATTGGAGCTTCAGCATCAGTCCTTCCAACGAATATTCAGGACTGATTTCCTTTAGATTGACTGGTTTGACTCCTTGTAGTCCAAGGGACTCTTAAGGGTCTTCTCCAACACCACAGCTCAAAAGCATCAATTCTTCGGTGTTCAGTCTTCTTTATAGTCCAAATCTTACATCCGTGCATGACTACTGGAAAAACCATAGTTTTAACTATATAGACCTTTGTTGGCAAAGAAATGTCTCTGCTTTTTAATATACTGTCTAGTTCTGTCATAGCTTTCCTTCCAAGGAGCATGCACATTTTCATTTTGTGGCTGCAGTCACCATCTGCAGTGATTTTGGAGCCCAAGAAAATAAAGACTCTCACTGTTTCCACTGTTTCCCCATCTATCTGCCATGAAGTGATAGAACTGGATGCCATCATCTTCTTTTTTTGAATGTTGAGTTTTAAGTCAGCTTTTTCACTCTCCTCTTCTACCTTCATCAAGAGGCTCTTTAGTTCCTCATCTCTTTCTGCCATTAACATGGTATCATTTGCATATCTGAGGTTATTGATATGTCTCCCAGCAATCTTGATTCTGGCTTGTGGTTCATCCATCCTGGCACTTCGCATGATGTACTCTGCATAGAAGTTAAATAAGCAGGGTGAAAATATACAGTCTTGATGTACTCCTTTCCCGATTTGGAACCAGTCTGTTGTTCCATGTCCAGTTCTAACTGTTGCTTCTTGACCTGCATATAGGTTTCTCAGGAGGTAGGTAAGGTGGCCTGGTATTCCCATCTCTTTAAGAATTTTCCACAGTTTGTTGTGATTCACATAGCCAAAGGCTTTAGTGTAGTCAATGAAGCAGAAGTAAGGAGGGTAAGGAAGACAAATAATATAACATGTAACATCTAATCATACTATATTCTTCCTGAATTGGAGACGTGCCTGTTTCTCTGTGTGCACGTGTGTGCTCAGTCATGTCCGACTCTTTGAGACCCCATAGACTGTAGCCCGCCAGGCTCCTCTGTTCATGGAATCATCCCAACAAGAATACTGGAGTGGGCTGCCATTTCTTCTTCCAGGGAACCTGCCTGACCCAGGGATCGGACCCCTGTCTCTGTGGCTCCTGCACTGGTAGGTGGGTTCCTTACCGCTGAGCCACCTGGGAAGCTCATACCTGTTTTTCTGTAGACCCTATGAAGACCGCCTTACTTACATAGGAGTTAGTTTCTATATGCTCAGTTTTCCTTAATAAAGGCTTTGTCAGGTAGAACTAGTTATAAAAAACTAGTAAAACTTCCGTCTTGACTTTTTAATTGACAAAGCATTTGTGACTGTTACTTTGGATTACTAGTGACTTGGAAATTGAAATACAGCTCTCAGACCAACAGGTCTTATGTAGCTTAGTTATTTTACTGGAAATAAACTGGCCAACAGAAAGGAATGAGCAAAGAATTGAAGATAATTTAGACAAAACATCTAAATAGGAAAATAATTTGCATTTATCTCTTAAAAGCTGATTTTAAATTTTATCTTAACATGTGTCAATCCTCAATCATTTATTTATTCATAATCATAACTCTAATTTTTTAATTCACCTATGTTTCCAAAAGTTAGAAAATTTCCAATAATTAAAAAAAAAAACTTTAATTGGGAAATCAAATTTTAGTTTTCCTCAGTAATCTACTTCCAAATCCTTTCAGCTTTTTTTTTTTTTTTCCTTTCCAAACTCCAATGACAGAAACTAGCTCTGTGCTTCCAAATTTCTGGAATAGTTGCAGAGGAGTCGCTATAAATGCCAACTTTCTGGTCTGGTCTAGTATGATAATTTTGGTGGTAGTTTTTCATAGCTGGTGTTTTTGAATCCATTTACAGGGGAAATGTAGCTTTTTTTTTTTTTTTTTTGGAGAAAATTGCACTCAAGCAAAGCATGTTTTTCTAAGCATTTTTTTTTCAGTATCTGTGGAAAAAAAAAAACACACAAAAAAACCAAAATCTAGAAACATCTGTTTTCCTTCAAATCTCTGTGACTTTCCATGTCCATTCCTTAGTTATTACCAACAACTGAGTGTAAAGTGGGTGATTTCTCTAGGATGCTCTGTACAGAAAAACAGGAAAAAATAAACAGGAAGATAATATTTCTGAACCCATAAGATACACACTTTGGATTGGCAAGTGGCTCTCAGTTCTTAAACCAAATTGTGATCTAGGTTAATTTGCTATTTGAATTTGTTTGGTTCCTATCTCATTTCAACAAAATCTCCATGCATTTTAGGGTAGAAAATTTTGGAAGAGGTGAGAATGACCCTGAAGGTAGCATTATGGTTCATGGATTTGTGTATGCTTTGGGACTTGCTCTACAATAGGAGATGACTCTTCTGGAATTTTCCAGATCCTGCCATTAACTTATTTAGTAATCGTGGAGAAGCTACTTAAATCATTCTCTCAATTTCATCAACAAAATGTGAGTAATTAGACTTATCTACATCATTGAAATTTTCTGAACTATGAAAAATACAGGAATTAGTAACTTGGTGGCTCAGATGGTAATGAATCCACCTGCCAAGCAGAAGACCCGGGTTTGATCCCTAGGTCCGGAAGATACCTGGTGGAAGAACGGCTACCCACTCCAGTATTCTTGCCTGAAGAATCCCACGGACAGAGGAGCCTGGTAGGCTTTGTGACTCTGAAACTCAGAGCCTGTTGACAGGCCACAGTGCCTAAGAGCTGATATTGATCATTGTACAGGGAGGGTTGAAAGTCAATTTGAGACCTCTTCCTTTTTTCAGCAACATGGTTCCACTGATGTTAGGATGACTAATCAGTTCACCTGGAGATAGGGAGATGGTGGGGGTGGCTGAATAGTCACATAAGCTTTCTAAACCTTCCCCAACTGGTTGTAAAAGAGAAAGTCACAGTGATTCTAAACGTGAAAGGGATGCTGTGTGAGGGGAGTTCACCATCCCTGAGAGGAGAGTCCTCCAGAAGGAAGCAAATGCTGCTAGCAACATGAACAGGCTTAGAAGCAGTTTCTTCCCCAGGAGCCCCGATGGAGCCCAGCTCAGCCAGCCTCGGGCACGCAACCTGTGGGACCCTGGGCAGGGGACTCAGCCCCTCTGGACTTCTGGCCTTTGGAGTGTAAGTTAATAAGTGGGTGTTATTTGAAGCTGTTTGCATTCTGGTAATTTGTCTTGCAGTAACAGAGACCCAGTGTATTGAGTAAATGGTCCAGTTCCCACTTTTCTGCACTTGGTGAGATGCTAATGTTCCTCTCGATACAATTCCTTATTATGAACCTGGCTGCCTCCTTGGATAATTGCATCTGTTTGTTATTATTCCTTAGGATAAGGAGGCTTGCTCACCTGGAAATCTTGTTCCCCTTAATTTGAGCAGGTAAACGTGTGTCAAATCAGAATAACACACTGATTCTGTCACCTTTTAAAATGCTGTTTATAAAGAGGATATAGTTTGGTCTAAGACCTTGTATTTCTTATGCACAAACTGCACCATGTTTGCAGCAAGAGATGTGAAGACCAAGTCTGTAGTAGCACACTGTCTGCAAAGGGTGTCCATGTGTTTGTGAAGGAAACAAATTATCACAGAAAAAGCATCTTGTGTGCTGTTAGGAATTTAAAATGCTGTGAGTCCACTGGAATATCTGGCAACTTTGCTCTGAAGTCTTGTTTTCATTAAAATGGTTTGGGCTGAACCTTTTTTTGATAGTTTAAGATTCCTTTCCATTCTCCCCTCTCCCTGCCTCCAACCCCCTCTCTTAAAAATCACTGGTATTTTGGCAAATCAGGCAGACTTAAAAACAAACTTGCTTAACATTTTGCCAAGCATCTCTCTAATAATGACACAGAAACATTGGAGGGCATGCTTCCTCCGTGCCGCTGTTGTGCATGTGTTTGGTTTTCGCACGTTAATCATGAACTGTGTCTATTGCCTGGAGCACTAATGGCCTCGTTTATCCATTTCCAGGGCCTTTATATGTCACGAAAGCCCAGTTGCTGATGTTGTTGAGGCATGTAAACAGACTCAGTTGTAGTATTAATATTTGTTTACCTCTGCAGCATTTCTTTAGCCACTTCTTCCTTGATTTCGTCCTCTTTGATCTATTTTGTTTTGGTTACTGTATAATAAAATATCTGTATTTCTTACTGTAAAACGACAATACTTGTATTATGGGCACTGATTCTACTGGTCAGGAATTCAGATGGGGCAGAGCAGGGATGGCTTGTGACTGCCACATAGCATCTGGGGCCTCCGCTGAGGGAGTTTCAAATATCTGAGGGCCAGAGTCATCTGGAGGGTTCCTCACTCAGATGTCTGGTGTCTGGCCTGGGGTGACTCAAAGGCTGGACTCAGCTGGGACTCTTGACGAGGGGCATCTACCCACCCCTCCTCCATGTGGGGTGGGAAACACACGGCACAGCAGGGAGGAGGACACCGTGGAGGCAGTCCAGAGAGTGAGCCTCAAATGACCTGGGCCACAAGAGAAGCTGGATGGATGAGCCAGCCTCAAGGTCAGGTGGCCGCACCCGCGTTGTACTTGATGGACTGAAACCAGCACAGGCCCATCCAGACTGAAGGAAGAACAGATTGCACTTCTGTTTTCTTTTTCTTTATTGATTTGGCTTAGTTATGGCACCTGGACTCTTTCATTGTGGCATGGGAACCCTTAGTTGTGGCATGTGGGGTCTAGGACTCCAACAAGGGATGGAACCTGGGTCCCCTGCATTGGGAGTTTGGAGTCTTAGCCACTGGACCACGAGGGGTGTACTTAGACTGCATTTCTTGATGAGAGTGTCACAAAGCACATTTCAGAAACACATTCTGTGTGGGATACATTTGGTGCCCATCTTCAGGAAATAGACTATGCTAAATTCACCGTCGGGCTACAAGAGTTCAAATCTCACAGTCTGTAAAATACAGTCACTCTCTTCTGAGACTCCCACACCTCACTCTATTTTGGCTTCTACCTCGGGCTCAAGCTCCAAATTCTTGTCATCTAAAGCAGGTGACATGTAGATAAGACACCTTGGATGCAATTCCTCAAGTGTGGTTTCTCTCAATCTGATCTGAGAGCAAAAGAGTCAGGTTATCTGACTCCAGAGAGCAAACATGTGATGGTCAAACAGATTTAGGATAACACTAATAGACTGTCCTATTCAAAAACAGAATCTCCTGTCCCTAACAATTCTGAAATCCAGCAGGGCCATGTTACTGGGTCCTTGATGAAGGCTCAGACCCACAACCTGAGAGATGCTCTCTGTGGCTTTTGGATCCATCCTGGGCACTTCATTCCTCTCCCAGGACATGCTTCTTTTTCACAAGCTGTAGCCCATATTTATAGCTGAGCAGATGTTTGTTTATTTTGCTTTCATCCTGTATTTTGTCTGTAGAAGCTTGGGGAGTCAAAGACTCTTCATTTTATGCTATCTCTGTTGCTTTCAGTTTCAGTGAACACATTTCCTTAAAACCCTGTGGGTTTGTTATATGTCAACTTACGAACCTAACCATTTAGACGAAAATCTATATTCACACATCTCTTATAAATAAGCCCATTTCTGCACTGGGCCACTTGTGTGACTTCTGTGGAATCCTTAAGACTTAAAAAAAAATAAAAATTCCTACTTTTCCCTTTAACAGAGGCAGACCCTGAAGAGCATTAGGAAGCTGTTTGCCCATCTGAATGCATCCGCAGATTATGAATGTAAATCTTTTCGAGGTCTTCACGAAGACTTCCTAGTCATATATAAAGTTTCATCTTGACATCTTGACTCTGTGACAATGTTTTTCTGTTAGCACTCTGTGTTTGATATTTGAACCGAAGATCCTTTCTTATTTAAGGTTTTTCTGTTGTGAATTGCTTTCCTTCGGTCCCTACAGTTGCTCTTGAAAACCGAATAGAGTTAGTTTCTCAGGTCATTGCTCTGCTGTTGCCTTCTACCACAAGCTGCGAGAGAAGCCATGGGCACCAGCTCCTCTTCCAAAGCCTTGTTGCCCAGCTTGCTGAGTTCATCAGTGTTTTCCTGATTCCCCCCAGGACTGTTTCCTTTCCTCTAGCTTCCAACAGCAGTCTCCCCAGTCGCTTTTGGCCTTCATGTATTGCCTGAGGGCCACCTGCATTCCGATGACTGTGCTAACAAAATTCCGCAAGCTGAGGGTTTAAAACAACAGAGGTCCATTCTCTCACGGTTCTGCAGAACCAGTCTAAAGCTGGATTTTACTGGCAAAACCAAGGTGTCAGTGGGGCTCAGTCCCCTCTGAAATTTCTCGTGGAGAATCTCCTCTTTGCCGCTCTCTCTTTTGTGGTCCTGCCTGCCTCACTCGCATCTCTGCTCGGGTTTCACATGGCCGCCTCTCTGTGTCCAGCCTCCCTCCTTCTCCCTCTAACAGGACACTGTGATAGGCCTGGATAAGCTGTAAATGCCCTGTCACGAGATCTTTCATCTTTTCTTCTGCAGGAATAAACAAGGTCATATTGACAGGTGTCTCCTCGGGAATGGGGTTGTGGGTGTCTCATGGTGCTCATTTTTCAGTTTACCACAGGTTTTTCACAGTTCTTGGAGAAGGAAACGGCAACCCACTCCAGTACTCTTGCCTGGAAAATCCCATGGATGGAGGAGCCTGGCGGGCTCCAGTCCATGGGGTTGCAAAGAGTCGGACAGGACAGAGAGACTTCACTTTCACTTTAGGGTTGGTTTTTGACAGTGTTTCATTTCATGACATCCAGTTCTATTTAAATTACTATTATTGCCTAAACACAGCACCTAGGACTTTGCACCCCCTCCCCACATCAAAAAAAAAAAAAAAAAAAAAAAAATCCCAGTAGACGTCTAATTTCTACACTGTGGTATCGGGGGCCTCTGCTGGGGCTGGTTGGAAGGACCGCCGTTTGGAATCAGGTGTGTGTCCGCCGCTGGGCTGGGCGCAGTGAAGGCGGGCTCAGTGGGGAAGCGGACGGATCACACGTGCGAGGCTTCTCCGTGTTGCTCAGGCTTCCCCCAGCGTGAGAGCCCTGGGGAGCTATTCAGCTCACTGTGCTTCAGTGATTCAACACAGTCACAGCCCAACCAGGCAGAAGCCGGTGGGACCCTCAATGGGGGCGATCGCACTGCACGGTATGGAGCACGTGGGAGGAGAGAGATTCCCGCGGCCATCTGTGAAAAATGCACACAGGACAAAATAAGAAATAGCAAGTACTGAATACACAGGTTATATTATTAACTCAATTTTAAACTCACCTACTCCATGGCTAAGAAGTCACCCAGACACATACAGAGTATGTGAAACCTTGAATCACTGTCTCATCAATTCCTTATGAAACAAAGATCTGAGTAACAGCTTGGTCCTGCCATGTAGAAATGTGTGAGGGCTGAGCATTCATAAGAGGGTAACTTGAAAAGCCACTGAGGAACAAAAAGGAAATATTTTAAAAATACCTGAGTCATAAGTATTTTTTATTTTTTGTCTCAATAATTCTCTGGAAGCTGGACTGTTTGGGAAGTGGAAACAACTCCCCAAGATGCCTGGAAGAATTCCTTCTACTTCGTTTATTCCTCAGGGTCAACTTTTTAATGACTTTGATGAGTAGAATTATTTCAACCTGGTGTTTTTCAATTGCAACTTTTAGAGAGGGTTTGGATAGTGTCCTCTGTCTTTATTTCCCCTGTGAGTAGTTGCTGGCGGAGACAAGAGGGGCTTCTTCCATCACTTGGCATATTGTTTCTCTTTGCAAATAGGAAGGAATACTCTTATCATGGACTCAAACTAGAACAAGGCTTCCAACCACTCTAAAAATAGAGTGAAAATTATGATACTGTGAAAGCTATTAATGGAATTGAAGGAAAAAGTGCAGAGTGGGAAATATTGGGGAAAGCCATTTTCAGAATTTCCACATGCAAGGCTTTACACTCTCTGAAGACTTAGATTAAAATTTTCATCTCATAGGAAGCTGGCCTCAAGCTTTGGCACTTGTCACAACTTTATTTCAGCTGGCATCGCTCTCCCTGTGGGTCACTTGGTTGTTTCACCTGTGTCTTTTCTTCATGCAGCCAGACTCTCTTAGCATCTTGGTTTGTTTCCTTCCATTGACATGTCTGAGTATGCTGATAGCCCTAGTTGCTCTGGGTGGTATGTGACCTTCAACATGCTGTTCTTGTACTTTGTGGCCAAAACGCCATGGAGCTGAAACAACATGGTTTTTCACGATTCATAACAACATGGGAGGAAAATTAGATCTCTCACATAATTATTTTGGATTTTGCAGCTTCTTAAACTGGGTTTTAAGTGATTAGAAGAAAAAAAAGCCCCCTTTGAGCAAAATCCTGTCATCTCGATTTTAGAGTGTTCTTGCACTCAAAGCAGCTAAACGTGTGGAAATGTAAAAAGGAATCCATATTTCTGAGCTTTAAGACATTGCCTCATGTTTTTTTTTTTTTTTTCTTTCATTTCTGTGGCACATTATTGGTCGGTAGGAAGTTGTCTGTTTCTGTAAAAACACCTGGAGGAATTCTACCTTCCCTGGACTCAAGGAAGATTCAGCATTTTTTTTTTTTTTTTAACTTTGTGTCAGATCAGTAATACAGGACTCAGACAGACTTCCCCACAGGCCTCCACAGAGCCCAGAAATCCAGGCTATTCTCAACACGCTCTGTTTTTCAGTATTTGTCTCCAAAGTAGGATGCTACTCTCCAATTTCATGAGTAGTTAAGTGAGAACCCCACCTCTCTACCATTTCTCTCTGCCAGAACCTCCATGGAGCCAAAGCCATAATTCCATTCTATTTCATGTAGATCACTGTTTTCAGTTCAGTAGAGGCAAAGAACTTGGAGTTAGAAACAGTCAGAGAAGAGTGATTTTAGATCATCAATTTTGCAGCTAGATCTTAGAGAAAGAAAAATATCTGACCCTTCAATCTTGGAAATAGATTTATAAAATATGCAAAATGTTGCTTAGCAAAAGGCACTAACCTACTGGTATCACAACATCTCCACATAAAGGATAGCAGTCTAATTCCTGCTGAAAGTAATTCTGAATTAAAGAGATTAAAACTGGAATTTTGTTGGCTTTTCAAAACCTAACATGTAAGGGGCAAGTCAATTATTTCATGTAAATTCCATGATATGGAAAATACTCAATCCGGAGACCTTTTCATCTCAATAAAGTTCTTTATAGCTTTTAAAAAAATGAGACACCTGTTACATCCTAGGCATTACACTAGGTATTTTACAAAATTGAAAAAAAATTTTTTTCTTCCAATTCCTAACATTTTAGTTATGATTGTTCCCATTTCAAGATTTCCCAATTAAACAGTTCAGTACATAAAACTGCAAGAGAGGACAATCACCTTTGAAGCTTGAATTCTTTGACTGAAAGATCAAGTGCAAAAATATTTCAAGACCCAGAAGAAAAAAAAATATTAAAAAGTTGAAAATCAGGATAGAAAGGAAAAGGACTTGAAAGGATAAATTTATGGAGCCAAACATGTGACTAATAGGAATTGTAAAGAAGAAAATGTAAAATGGTAATAATACAATAAATAAACAATATTGTATTAAATTATCTATAATTCCTAAACTAACTTGTCACTCCAGTGAGAAAAGATGCTGCATATCAATGCAAGATATTCACACTTCCCAAATAAGAATGGTAGCCACTCTCTTTTTCCAGTAGCTAAACTTTCTTATATTTTTTTTCTGTGGCTTGAGCTGATATTCAGGTATGAGAATTTCATTTCTAGCTGAACCAGAATCTGTTACATGCAATAGTTCTATCAAGCAATGTACTGAAAATGTGAAACATTTCAATGAAATCCATCCTTTAGTCAAACAGCTGAGATTTTCTTTTTAGATATTATCTCAAAAGTTAACTTATTGAGTTTACTTGGCTATGGAGAAAACATTACAGAGAATATGCAGTTACATGGAAATGTCTGGTTTAATATAAATAGACCTTTGTGGCACCGAAGCTCATGAGACCATGGGGGCTGAAAGTTATTCTAGAAAAGCAGGCTTGGTCAGACTGCACACGGGAAAGAACAAAGTCAGCCAGAAAAATGTGAGGACTGACAATCTGGAAATATCCTTGCCGGGCCTGACAGGACACAAGATGGAAAAGGTGCTGTCTGAAATACTGAGATGACATTTCATCTGCAATAAACTTATAGACAGAATGAATAATCAGATTCCTTTGGTGTAAAGGAAAAATTGGCAAAATGTACTAAATATTTTTTAATTGAATAGATAAAATTAACCTTTGAATATTTCAGTTTATAGGACAAACACAAAAATAAAATAATGATCAGAGATTTATTAAAAATTGTATCTGAAATCAAGCTTGTCTTTGAAATCAAGCTTAAGACTACTTTAGGCAATGGCGCCCAAGCAGATGGATGCACTCTGAGGTGGCTGCTTCTCAAGTTTTCTCAGAAGGTGAAAATTAAAAAAGAGGAAGACAGGAGGGCAAGAGAGAAAATTAAAATTTGAGATGATTTGTGCTAAGTTTCTTCCTTTCAAATATGACCATTGTTTATAACATTATGTGAAGAAAAACACATGTCAGTCTACCAGGTATAATGTTTTAAATTTACTCTGTTACTTACAACTTATTTGACCTCTGTTTGGAAAAGGTATATTCATTGTTACTGGAAAAACCATTTCATGGTTCAGAGAGGTCAGAGGTTACATTCCTGTTCCTTTATTATTTTTTATCCTGGGTAACATTAGCTTTTAACAGGCATCACTCAGCTTTGAAGCAGGCACATTATTTTGAAGTCTCCTAGGTTTGATAAGCTTAGAGCTGCCACTTAGGCGTTGAGGTGAGAGAGTTGGGGTGCATGTCATAGACTTGGGAACTAGAGGTTTCAGAGAAAGTAAACATGTTAATCCAGAGCATGCTCCGGGCACTAGCAAGTCACCAGAAAGATGTAAAATGAGAGAATACGGAAAGACCACTAGGACTTTCAAATTTAAAATGTTAGTTTTATGTTCTCTGTTTATAGGTGCTTGACTTGATGTTTTTGTTTGTATTTCCTTAGGGGCAATCTTTTTGAAGACTGAAAGAGTAATTATTTGAAGCTTCACAGTCCACAGTTTGAAATCTATTAATCATACAAGTGTCTATTCTAGTTATAAAGGGAATGGCTTTTCTCAAGTTTATGAAATTATATGATCTAAATTTGGTCATCTCTAATGGTGAAGGGGATGACCGAGGATGAGATGGCTGGATGGCATCACGGACTCGATGGACATGAGTCTGAGTAAACTCCGGGAGATGGTGATGAACAGGGAGGCCTGGCGTGCTGTGATTCATGGGGTTGCAGAGTCGGACACGACTGAGCGACTGAACTGAACTGAACTGAACTGAATGGTGAATTACTCCATGAAATGAATGAATGTTTATTCAGTGTTTCCAATTAAAAACCATAATATATGGAAAAATTGTTATGAATTATAAAAAAGTAAAAACAAAATTGAATGCTTTGGAAAGGCTCAGCCAAGGAGAGTCAGTAAAAAAGCAATGTGTCCATTTAGGTCTGGGAATGCCAACAACTGTCAATGTTTAGGGCAAATGTAACAGAAGAATTTTTTTTTTTTTTTTTCAGATTGCTTTACAAGTGACTTTCTCAATTCCTTTTAATAAAATAAAAACTGCAAAACATAAAAATCATTTAAGGATTTGTATATAAAACTGATCCAACTTCCAAGACAAGGTCTTGTTTCTACACCAAAAGCCTAGTGAATCCATGTACATGCATATAAAAAAAGAAATTATATTTAAGGCACAATTATATTATACTTAATTATCCTCATTTTAACTTTGTAGGTTAGCCAACCACCAACTGTGAGTTATGATTAACTGTGGTCAAATCTTTCCTTCCAATAGATTTCAACCTTGAGGCACAGATTACACCACAAGCAAAATCTAAAAAACTTCCTATTTAATGTCTTTAATTTGTAAAATAAAAATTAAGCACCTCATGAATTCCATACCTATTGCTAAAGTTAATGCCAGGGAGGTGTATAATTTGACAAAAAAGTCTCTGATGAGATTCTGTTAACATTTTCATCCAGTGAAATGAAATTTGCTCAGTCGTGTCTGATTCTTTGTGACCCGATAGGGTCAGTGTTTGAATTCTCCATGGAATTCTCCAGGCCAGAATACTGGAGTAGGTAGCCTTTCCCTTCTCCAGGGCATCTTCTCAACCCAGGGATCCTGAATTGCAGGAGGATTCTTTACCAGCTGAGCCACCAGGGAAGCCCTATTCATCCAGAGGGTGCCATTTTTCTCACTTTAATTCTCCTCCCACCCAAATTGTTTTTTGCTTTAGCATAAAGGTTTTATATATTTATCTAAAGATCGACAACCCAAAATGCCATTAGAGAGGAAGAAGTAATCTTACACATCTCTTAGGAGAAAATGTGTTCAGAAGGATTCCTTGACTATTACCTGATTGGTGATGACAAGTGCTGGCACTGGTCCTGTAACCATCTCTGAGTGTCCCTCCCATTCAGAAGTTGCAAGGCCATCTCCAAGTGCAGGTGTGCTCATCCTCACTCAGCATGACAAGAAGACAGATTGTAAGATGTGACTTCCTCTAATAATCGTGTTCTGTAAACATGGTCTGAAGAGGCAGTGGGACTTGGGGTTTAAGTGTCACCTCTCCTCTCGGACTCCATCACTCTTCTCAACTTTGTAATCAAGTTCCTATGAAGACCACTAATGAACGACACGTGATAGGTAGTGTCTGGGAAGATGTCACCCCAACTAGGGGGTTGAGTAGTTAGATTTTTTTAAAAGCTGGTGATGGGGCCTGCCTTTCACCTTCTGAGATAACACAGGTGGTGGACCTAAATGGAATAGAAAGTCGTGCTGTAATTCCTCCATAGAGTGACAGTTGGTTTGAGAGGTCGCCAAGGCACCAGGTAGCTCTCCTCTTCCATCTTGATGCTAATTTTGCAGTGGGTAGGCCAATATCCTCCCCTTGCTCCACCTTTATACATCCTTCTGAGATTATAATTTCCAGGAAATCCCGGTTAGGGAGGTTGTGGGATGACTGATAGTATGTCTTAGGAGACAGAATCCCTGTGGTTTTCAGGAGCTAAGAAAATTAGGCAAAAGAAGAGAAAGAAGGAACACTTGTTGTACCTAACAGAGATTAAAAATGTTTCAGGCTAAAATTTCATAGCACTGATGAAAGAATCAAAAACAAGTGGGTAAAAAAGTAGACAGCCTTGGAAGCAACCACGAGTACATAAGAAAATAAGATAAGGACTTCCCTGGCAATCCAGTGGTTAAGACACTGTGCTTCCAATGCAAGTGGTTGGGTTCCATCCCTGGTCGGGGAACTAGGATCCCACATGCTGCATGCCAAAAAAAAAAAAAATAAAAATAACAGATACATAGAATAAGAACACATACACACACACTCATTCACTCCACCTGAGGAAATAATTATTCAAAAATATTGGTAGGGCAATTGACTAAATAATTGGGGCAAAAGTTAAATTAAGCCATACAGTAAAATAGGTTTTTGATGACTTAAAGAGTTAAATTTTGCAAATGCTACCATTAAGGAACCATTTAGTTTTTTATAGGACATTCTTTTTTCTAACATGAAATAATTAACATTTTATGTCACAGATTCTCTGGCAAATTTATTTGTAAGTTTGTTTTCTCCTTTGAATAGTTTTATTTCCTTATACAGATATTCTACGACTCTAGGGATTTTATATTTTAGGAACAAAGGAGGTCCAATGAAATTATTATTAGGATTACAATTCAAAGAAGCATCTGATTGCTTGACCAGAACAGTCAAATGCCTTTCTTGTAAAACCATGGAAGGAAAAGAGACTTGAAGTTAGACTTGCCTGTAGCGAGTTTCCTCTCTCTGAGAAGTACCGACCTAGTTCACGTCCCAGGTTCATTGTTGCAGATGTTCCTTAGTGATACCACTTTCTCCATCTTCATAATCCTGAAAAATCTTCTGGCTACTGTAAAGGGAAGGAGGCTTAACAGAAATGAAATGAAAAGAGCAGATAGAAAAAATGGTTCGACTCCATAATATTTTTGTACAGAGAGACAACATAAACTCCATGACCAGGCCAACAGCAAACAAGGAGAGATATACATGAACAAGTAGAAACATCAAAATTTAAATAGCATTACTCTTTAAAAGTTCATACAATTTGATAAATAGAGCAACCTGATAAAAATTGATGAAGACTGAAGAGGATTGTCACAGAGAAATTATTTGTTAACACAGGAAAGTATATCCCACCTCACCATTACCAAGCTACCTTCAAACTTTGAAATATTATCTGCAAGTTTTTGTGGTTGTCTAATCAAAATTTTTTAGATGAGTGTTTTATTTCAAGACCAGCTTAGTTCCCTGATGTGTGTAGACTAGAATAGTTTTATATGGCTACAGTAAAATAAAAGTATCATCCAAAAGTTGAATCTTATTGATAATATTTAGGGTTTCTGAAGATTTGCAGTATTGAATACATGGAGGGTGATCTATATTTTTTATTAACATTATAGTAGAGTCCTATTTTACCTTTTATCACTGGAGAAGGAAATGGCAACCCACTCCAGTATTCTTGCCTGGAGAATCCCATGGCTAGAGCAGCCTGGTGGGCCCTGGTCCATGGGATCGCAGAGAGTCAGACATGACTGAAGTGACTGAGCACATTTTACTTTTTAATTTGCCTATTAGTATTTTAAAATTATATATCACACACTCTTTTGGGTCTGGTGATTTTTATAGTTTTATTTTAAAATTATTTATTTTAAAATTATTACCTCCCTTCCTCTAAGCTCTCATAATTCTACACTTTAACCTTTCACCTTTTTCAGCAAACTATGCTTTCAACAACCTTGATTGAGACTTCTGTTGTTCATCTTTTAGGAAAGGTACTTGGGATTTCCGTAGATCTCCATAAATTTATTTTCTTTTGAGGAAGGAAAAGGTAAAAAAAAAAAATTCCAATCTGCTAGAGATGGATGAGAATTCCCAATATAGTTATTTCTGAGTTATGGTATTTTTTTCTCCAACAACTGTTTAATAGCTACACCAATCTTATAAGCAAGTTATATATTAAGGACACAGTTTTGCCTCCTTTGTTCAGTTTAAAGGACAGGAATATTATGCATTTCTCAGTGACATTTTCCAGAGCATGTTCCCTTTAACAATGCAGTAAGAATTCTCTAGTTAATGTTTGAGAAGTGCTGATTTAAACTGAATTTCTAAGGTTTATGACTAAGGTTGTTGTTGTTCAGCTACTAAGTCATGTCTAACTGTTTGTGGCCCCCTGGACTGCAGCACGCCAGGTTCCTCTGCCCTCCACTCTCGCCCAGAGTTTGCTCAGTTTCATGACCATTGAATTGATCCAACCATCTCATTCTCTGCTTCCCGCTTCTCCTTTTGCCTTCAATCTGTCCCAGCATCAGGGCCTTTTCCAGTGAGTCACCTCTTTGCATCAGGTGGCCAAAGAATCGGAGCTTCAGCATCAGTCCTTCCAATGAATATTCAGGGTTGATTTCCTTTAGGATTGGCTGGTTTGATCTCTTTGCAGTCCCCGGGACTTTCAAGAGTCTTCTCCAGCACTACAATTCGAAAGCATCTGATTCTTTGGTGCTCAGCCTTCTTTATGGTCCAATTCTCATATCTGTACATGACTAACAGGGAAACCATAGCTTTGACTATACGGACCTTTGTTGGCAAAGTGATGTCTCTGCTTTTTAACACGCTGTCTAGGTTTGTCCTAGCTTTTCTTCCAAAGAGCAGACAGCTTTTAATTTCATGTCTATAGTCATGATCTGCGGTGACTGTGGAACCCAAGAAAATAAAATCTCTGTAACTGCTTTCACTTTTCCCCTTCTATTTGCTATGAAGTGATATGACTGTATGCCATGATCTTAGTTTTTTAATGTTGAGTTTCAAGCCAGTTTTTTTCATTCTCCTTTCACGAAAGTGCATTTTATTAAAAATGAAGGAAATTCCTATCTCAATGATACAGGAAATGCTTAATCAAGTAGACATTTGAGTATAAAATTTATTTCCAATGTAATGTCATTAATATTAAGATGACTTTGAATTATTTCTTCTCATTTGTTTCCTTTTTCTATCTGTATCTTTTACAAAAACTCCCACATTTTTAAATTAAAAATGACCATTTCTCAGAACATTTATCTTGATCTCTCAAAGCTAGCCTCCAGTAAACTCTTTTACATATTAAACAGTGAAGGGTTGGAATTGATATATTTAAAGTACAAAGTTTAATAACCTAATTTGACAAAAGGTATGATTGAATTCTGTATTACAACATTCTTTTGTCATAGTCACAAGTCGTGATAAATTCAGATCCCCAAATTATATACTTGGCTGAACCCTGACATTCTCTAGTTTTTGCTCTCTTAGAATTTTGCTGCGATTTTAAAATAAAGTTGAATCTTGGATATTTTACTACTGGTTAAAAAGAAAATTTGACACTGAAAACTACCAAAGACTATATAAATTACTTATTGAGGGCTTACTGTGCTATCTAAACACAAACATATCTGACAATTTTGCCATCAACTGCAACCAAGGAATGAAAGAATTTCCCTTTGAAATCAACAAGAGTGGCTTTGATTCTTGGCCACCCATTGAATCCCAAAGCTGAGTGCGATCATCAGCTTGTGTCTTGTTTGGAAACACCTTTTCTAGATTTGTCACAGTTATCTCCAGATTTCATCTGACAAATTAAGAATGCATGGTGATTCCTGAAAGCAGCACACAGTTGTTCAGAACAAACCCTTTACAATACAAGGTATCTTGATGTTATCAACTACAGAGGCAGGTCAATTTAAGACCCAAGTTGGGAGCAAAATCCAACTTATTTCATCATTTTTACTTACACGTCAGTTAGGTAGGCTATTTTTCACAAACTTTCTCAGGTTGAGTTTTAGGTGTAGCTTGAGTGTTCTTGAATTAGTTATTTTCTCTGCCGATCTCCTTTGCTCTCACACCAGCTCCCAACACTATTAAGGCACTCTATCTGCCTTGAAATAAATTTCTTTGGTGTCAAAATGTTTGATTCACATCCAACTTTTTCTTGCCAATTAAAATTTGCAAGAGAGGCTGCTATGGACTGCACTGTGTCCCCTCCAAATTCCTATGTCAAAATCCTAAGCCCCAATGTAATTACATCAGAAAATAGGGCTGTTAGGGAGGAAATCGGGGTTAGATGAGATCCTGAGGCTGGAGTTCTGATCTGCTTGGTTTGGTGTCCTTATATGAAGAGACCAGAGAGTTTTTCCCTTCCACAGGTGCCAGAGGAAGGACCACATAGGAATACAGTGAGGACATGTGGTGGCAGTGAGAAGCTAGGGAGAGAGATTGCACCAGAACCAACTCTGCTGGCCCCTTGATCTCGGACTTCTAGCCTCCAGAATGGTGAGAAATCACTTTCTGTTGTTTTAGCCACCCAGGCTGTGGTATTCTGTTATGGCAGCTGACCAGATTAAGAGAGGGCAAAGTATAAAAAATGAGCTGAGTTCATACCAGCCTTCTGACAAAAATTGAGCATGTCAGATGAGGGATGCTCCATATTTTTGTTTATAGATTCAAAGTCGTTGGTACAACTCTTCATAAGGTAAGAGAGAACCAAGCGTGTGGATCTGGTCAAAGAATAATGCCTCACGGTTGAAGGTGTGTGCGTGAAGGGGGGCATTGATTATAAATCCAACCCGGGGATGCTCCAGTCTACCTTTGGTCAAAGGCTGTCCAATAGGTGTTAATTATTTTAAAAACCTGAATGAAAGCCTACCTAGTTTTTCTCATAAATTCTCTCTTGTAAGCTTTATTCAAGCTGGGGCACTTTGCGTGGGGGTTGTGAACTCTTTTCCTCTCCTGATAAGAACACGGTGACCTTGCTTGGTGTCAGCAATCCATTGGTTGAAGGGGATTTTCAGAGCTAAGGGTTTTGACCAAAACTTTGACCACAACTGCCCCTCTGGAAGGTGATGTCTTTTGTAGAGAGCAAGAAGTGGTTAAAGTAATTCAATAAGGTAAATGTCATATTTCCGAGCAGTAATTTGAAGAAAGAATTTGCAAGGACTTTTCTTAAAATTAAAATTCCCAAATGTCTTGACATAAAACAGATAGAGCTGCTCTGTGCAATGAGGCCTGGGGGTCTGGTGTCCAGCCTACGACTTTGTGGAACACACACTGATTGCCACCGTAGAAGTGAGAAAACTAGTACACTAACGGTCACTTGCCCTGTGCTTTCACATGGACTCAAGAGAACTCTGCAACCTCTAGGACCTCCTCAGCTCCTTGAAGCTCTGGGTCCCCCCAGCACAAGAGAGGTGGGTCCTTACGAGGCGGTACAGATGAAGTAAAATTCTCTTTCCCACCAGCCCTGTCGCTGCCTACTCTCATGAGACAGGGGTCACAGAGCTTGTCATTTCCTCACACAGCACAAACCTGTCATGTAACTTGTTATGAAATAATCACGATGGAATTCTCATGTGATAGGACATTACGTGCAAAACCATCTGCTTTAAATTCAGAGATGAAGAGATTCTTTCTGTTTCTTCACTGTCTTCTTGAAAGCAAATTCATCACGATATGATCGCTGGTGAATGATGTGACTTTCAGCATCCATGCCCATAAACAGAGATGGAAGTTATTTCCAGCCAAATGTATTTTAAGTTTTTTAATTAAAAAACTTCAGGGAAGCCCCATTCTTCTGATTAGTGACCTCATTAAGAGTAACTATTAATCTTTTAAGAAAATCACAACAAAATTCTCATGTGATTGTTTGAAATGTTTTATGTCAGAAATTGTAAATGAAAATCTTTTATACTATAATTCTAATTCTTAAATTACAACTACTTTAGACAACTTAAAGTGTTGTATTTCCTGATTTCTTCATATCAAAGGGGATCACACATGGAGACTCTGGAAATTTTCTTTCAACTGTTGGAAAAGTAAATATCTCCAAAAAAAAAAAAAGAAAAAACAAAACCCCAAAACAAAACCAAGTGACTTTCGCAAGAAAGCAAAAATTGAGATTTCCTGTGCACTGCTTCCAAACCTCAGTCAGAGGCACACATACTGTATTTCATCCAGGCAAGGCTGTTGAAGCGAAATTGACTTCTGTGTTTCCATCTGGGATTCTGATGATAGGATTTGATTAGGAACTGGGCCTGTAGCATCAGGATCTGGCATCTACATGTTCGTAAGTCCAGAAGTCAAAACACTTGGTGCTGCCCGTGGACTGTCTACAGAGGCAACTGTAAATGCTTTGAGTTGATAGAAATGATTGTCTCACTAATCACAGGCATGGTGCTTCCCTGAAGTTCTTAAGGTTGTTCTTTTTACCTCCCCTCTGAAGGTAGTTCAGTACGGTGTTTGTAACTCTAGGGTTGGACATAATGCACAATTTCATTCAACTTACTACTTTCACAGATTAAGAAATTGAGACTCAGATTTTGGTGATTTGCTTAAGGACAAAGCAGAAAATCAGGATTAAAAACTGGCTCACAATTCCCAGTCCAGTCCTCTTTCTGTTATAGTATGACATTTTTTTTTTTTTTTTAAGCAGTGGGTTGTTGGCTATAGAATGAAGAAAAAAGAGCATGTGAAACTTTTTTTTTTCAAACCATCAAACTCCACTTATTAGTATATGTCTATAAGTCTATTCTCTGCCTACAAAATAGCCAATATCTTAAAAATCCAAACACAGATAAAGCAGTACTTACTTTATAACATATGTGCTATGGACTTCCCTAAGCAGTTCTCTGGGTGGACTGTATGCTTCTTTAGGATACAAACACTGCATTTATTCACAACTTTCTACAGTTCATCTAAAAAATCAGATACATCAACCCACTCTTCTACTGCAGTGGAGGGAAATACTATTTTTATGTTATTCTCATTCTCAGTTTAAAAGGTAAAATCCCTAAGAAGCATCCTTTGAAAAGTCTGCTATTGGGAGTTCAGACCTTGGAGGATGGCATAGAAGTGTAGATGAAGTGGAGTCCAGGGAGTTTGGTTCAGTGCTTTGCCCCCAGCATTTCCTGGGAAGGTGAATATAGAAATCTGATTACTTAAGGAGATGTGTAAACTTTAACAAAATACCAAAGCAAGTGCTGCAATATGACCTCCCTCACCTGTTGAATCTGCTTCTTCTCTCTCTTTCACTGAGTAAAATTCCTGCTGAGCAGGGTGCCCCTGGAGGAAGCCTGGACTGTGTGGTCAGTGAGTGATTTTCTCCCTTCTCTGAAAGAAGTGCACACAGGGTGCACCACTAATGCTCACTTCTGCTTTGAGCAGTATGGAAATGGAGGACAGAGTTGATTTTTAGAAATCCTAATAATGGAATCTGTTTCCCTCAAGAAATTAGCAAATGTCAAAAGGTCAAAACCTCCTTCTTAAAAAAAACATGTGGAAGCTAAATCTTATAACTGCTCACCAAAATACTTTGTTTCGTGAGTCTTTTAAACAGAATATATATAGTGTTACGGAGAAGGCGATGGCACCCGACTCCAGTACTCTTGCCTGGAAAATCCCATGGACGGAGGAGTCTGGTAGGCTGCAGTCCATGGGGTCCCGAAGAGTTGGACACGACTGAGCGACTTCACTTTTACTTTTCACTTTCATGCATTGGGGAAGGAAATGGCAACCCACTCCAGTGTTCTTGCCTGGAGAATCCCAGGGATGGGGGAGCCTGGTGCGCTGCCATCTATAGGGTCGCACGGAGTCAGACATGACTGAAGCAACTTAGCAGCAGCAGCATAGTGTTAGGTTTCTAGACATGAAATTCTGTTTATAAACTTTCCAAGATTTGGATATAGTAATTGTTGCTGCAAGCTTCCAGTGTTCACTCATCTTTATTTTTAAGAGTTGACTGATTGGTAGTTGGAGACTCTTATAGAATTTATGAACATCTTCTATGTATATTTTAGCTTCTTACTGAATCCTGTTTGCTAATATTAATATTTTAAATGACTGTTTAGCTTGATCTCTAGTCCACTTAACCATCACCACAAAATCTCAATTATTATAATGTAATGAAGTGAGATTTTTATGGTCTACATAAAATTGTTTGCAAGAATCTCTGGCAAAGTATTGTCTTGTTGATGTTGTTTTTGCTTTTCATCAAAATTATTACATCTCCAGGGACAAATTAAATGTTATTTTTTCTGGCATGTCTTATGCTTTATATTTTGGCCTAATGATTTTTCTTTTTCTTTTTTTTGGCATACTCATATATTCTGAGAAACTAATTGTCAACACATAGTTTAGATTTTTTTAAACTGATAACTTGTAAGGGTCACTATATCAGATTCTAAGATTCTCTCCATGGCTTCAGTGAATTCATTGGAAACTTAGGTTTTTTTTTTTTTCAATTAGCTAAATAAATTAACATATTTAAATGTATCAGGACTAAAAATGATGAATGCCACATCAACATAACAGATATCATGTTTGTTTGGTTATATTCTTGGCTGAAATGTGATGAAAAATTATTGAAACTGAATCCTGGCTGAATTGTATAGACAGTGACCATCTTCTGCATAAAGGACTGTGGCTCCCTTTCAGGTGGAAGGATGTTATTTATTGTGATTCCATATTTCCTTTTGGTAATGACCCCTGAGTTTGTTCTCTTGGGGAAGTTTTGATAAAACTATAGCTGTTGTCAAATTTACTTATATTTTACTTTTGTTTTACTATTATTATTAGTTTGGTTGCTATTCTCAACTTTGAAAATTACCTACATCTTAGCTGCTTCATAGACGTATAGAGCATGTATTTTCTGTCTATAGGCTTTAGATCCTTCTTTACTTAAAAAAATATAAAGATGATCCATAAGTATATAATAAGAGAATTTCAGCAGACTGCTTTTTCTTCCCAATAGATTGTAAAAAAGATTTAACTTTATGAACGAGATGCTAGAGTTGTCCAGAATATGTACATGTAATTCAATAAATTTTGGATATAATAGTGTTTTAAAAGTCAGTATTGAAAATAGTGTTTCAATATATTTAGGACATAAATATAACCTTTTAATAAAATATTATAAAAAATAAATTATTTTGTAGCAAAACATATACATACTAATATTTTTATTGTACTGAGTAGTCACCTATATCATTTAAAATGTTTTTGTTGTATTATATTTGCAAGTTTTAAAAGATTTATTTTTGTGTTTATATAACTCTATAGATTCTTTTTCCTTCTTTCAGGACTACTTATTTTTATGTATTTGCTAGTAGTTATGTGCTTTATTTTTGCTAGGAATCATGTCATACAAGCAAATAATCAATTCTCTGTCAACAAGCAAACCACTTATGTGGTTGTATTTATGTAGGCAAATATTTGTTCTCAGAAAAAAATATCTTAGTGTGTTGCCTTTAAAAAAATGAAATAAGTACTGTGTGTTGCTGTTGCTTTTTAACGTATGAGCATTTAAATGTCACTTCCAATTTATATGTGTTGGATAGAAGCACTTCAGCTTATAAAAAGTATTTAGCTAGTCACAAGAAATTAAATATTTGGAAAAGATTATTTTTGAGTAAAATATTTTAAAGCCATTTTAATATTAATATATACTGATAGCTATTATATCAGGTTAAGTCTGAATGCTCCCGGGGCACTGAATAACTTTCAGTGATATAACCATGCTAAGCAGACTATCTAATAAGATGATATGTTTTCTGTTGATTCATTTGGCTATAAATTCAAAAGTATTGTATGCTAAAACATTTATACTCATTAAATATACTGAGATTAAAAATAAAATGTAATAGCAACTGCTATCCATCTTAAACTTTCTTTTACAGGAGCATACTTTTTCTCAGCAATCATAATCTGATACCCAGAGACAAAACAAAAACAAAAACAAAACAAAACAGGCAGGGCAGGGGGAGATGACTTTTCACAATATCAGGTTTTTCTGATAGCATAAGATGGTAACGGATTCAACTTACCAGTTTATAATACAGTTTTCATTTTATTTTAAACATATTTTGCATGATATAAAAATATTGATCACAGTGAGCTTTACCAGTTGTTATTGCTATAAAAATGAATGCAGAAACAATATTTTTAGTGGAAATAAATTATGTAGTCATTATTCTTTTTAAAAAACAATCACAAGAGAAAAACCTCAGCTATTTGGTCATTGGCAGAAAACCAGTCTTTTAAAGAGGTCTTTTGCAGATGAGCTCCAGTCCATTTCTGTAACATTCTCCACGTGGTTCAGGAAACTGACTTTTGTCTTTGTTACCCGGTCCACAAAGTCTCTGTGTTCATAGTTCTAACACGGCAGCATGGTTTCCCATGATAGAACAATGATGAACTAGAAAAGATACAATCTTAGTTCACATGTGGTCTTTTCCAATATGAAGGGACACAGCGACATACTTCTTCACTAAATGAAAGTCCCTGTTCACAATGCTTCACTCGATTTGTACATGGTCGTCTGTAACAACTAGAGGAACAAAGAAGGACAGACTTCTGTTAAAGACCAAGAGATGAATTTGTTATGCTACAAATGCACTTTTGTGTTTTTCTAAGTTTCAGACTGGAACAAAGTTACTCATTTTATCATAAAATGGTTGTCCAGTTTATAAATTGCTAAAGTTTGTGCCTGGAATTTCCAAATTTAAGAGGGATGGAAAAAACCTTAAAAAAAAAAAAAAGGTCTTGCTTGCAGAAATAACAAATGGAAGAATGAGGTGTTGTTAGCATTCATTCTTTTGAAGTGTCTGTGTTTTATAGTTGAAAGTAACATAAAACAGAAATTTTGAAAGTGAATATTTACGGTCTGCCGATTTAGCGTGATCACATAAGCGTGGCAGAATTCTCAAGAATCTGGGACTTGGTTGGAACCCAGACGTCAGGGAGATTAAACCCAGCCATTCTGGCAGGGCTGTGGTCCACAGGAGGGCCCCACCCTTACTCTTAACTTGGGCTGGCAGCTGGCTGCTACACAAGGGTGGCCAGCCTCCCTCGTCCACCTGGACTCCACACGAAAACAGTGCGGGCTGGGAGAAGGCACAGGGAGGGACAGTATTCACTGTGGGGGAGGCTCTCCCCCACCCTCAATGTCCAGTTTCTAGCAGTGATGAAAGGACAAATGACTCAGCAGTCAATAACATCCACAGCCCCATTGCTCCAGTGAACAGAACATCTTTGAAGGACTTTCTGAGGGATGAGTATACATAATGTGACCATCGAGAAAAATGCAAGGCCACCTGGAAATCAGAAATGTACCACAGAAAAACTACAACTATGGTTTTGAAATATCATTTCCTTTGCTCCTGAAAGCATATCTAGTTAAAATTTTATTTATTTACTTTCATTTCTAGATACAAATGCATTAGTATAGGGATACTGGTAATCCTTTACTAAAAAGATATGATTTTCAGTAATCAATGAAAGTTGCTGACTAAGGTAATGAATCACAGAATAGATACTCTGCCCATTATACATTTAGAATAAATATGATGAGAAAGTAAGGAGCATGTATTTTTTCAAAATATCAAACTATATATTTTTTTGTTTCAGTATATGCATAAAATCTGGAATTATATGCTTAGAAAAATGAACATGGAAAGAAATTCAGTAAATAGAAAGCCATTAAGAAACAATGTATTCTGTGAGGAGATATTCAATGATAGAGATGTTTTCTCTAAGTTAATGTAAGAACTGTGTAGAAAAATATAATAACTGGTTAGTTTTATGTAAACAAAAATTTCAGGCTTCTCACTGTAAACTGGGTTCACTTGGATTCAATGTGCAAAATGGTTTAATGATCTTTAAAAAGATTTAGTATCTATATTTTTCTATAGTTTTGGTATATCCTTTTGGTAATTAGAATAGGATATGCAAGTAAAACTGGAATATCATTGCTAAAAAAATACTCTAAAGAAGAAACATAAGGATTCCAATAAGGTTTTCTGAAATGGTAATGGAAGAAGAGATACCTAGGTTCATGGAAGTCTCCTCATGTAGTAGCTAACATGTTAGTGTGGCTGGATCATCAGAAAGATGAACTGAAATGGTAACACAAGCTCTTGAGAATCAAAAGGACATTGTTTACTGAAGACAAAAGTAACGATTAACATTCATATAGATACTATATTGTAAATAATGGAAGGTAAGCTTTAAGTCATTTGGGGGTTATCACTGTCTGTAAAGAGTTGGTGAAAGAAGAGAACCCAGTGATGGTGATGGAGAACAGGTAGAGAGAAGACTAAAAGGACGATCAGGAAAGCGCAGTGTTCTCTCGGCCCAAACAGAAAGCCCAAAGAGAAACTGCAGTAAGACCGGATTGTTTGTGAAATCTGACAATGAAAGGGCTACTGAAACCTTAAACAAAGCTTAATCATGGAGTCCTCAGGGCATAACAGGATTACAGCTGGGGGAATAAACAAGAGATGAAAGAGGGGAACAGATAAAGGCAGAGCAACTCAGAAGACAAGGACAGAGCTTGTTGCTAAAGAAAGTTCAACATTGCAGTAAGAAATGCCAATAAAGAAATTCGAGAACTTTTTTAAATTGGAGGGAGAGAACAACAGAGTTGAGGACATTAAAGGTGTGGAAGAGAAGGGGCGTGATTGGTGGAGCGATGCTAAAGTAAAGTGGGAGGCCCTGTCAAACACCTAGAGCTGGCTTATTCTCGGATCAGAGGAAGAAGGTCAGGGATGAACACTGAAAGGGTCTGAGTCCAGGAGACTCTTTTTTTTTTCTGTGATGAAGGAAGCCAAATCAGGTTTAAGGAATGCCTTGAGTAACCTTTAACAATGTGTTAATATATTTCTCTAATTCTCATTAAATACTTAGCTTCACTATTTTCATTTCTAGATACAATTCCACAGTAAATGGTATTATCCTACCCTTTGTGAACTTGGTACAACATTTTCTGCACTTAGAACAGCTGTCCAAAATTACATCTGACTGCACTGTCATTTTTGGTGGGGGCAGGTGTGCACTGCCTGGGTGTATGTTGAAGATGCTCGAGAAATGACTGTCCTATGCATCTGTCATCTAACTCCTGTTGCGAGCTGCTCTCTTAGCCTCTGGGACAAGGACTTAGTGCAGTCTGAGCTTGGATCTCCTTTTGGTTTCCAGGGATCTCATCTTGCTTTTTCAGGAGCAAACAGTCTCCCCAAAATTTAGCATTGTTTACAAAATATCATAATTCATCTTACAGAACTTAAATGGCCGCATTCTAACAAACCAGTATTTTGGCTGAGAAAATTGCTTTGGATTGAGAAAACTATTTCCAATATAAGGGAAATTAATACTCTTTATGAAGGTTTCTTACCTGCATGTTTGATGCTGAAACTTCTTTCCTTTTAAGAAGCATTTCTGTGGATTTTCTGTACATTCACAGGCACATTTTCCAGGGTTTAAGGGCTGATTTCTTGGGCAGGTTCTTTTACATATGCACTGGCATGTGTTCTCATCAAATTCTCTGTTGGCCCCACATGAGTTAGGGAAAAGTTTGTTTTTACAGACACACTGGCATGAGTCTCTGTCTAGTTCCTTATGGGGTCCACAGCTGGAAGCCTGAAGCCCCCCTCTGCAGACGCATTGACAGGTCTCTTCATCCAGCTCCTTGTTGGGCCCACAGATGTCATGGAATCCGTCTGCAGAGTCTAGACAAACACAGTCAGGACAGCTTTACTATCCCTTACTCGGTTCTGGGTGTGGAGTGAAACAATGAAGAGCACTTAGAAGTGTCTTCCTTTCCACAGGTAGGTTCCTTTACAGAGATGTTCAAAACAATACCAGAAGCAGAAAGTGAAGCAGAAAGTGCCTATTTTGTAGTGACTGATTTCAAAGCTTGAGGATGAATATTGTACATGTGATTTTAATATTAGGTATTTGTTAATCAACAGAGAGACCGTTGGCATTTAGACTTAAAGCATCATTTGGCTTACCATCTCCAGCACTGGGGGAAAAAATAAAATCCTGCTGAGCCAGGCATCTGCAGACGTGGTTATTCCAAATGTAATCTGCGGGGCAAGTCTTGTTTGCAGCCTGGCACCTGTGGAGAGACAGGTTAATAATAAGGGGGTACATGGAAGGGATCATCTCTTTCCTTACCTGTGTATTAAAGAATCAGTGATGCTTATGAAAAAGTGTTAAGATGATATAAGAATACATAAAACAAAATGCAAACATTCCCTCTCAAACTACTCCCACCCACAGGTGCTGTCCAATCCTAATGGTTTTAGATAATTTCAGATTCCTCTTTTTAAGGCAAATACATTTATTTGTATGATCACATACAGTTTTAGTTGATGAGAAAATGGGATAAAGCCTTTCATATTATTCTGAAATTTCCTTTTTCCATTAAATGATCTATTATGGAAATCTTTATATGTCATTTCATAAAATTTGCTCCATTATCTTTATTAGTCCACAAGTGGGTATACTATTACTTATTAATCTCCTGTTGGTAGCCATTGGAGTTTCTTCCAGATTTTGGGTTTCTAAACAATCCTACAGGAAATGTCCTTATACATGCATTTTACTGACTTATTTCTGAAGCACAGATGCCCATAACTGTAAAGGGCCCATTAACACAGAGTTCCCACTCCACACACCCCAGAAAGGAATCAAAGATCATGTTTTTTACTGTTACCTGTACACAGGAATTCCCTTTTTGAATATCATCCATGCAGTTTCATCCTCAACTTTGTCATCCCCGACATGGTCCCCAAGTCACACCCTTTCTTATATTTCTTAAAATATCTTTCCACACCCATTTCTACTGTTTTGGTTCCTACTCATGATTTCTCTCTTGGATTTTTTTCAGAAGCTTCCTCTCCACTTTTTCCAACTCCTGTTTTGCTTCTCTGATCCACCTACTATATTGCCACCAGGCTGTTCTTTCTTTCTATCTCCATAGCCCAGCACTACGGTGGTACCTAGAAGGCACACAATAACTGTTCGTTAAGTAACTGAATGAAGCAGAGCATGGTGTGTTATATGCTTCTTATACTAGATATATATGTCTTTATTTGCACTCTGGTATGTGAGTTGCTTTAATTGAGAAATTATATAATCCATTCAAAATATCCTACATTTCCTAGCACAATGCTATCACATAGAAGACTCAACACAAATATTCATAAATGAATAGACACGTAGTAGAAAAATCTAGGGTATCACTTTTTAATCATAAATGGCTCCCTCCATTAAAAGAGAGTGTCTGTCATTAAAGGGACCCTAGAAATTCATGGAATTCAACCCGAAGGAAAATATAAGAGGAAATAATTGGAAAAAAGAGAATATGGAAACATCAATATAAACATTGATATTTAACCATTTCTGTTAGAGATAATCTCTTCTACCTGTGGAATTTATGATATTTTTTGGTGCTGCTGATATTGAGACTTGAAATCTTTTTTGTAAATACTAGAAATGATGCACACTATTGAGGAAAGCATGGAGGTAAGAAAAAGAGACACTTTGCTTTTTATCTCTCTCTGGCACTTTTAAAAAAGCTGTTTAGCTTTGTATATGCTAATTAACATTTCCAAGACTCGATTTTTCCACTTGTAAAATGTTAGTAAAAATAGAAGCCAGTAATTGTTGAATGCTTACTGTATGTCAGGAATTGGGTGAATACTTAATACAAATACTGATTATAAACATCACTACACGTCTATGAGGTAGATCTGCCATCATTACCATCATTGTTATTTTAGTATGCTATGCTATTATAATCTTAGATTAACATGCAATATAGTATCATGTTGTTGAATAGATTGTGAGGATTTGATCATAAATGTTATGCTATATGAACATTTCAATTTATATTTAATTTTAAAAGTGAGGAAAATCTGTCATAAAAGTTTACAGAACTTAGAAAACCTCAGAGAGCTAGTGAGCAGAGAATGAATTTTCAAACCAGGAAGCCACCTGCAGGAAGCGCCCTCTTCTTTGGTGTCTGCCATCATGGCAGCCGCCTGACTTCAGGAGTTATGAGCATGGGCCATGGGTGGCAGATACATGGTGCATGGTAACATTTAGTAAAATTAAATATCAATGTAACATGCATTGCCCTTTGACTCTGAATGCTCAAAGGTTAGAGGAGTCAAGCTCATCTTTGTTCTTCTCTCACAGTACAGAAGACACATTCTTTGTCCATTCCAGAAACTCCATAATTATGTTATGAATGACTCATTTTGCAAAAGATTCTTTTAATTAGTTATACTTGTTCATAAATAATGTAAAAAAAATGATCTGCTACTTAGTTAACATCATAATAATGTAAATGTAACACCAAACATTTAGGAAAGACAAGACTTGTTATCTTGCTGGGAGTGGTGGGTGGGAGCCAGGGTGGAGCAGAAATGGGAAATTGTTGCATCTGAGCGAAATTTCAGTCTCTGTAGAAAGGAGTGCTGGGAAGTCCTCCCTGGAAGGTATATAATCTTGACTTAAAGTATCACCAGAAAGGTTTGAAGACATCTACCACTAATTTCAAAATTATAGTTAATGAAAGGGTCTTTTTCACTTGGCATTAGAAAGAATCAATTTTACTGAGGAATAATTTGCCCACAATAAAATGCCTACATAGCTCCTATTTTAAATTCATTGCCTTTTCCCGCCTTTATACACCTGTGTAACTCTCACTAGGGTTTCCGTGGTGGCTCAGTGGTAAAGAATCTGCCTGCCAGTGCAGGAGACATAGGAGGCATGGGTTTGATCCCTAGAAAGATCCTCTGGAGAAAGAAATGGCCACCCACTCCAGCATTCTTGCCTGGGAAATCTCAGGGACAGAGGAGCCTGGCAGGCTGTATTCCGTGGGGTTGCAAAGAGTTGGACATGACTTAGTGACTAAACAATGATATTCCTTCTTCTGAGTCTAGATTATATTCATTTTTTCTAGGGTTTCATGTAAAATGAATCATATAGTATGCATTCTTTTTAGCCTAGCTTCTTTCACCCGGCTGAATGTTTTTGAGATTCGTTTATGTTGTTATGCGCATCCACAGGTCATTCTTTTTAGACTGTTCAGTAATATTCTACTGTATGGATATAATGGAATTTGTTTGTTCATTCACCTTTGATTGCTGTTGGTTTGTTCCCAGTTATTGGTTACAGAGCTTATTTGTCTACAAGTTATGATATGGAAATATGTTTATGTTTCTCGGGTAAATACCTAGAAGGGGAAGTTATCAATCATATTGTAAGTGTGTATTTAAGCTCATAAGCATCAGCCAATATATTTTACAAAGCAGTTGCACAATTTTACATTCTCCCCATTGTACTACATCAACTCAAACACTTGGTTTTCTCTGCCTTTTTATTTTAGCTGTTGTGGTGGTGGTTCCTCTTAACTCTTGTTAACAAAGGCAATGATTTCAAAACATAGTTATGTACTCATCATATATCCATGATCACTGTGGTAGTTTTCCAATTAAATTGTGGGTCACAACTCATAATAGGTTGAGACTAACATCTTAAAAAAGAGAACAATAGGAAAAATGTATGTAAGTGCACCATATGTAATAAGACATGCATTCATAATGAGAAAAATATCATCTGTAAGAGGGTAAAAATTAGGTATTGAGGAGGAGGAATCTTGGATCTGACAATGCTTTCTGGCTCTCCAAAACCAACAAAGTCTTATTCCTTATTATTTAATTTCTATTAGGTTTTATTGGCTACCACATAAGCCTTGGCATGGGAAACATATCTAAAGTGTATACAAAGCAAGGCTACAAAAGTACAGTGAGTAAATGGCTGTAATTGAAAGAATTCCTCTTGACCAACTGCCTTATCTCAAAGTCATACACTGAGCGGTGCCTGTGGGCTGCCCTGTGGCTTCTGCTTGATCCGTTTTGTGTGAAACCTGAGCTTTGAGAATTAAAGAGTTTACATTTATCAGTTAATTCTACAAAAGTTAATCAAAACATTAGCATGTCAGATGCCAAGAAGAAAAATTGTTGATGCTCTCTACAAGAGTATCTAGTAGCTATACAGGTTAATTATTGTTTTCTCATAGAAAGCAGAAGTTCAAAAAAGTTAATTTCTCAAAACATTTTTTAAAACTTACTTTTAAAAATATTTTACTTTTGCTGGAAAATGATTATTTTAAATGTTCAAAAATTTTTATTTGCATCATACATTTATGTCAGTCGCTACTTTCCATATGTCATTTGATATATTACCATTTATAAGTAAATACATTACTTTATATGTTTCCCAGCATGTAGTTATAAAGTTATATTCAGTATTAACAGATTTTACATTGTTATTTAACTTTTCACTATAAAATTTTTATTTTGTCCTTTTTAATCCTATACTGAATAAAAAACAAAGCTTTATATTTCCTCTTTAATATATAAAACCCAGATATATTTAAGATATATAAAGAGATGTAAGTATGTCTATGGCATTAAAATTTCATGGGGTAGGTGATTAGGAAAAAACGTCTATAAAAGGATCCTTAAGGGATGATAATGAAAAAAAAAAAAGGTTGAATAATACAGGAAATAATTTAAAACAAAACTTTGATTTTTATAGTTTTATATGGCTGCATAACTACATGTAGAGTAAATATAGACATCTACTTTAAATTTTATATATATTATGAGTATCACAAACATATATACATAGCTCAGTTCAGTTCAGTCTCTCAGTCGTGTCCGACTCTTTGCGACCCCATGGATTGCAGCACGTCAGGCCTCCCTGTCTATCACCAACTCCTGGAGCCAACTCATGTCCATCTAGTTGGTAATGCCATACACATTGTTAGATATTGCTATACACACAGTTTTGTGTGTACTGGCTTGGAATATAAAATACAATTCTTAATTTTATGCAGTAAAACACACTGAAAAACACAGAGACAAGGAAATGAATTCAACATGAATCTTCAGGATGATAATAAATCTGCCCTTTAATGACTATCTCTCAGATGCTGGACACCGTTCTCAGCACAGTAGAAGTATGCCGCATTTCCTTCAACCCTTTTTATATCTTTACATTTTATATATAAGCAAACTGAAATTCAGAGACATGAAATGCCCAATCTTAAAACGCTAATTAGTGGCAGATGTCATTCAGCTCTGGTTTACCCCAAGACCCAAGATCTTTTTGCTCTTTTTGTCTCTTCTTGACCTCGAACAGCATGCAGTGTGGAAGTAATGATGAAAACATGAGTAAAATACACAAATGCTATGAGATATATACAGATGAGTAAGTTATTTAGTAAGCATTTGTTGATGAGTGTAGTATATGTGTTTACAGTCACCAAGTTTGCAGTGTGATTATCTGCTTCATTGGTAAAATAAGGCTCATCCTGCCACCAGCTTCATAGATGATTTTGTGCGTATTAAGCGAGACAATGTTTGCTTGGTTCTGAAGTAGGAATGGCTCAATGATTCTTAAGTGTTATGAGCTGGACATTATAGAACACATAAACCTGCCTAAAATAATCTCACAACCCAGTTTCACATGCAACTTTTACAGAGCCCTAAAAATCTGTGCAAAGACAGAGTAAGTATAGTCATTGCTGTGGGTATTCAAGAAGTAAAAGGCGCCTGTGATGCTTGGACAAGACAAGGGCAGGAGAAAGACCTCCACCTGAACTCTGAGAGACAGATAGGACTTTGGAAAGGCAGAAAAGAAAGGAAATTTATTTTAAGCCAGGCCAGAATAGAAACAAGATACAGAGCAGGAAATAAGCTTAGTCTTTAGGGAATCAGACTTTGTGAAACACAGACTTGGAGAAGAATGGGAAGCAAAACAAGAAAGGAAGGCTGATGCCAGATGACAGAGGTGGAAAATCGGTGTCCAGTTCTTTGGGAAGCTGAAAGTCACTGAAGGATTCTGGTCAGGTGAATGAAATGATGCCTTTTAAAGCCTCCTTGTGACATTACTCAGGAACTGGAGACATATTTGGTACAAGAAAGACAGTACTGAAACCATTGCATTAAATCAGAAATCCATGCAGAATGAACTAGATGGGATGGCAATGATGGAAA
This sequence comes from Oryx dammah, assembly GCF_014754425.2. Classification (NCBI taxonomy): domain Eukaryota; kingdom Metazoa; phylum Chordata; class Mammalia; order Artiodactyla; family Bovidae; genus Oryx; species Oryx dammah. Next base: position 721,992 of record NW_024080475.1, read on the forward strand.
TGAAATGGTCAGTGTAGGCTGGAGTGGCTGTCTCCCCTCTCCCCCCAAATAATCAATAGCTTTTGGGTATGATACAAGGAAAAGAAGTAATTAGTGACAACTGTGTGATTCCAAGGCCTCAAAGAATGTGAAAGATCCTTACTATGAATAATGTAGAGGTAAATAAACAGACTTCATAAATCTTTGATTCTGTACCTATTACATCTAATATGATTATAAATAAACACAGTTATATAAAAGGGTGGCACTAGTGGTAAAGAACCTGCCTGCCAGTGCAGGGGATACAAGATGTGGGTTCAATCCTTGGCTGGGGAAGATCCCCTGAAGAGGAAATGGCAACCCACTCTAGTACTCTTGCCTGGAGAATCCCATGGACAGAGGGGCCTGGTGGGCTATGGTCCATGGGGTTGCAGAGTCAGACAGAACTGAAATGCATACATGCATATAAAAGGGACTTCGATAAAATATTAATTATAAGCCAGCAAAATGCTCAGATCTTGCATTGTAATTCTGGAAACCATTAGCAGAGAGATTATGACTGAAGTGCTTAGATTAGATGACTTGGCAAGGGATACAAGTGACTAGAACCCAGTACTGTGTGAATGAAATCTCTCTACTACTTCAGGGAGCCACTGTCTGCACTTGCATCAGTGTGAATTTATTCACAGATGCCTGTAAGATCTTTTCCTTTCTGTCAGTTAAAGTAGGCTACCCAAGAGTTTTACCTCAAGTGTCTTTGGAAAGGTAAGGACTCCCACCTCTCACACTAAGTAAAGCAGCACAAAGAGATGAAGCAGGGGAAACTGCCATTAGCACATCATGCTTAAGGTCAAGTCCCCTAAAAGGGAAGGTTCCTAAAAAAATTTTTGGTGATGCATATGTTTATTCATCAATTTATTTATACTTTTGTTATAAATGTTGGAGTTATACAAGGTTTCTTTACATGCCCATGCTATATGCCCTGGCCATCCTAAAGAACAAAGTGCTGTGTTCTCATTTGGGGATAGAAAGTTCCTAGGCCTCAGGTGGCAATGTGTAATGATTCGTTATAAACTGTTCACAGAGTCAATCTGTTATGCTTTATCCAGGCTCTTTATGAGATCTAATGAAACATATGGTGCTCTATATGCTAAACCATAAAACCAGCTTAAAAATAGGATGGGAAATAATGTTGAATAACAAATGTTTATTTGAGAGTGGATATGAAATAATATTAAGAAAAAAATTTTAAAGTATTAATATTTCAATATTCAATCCTTGCTGAAATAAAAAATATGAATTGATATGTTGAGAAAAACTAACTGAGATGGAAGAAAGGCAACTAAATGCTATAAAAGATATAAAATAATATATTCATGTTTACTTTTTGTTTTGGGCCAAAAATCTTAAGACTCAAATGTTTTTAGTTTTAACATCCATCTACGAATTTGCACACCTGATTGTATGAGTGTTAAATGTTGGTGGCATGTGTGTCTTTCCACAGAAATACTTACTTTATATGGGTAAGCTATTTTGTCTGTAACATAGATTTTCCTGTGTCAGTCTAATTTTATGTTCATAGTGCATTTTCTAATTTGTCTTTTGTTTTATTTGATAGAGAAATATAGCATGTTTCACAAAAATTCTTTTAATCAACTGTGTTTACTTGGAAATAATTTTATGTTAGTAGAGGATGCAGAAAAAAGCAGATCAAAGTCATACTCACTGTGGTAGTGCTGCTGGCAGGGAGCGTCTAATAATTGAATGGACTTGTCTGTAAACATCCAGCTTAGACATGCATCGGCAGGAGGTGTGATTGGCAAAACTGATTGTTACTGGTTTGGGGCCTTGAGAGAGAGGCACTGTAATTTCAAACAACTACAAAGAAGGGACAAAAAGAAGAAAGATTATATAGATACTCTAAAGCATTTCTGTGGTGAATGTCGGAGCCCCAAAAGTGCAAGTTTAACTCTTCATGATCAGGGAGTCCCATATAATGTATGCAGGATGCTAAACTTTTTTGTGATTACAAGGAAAAACTATTTTCTGTCGAATCAATATCCTTTATCAGAACAGTAAACAGTCCCTGTGCTTATCTCATGCCCCTATTATTAAGCATATTAGAATTTTGATAACCAACTAATGATTACAGAGATGTGACAGACCAATGTCACATGTTTCTTCAAGGAAGAAAGGATTGTTTCAGTCTTTGATTATTCCAGGGGGTTAAAAAATGGCACAGATATAAACATCTTTGTGATGCAAGAACAAAGCTATTGGCCACAAAACCTGGAAATGTTTGGTTACGTCTTATTTTCTATAACCTGAGTACACACACACAAAATACCTACATGTAAAACTGATTTTCATTCCAAATGAAATTTCAGCTTCAAAGTAGTTTTACATTTTCTGATATATCTTATGAGTTTATTATGTTTAAAAGAAAGATACATTCATTAATAGATGAAGCATCATTTCTGCTGTTTTTACAAAAGCATTATGAAAATATAAGTGTAGAAAAGGGTAGGACATCATACATGAGGGTGGATTAGAGTCTCAAATTTTGTTTAAAATCTTATTCTGAATGACTTATTAATGGAGAAGTTTAGTTTATCTCTTCCTTCCACAAAAACAATGTTTTAAGTTGAATATACAAGTAAATTAGTGATTAAGTAAAACTAAGGATTTAAATCCCAAAGTTTCTTAAAATCTAAATTATGATCAGTAATAATAGTAAAAGCGAAATCCTGGCCATTACCTGCTTGAAACTATCAGTTCATAGTAATTTAACTACAGTCACACCATGTGTTACTTGGTATCTTTATGGATGTTTGAGTAGTGCTAAAAAAGACAACACACTCTAGAGCCTTGTGAATCCATCTTCTGCTGTAATTTCATGGCAACCATGGAAGATCATGGCAAATATTTAGGGAATAGAAATAGTTGTCCATTTTGTTTATGCCTAGAGGGAGATTTATTGAAATGAAGTTTGAAGAATGAAATATGGAAATACCTAAATAATAAATGTACATTTTCTTTACTTGAAATGTACTTATTAAATATTCATGTAAAAGTTCAGCTACTGTCTTAGCATCAGCTCCTTGGGAGGAGTTTGAGAACAGGCTCACATCCAGAGAGGGCACTTTATCAGCAACCACACTTATAAGTTGTGTGATCTTAGAAAATTCATTTAAGCTTCTCGAAGCTGAATATTTCTTTTAAAATCAGTCAATTCAGGACAACATTTCACCCATTAATTCATGGGACTGTGATACATATTTTGATTGCTCTGTAGATGTCAATTATTTCCATACATTCTCAAGAATTTAGATATTTTTCCAGAGTACTTTCTATTCTGCATAGAAATCTCAACATATCCCAGTATTATAATTTTGACCAGTTTCTTCTCTAAAAAGACATTTGTTTATGTAGTTTGGAGGAAACCTTTTTTTTTTTTTTTTTTTTTGGTAAAATACCACATTGGCAGAAATCTTTTGCACTATGCCTAATTCTTTTAAGAGAATATAATTCTGTACTATCTATATATACTATAGTTTTTCTACTTCTTATAACATATCTGGATCCTACATTAGGAACCAGCATTATAGAAATAAGCATTTTCTAAACTCATTTAATTTTATTTAATTTTTATATTTACAAATTAATTAAACCCTGTCATAGTGGAAATGATAGGAAGATGTATAGGTCAGCTCACAAAAACCTAAGAATTTATGTCTAATTCTGCTGTACCCAGATGTATGTACCCAGAACTTAAGAGAGCCAGTTAAAGGCCATTGGTATTAAGACTGGAATTAAAGTCTTGGACACTGATGACATTACTTGGTGAGATCATTCTGAATGAAAACAGAACATGTCTAATAATAGAAACCTGCGCAACAGGGAACATGTAAAAGATGAAAAAAGATACATGAACTAGTAAACATGCCTGGGAAGAATTATGACCTGATGTGGAGAACCAGGAGGGGGTACTGTTGAGTGGAGGGAAGTAAAAGAAAGAGAGGGGACCCTGTGTGGTGACAGGGTCAAACATCCTCAAGTGTGATAAGGACTGAGTGGAGATAACTGGGTACCAAGGCAGCTCTGTGGGCTGAAGCGGGCAGGGGTCAAAGGGCAGGAGCAAGTGGGGATGGAGAAACAATAAAGGTTGCCTCATATGATTGGGGAGGGAGGGATTAGACATTTCAGACCACAAGGGCATTTCTGCTTAGAAAATGCATATAAAAACACTGCAAGATCTAGCATTATCTCAAGTGACACAAGGCAGAACAAGGCCTGATAGTGAAGGATAAGGCACCATTTGAGATAACAGCTATTGGGGAAGAGTGAATGATGGTTTCCCACCCCCAGACCTCAGCTGCATCCTTCCTCCATTCAATGATTGTTGCAAAACCAGGTTCCACCCTGGCATGACCTCCAAAGGGGAGAGAGCACAGTAAAGGAGCATTATCAGTGATCACATACAGACTTCAGCCATTCCTGGGTGGATAATGTCCACAATTAGGACCCACCCCAAAGCACCAGGTGTGTACCAGGGAACAGAAGATTGTTCTAGTGAAGACAGAGGTCAGTAAAATGCACATTGAGAAGCATCTTCCCAGTGAAGTAAGCCTGGCCCTATACTTTCAAAGGGTGGAAGGGATTCTGGTTGGTGAATAGACTAGCTATAAGGATAAAAGGACAGGTGAAGGGGCACTAAAAAAAAAAAAAAGTCACTACAGAGAACTGTGTGTTTCCTGTAAATTAAAAATTTTCATAAGCATTAGAGCTGTGGAGGAGTTTAGGAGAAGAAATTATAATTAAGGAAAATAAAAATTTAATTATTGATGTTATAGGAATGTTTCTTGTTTGAGTCTACGTAGGTAATCGGCCAGTTGAATTAAGTTAATTTGATCAAAAGGAAGAAATAGGCTGAAAATCAAAGTAAAACACCTTTTCTTCTCTTGAAACACATTTTCCACCTCCAAATTTTGACCTGAGAGTTTTCAGGTGGTTTCCTTAATTCTCTACTTGACTGTGCCAGTGTGGAAAAAATTTAAGGGCCCGGAGAAAGATGGCTCTGACCAATATTAAAAGGAGAAAGATTTTTGATAATTAGTTTTATTCATCCATTAACTTTAGAAAAATTAGAAACATTCACTGAGATGTGCTGTAGGTGTGGGCATTAAGCAGTAATTGTACCTATGCCAGCTGAAGATAACAGTTTCATCAATCAATGATTGAAAACCATAGTTAAGCAAAACTAACAATAAGAGCGAATTTGGAAAATAAATCGCTGTATACGTATAATGAGATTAGGTTAGAATTATGAACATACCAAATAATTTATCACAAATGCTGTTGGTAAACAAGAACCTGCAGTTTAATCCCTTTATGGAATCTTTGCCTGCTATTTATATAACGGCTGAAACCAACACAGTGACTATAATTTTCTTTCAAAAGAGTTAAGGTGTAGCTAAACACATTAGTGTTTGAAACAATAGATTCTTTATACTTTAATACAATAAAAATCTTTGTACTATTGTCAGATTATTTTGTGCTTTAATGTGTGCACAACAGTACTTTCTATTTTAAATTTAAACTTATAGAGTACAAAGTTTATGCACTATGTTCAGTTTTAGCTAATAATTCTATGAATATACATATACCTAGAAAATACTAATTGATGATGATAATTATAACTTGTTATTTTGAACATGAGTTTCCTCAAATAGTTTGATGTCATACAGTGAACTGTTCTTGAACAATGGATGTTTAGCTTGTATATAATTTGGCATCTAAATAATAATAAAACGCACCATGGGGATTGATGTTATACTATCAGTATATGCCTTTCATTAAGAGTCACTGTTTTGAGAAGATCAAAAAAATTTACATAAAGATGGCATTTAAACATGGATGGAAACTGAAAAACTTTTTTGATTGTGTATTCAGTAAAACTGTAATAAACAAGAGGAAATGACAAACATTTCCAACTAAGAGGTCCTCATTTGCTATCAACTGGAATTCTTTAATAAGAAAATTTAATGGTCCATTCCCACCAACAAGAATGGACTTCAAATAAAGCTTGAAACAATAGGCTGTTTATCCCAGCATAGCAACAGTTGTAAAGCAACAATTCCTTTTTCTACTTCTCTTGCAGGCTATGTAAGAAAAAGGTATAGGATTTCCTTTTTCGAGAAGATCCTGGATTACAGGTTAGTACCAAATTCTAAAGAATGTTTGAATATTTGGCTACAAATATGACACACACACAAAATGCCTTCCTTTATAACATACTTTTATCTCAAAATGTGACCAGTTTCTCTTCAGAGACTAGTATCTCACTACCGGATTTAACTTAAATATTCCAACTTTGAGCCTGTAAATTAAATGTAGACATAAGGTGTAGCCCCAGAAAGCATGGCTAATAACTGCAGAGAAAGTGAAGTCCCTCAGTCACGTCTGACTCTTTGCAACCCCATGAACTGTAGCCTACCAGTCTCCTCTGTCCATGGGATTCTCCAGGCAAGAGTACTGGAGTGGGTTGCCATTTCCTTCTCCAGGGAATCTTTCCGACCCAGGGATCGAACCTAGGTCTCCCACATTGTAGGCAGGCGCTTTACTGCCTGAGCCACCAACACGGCTTAAAGACTAATAACTGCAAAATCCAATAGAAAAACTACACAACATTTAAACAAATCATCCTCCAAATGGGAAAGAGGAAAACTGAGGGTTTATTTTTAACTGAGTTTATTAACCATATGGCTAGGTATCAAGAGGTTATGGAACTTAAGTTAGGTCTGGGAAGACAGCAGGTCCTTATTAGGACATCTGATATTGAATTCATTTTACATGTTTTTATATATAAAATGTACATACAGTAATACAGTTAAAATAAAAATGCCAATTCAGGAGTTTTAGAATTACTGAATAAAACTTGTGGACATGATCAGTACCTTAAGTTGGAAAAAGTGTTATGTCTAATAGATACATTAATTTTCTTCTGAAGGCAAATGTGAATCTTAAAGAAACTTCTGATAACTGTTATTTGTCTAGAGTTCTTTTCCCACATCTGGGAAAAACCTGATTTCCAACAACTGTTCTTGCCAAATACTACTTAGCTAAAGATTCAAAACAAATTGCGTTCCACTTGTTAAATACATATGAATGTAATAAATTAATCCTTCAGACTGCTAGTGTTCTGTTTAATTAATGGAAGAACTATCCCTGTCAGCAGTGCAAAATAATCCTTCTAAGTTTCACTCCACTGCTGCAGTTTACTTAGGATTAAGTGGCTTTTGCAGTGAAAGACAATTTTAGGAAACATTTACTTTAACTCCAACATATCTGTAGCAGTTTTGCTAATCTATATGCATAATTTCCTTATAAAATAACAAAAAAATAGAATGGCTCTTTCTTTTTAAGATGGCAATATGGAATTTTAAATAATGTGGTTCTTGTACATGAGAATGAGGAAAGGAAGTTTAGCGCCCAGACAGCCGCTTCTTCTGTCGGCAGGAAAGCATTGTTTCTTTAGTTCTAACTCCGAGTTGTCCACAGGAAACCCATGGATTTAGCAATTCTTTTTTCATTCCCATCTTCAGTGAAGCTGCTTAATGACAATACCAACATTTAAATAACTCTTTATCCAAATGTTGGCTCGAAAGCAGATGCCTTCTGCTTCTGCCATCAAATAATTTACATTCCTCAAAATCTGCTTTCTACTTTTTGGTTATGTGTCTTAAACATACAACTTCTCGTGAGAAAATAGGCTTGAAGCATATGTTTAGGAACGAGGTCAAGAGGACATCCGATCTGTGTAACTTTTCAAAGTTGCTTAGATATTACTTGGGAAGGACTTTGAGGCAGTTGTTGTCGATTAGCTCACTCTGGAATGCTCAGTGCATGTGGTTTTACTTTGCAGCTCACGGCTGGCTTCCTCACACATGCTGATAACCTGCCCTTCGTGAAGCACCATAAAAATGCTCTATAAGTTTCTACTAAAAACTTGGGTTGTACATTACTTAAGGTACTTTGTCCTTACAGTTTATATGATTCTAGTTGGTGATTTGGTGCCAAAAGATGTCTGGAATTCCTGTAACAAAACAAAAACTTTTTTTTTTTTCCTTCAGAAAATATCAGTAAGAAACTTCCTTTTATGTTTGAAAACAATCATCACATGCTCCCATTTATACTACTCGGAAAATACAATAAAACAGGTAATTATATTAGTAAAAATGTCAAAGACAGAAACAGTGCCTTCAGCAATTTCATGTCTTGCGCTCCTTGGTTTGTGAACCTTCTTGACAGGCACCACCTAGTAGGTGCTTCACCACACTTGCTTAATTGAATTAAAATTTAAATTCTCCCTTTTCCTATTAAAAAAATCTGAGTGGATTCTTCAGGTTGGAGAAGGGCATGAAGTTACAAAACCAAAGAGAGAAACAGATGGGACTAGCAACGACTGAATACTGGCCATCCCTCAGCATTGGTTTTCAATCTTCCCTCCTGATATGAGAATTCTCTAAGCAGTAACAACCACATCAAGGCTCCAAAAAACCATTCATCAATGTGAGGTTTCTTCCTGGACCTACAGCTGAAGATCCAATCACTGCTGTAGGATTCTAAAATTACATGCCCAATATTCCTCTGGTATCTCCACCTACTTACCACTCAGATGCTTCAAAATCAGCCTAGTTAAAACTCTACCTTTGACCTCAGATCTGTTCCTTTTTATCTAAGGAGCTATTCTATTTAGTGCCCAGTGTTTACTGCGTACCAACTACTGCACTGTTATGCCCCATAGTGATAACCAAACACAGTCTTTGCTTTCTTAGGGTTTAGAGCATGGGAAGTAAAATGATCTGACTGGTAAGGTGATGATGCTATGTTGGATGAGCAATAAAGGCTGCTACGGAAGCATAGGACAGGATGCTGTGAAGATGACATTTATGTCCAGGCTTGAGGATGAGTAGAAATTAGCTAGACAAGTGGGGATATGGAGTGGTGTGTAAGGAGATGTTTCAAACACAAAGACCAGTTTACCTACACATTTGCTGCATGCTGGCTCAATGTCAATAAGCAATGTTACTGGAGAGTTTTGAGCAGTGTCAGATTTATCATTTAGAAAGAGGAAACACTGCTATAATGTGGCAAAGGGATTGAAGGGAAGTAGGAAGAGGGCTTTGACATCAGTTTGCAGCTGGTCCGTGCATAATGGTCCTGGTAATGGATGGATGTGGTCCAGACCAGGGGGAGGTCAGCAGATTAAAGGCACTGATGGGTCCCAGAGATGTTGGAAAGGTATAGGAATCGCTGATTGGGCTTTTAGTGAAAGGAAGAAAAATCGGATCAACCGACTAATAAAAGAATGGCATCATTTACTAAGACAGAGAATACTGAAGAAAGAAAAAGATTTATTGACTTATTTGTGAGGATGCTATTGGGGGCAGGGATAGGATGGGATGTGGTGTGTGAGGGATGGGATCTGGTGTGACACAGACTGACTCTGACTGTTTGGGGGAAGCCCAGTCACGAGGTTGAGTAGGTTGTGGGGAAACCACGAGAGAAGTCTGAGGTGGAGATGAAGACTTAGGGGAGGGATCCCCAGAAGAGCAGAGAGAGAAGGTGAGGAAGGAGAGCATGTACAGAGGAGGGTGCCCAGGGCAGGACCCAGAAGACTAAGTGCCTCCTTCCCAACTTCAAATTTTTAATTGCAAACTCAAATTGACTTCAAATTTTTAATTGCAAAACTCCTGAAAATCTTTTAAAAATTGAAGTACTAAAATGAAAACTACCCCACTATTTATACACAGTTAAAAATTGCTGCTTTGCAGATCAGAATTTATAAGAATTGTGAAAAGTGATTATTGTAAGTATCAAGTCTATTGAAAAGGATCCAAACAAAATGGGAAAACAACATAAACCAACAACAATAAACCAGACAGACTTCCAAAATGGTGCAGCAAATTCCAGTTGTTTTTCTTGAGAGCAGATAATAGGGAGGAAGCAGGTAAATGAATAGTAGCAACATCATAAATTTATCATAAAATAATCCTAAATTCTGTGAAGTCTTGAGGTGAAAGAAGGTGAAATACAGCCAGAACTATTTCCATATGATATAAAGTAGACTTAACTTTCTTCCAGGAAAAAGATACCATGTTTGATGTTTACGTACTGAGGCTACTGGATCAAATTCTGTTTTACTTACACGTAGCACTTAAACTGGAGAAGACAATGGCACCCCACTCCAGTGTTCTTGCCTGGAAAATCCCATGGACAGAGGAGCCTGATGGGCGGCCGTCTATGGGGTCGCACAGAGTTGGACACGACTGAAGCGACTTAGCAGCAGCAGCAGTTAAACTTAGCACTAAATGGTCTTAGCCCTGGAGACTTAGAATTTCTGAAGCCTAAGCCCCTTTAAGGCCTCCACCGTGGCAGAGCAGTTTGTATGCTGTGTAATACTTGTCCGTACATAAATACTTTCACTCTGATACCAATTAGGTGAATATGTGACCTAATTGGACCACTGTCCTAATTAGAGAATAAATATGCAGTGGTCACAGAAAACTGCTAATGGTTTGTTGAAGACTAAATATATTTGTTTTGCTTACTAACAAAGAACTGATTTTCTGTTTCCCAAATTCAGACTTTTACCTAAGGGACTCCAACGTGGCACACACGTAAACGCATATTTAGTAAGCTGATAGTAAGAGAAAGAGAATGTTGACTTTTGCTTGTATTAAATATAAATGGGAAAAAAAGGAAAAACGTCTTTCCAATTTGTTAAAGAAATAGATCTTTTTAAAAGATGGAGCCGCAAAAAAAAAAAAAAAAAAAAAGGAGCTGCAATTTATAAAAGAATCACTTAAAAATCATGCAAGTGAGTTAATCAGATGTTTTAATATTATTAAACATTAAGAAATTGTTTTAAAGTCTGATTGAATACTTAAGGATTAAGGGTCAGAGAACCAACTCCCTGAAAGTGTAGGGCCAATGCTGTGGACGTGTCTGTATCTTCATCCTTTTCTGGTGGGAGGGTCCACGGTTTTTGGGGGTCCTATAAGGGGGTGTGCACTCCCTCTGTGGTGGGCACCTGGATGTTCAGTGCATGAAACAGACCTGTTCTTCCCTTTGTGGAGGTGACAGACATTAGTCAAATAATAAGGACCCTATATTCTAAACTAAATGATTATAAGGTATAGTTGTTGTTTTGAAAGAAAAGTATTAGAAACCACAAAGAATTTTTAAGAATACTGAGTGTAAACCAGTCATAAACATCTCGCCCAGGACTTCCTGGAGCCACGCGATACTTGAGGTCTGAAGAGCTGGATCTTGGCGGGAGGAGACTAGAAGGCCAGGACGGCTCAGAGGTGTGTGCAAAGGTCTGGGGCGGAGGGGGAACTGAAGGAAGCTGAGAACACGGGGACTAGAAAGAGGGAGGTCAAGGGAGAGTCGTGTTAGAGGATGCGGTGGGACAAAGGCAGAGGCAGTGATAGAGAATTTGGTCTTATTCTAGGAGCAACTGGGAATCGCTGAAGGCCTGTTACTCTGGAAACCGATAGCAGCAGTCTTACGTGTTTGAAAATATCCCCGGGGGCGATGTAGAGGATGGATATGAAGCAGGGACAGCAAAGCCGAAGAGCAGGGAGGATGGTGTTTTCTAAGTTGGAAAGTGCATCACAAGTGCCTTGGACGACAGACATGGTGCTGGGCATGGGGATTCGAGACACTGAGGGGACAAAACTAACAAATTAACATCTGATTTAGTGACAGTCCCGTCAGAGACGATTTCCTTCTTTCTGACTAGAGATGACGTCATGCAGTGAGAGGGAAAACTAGAAGACCAGGTGCTTTTTATGGTGCTGTTGTTGTTTGGGGTTAGTTTGATGTCGCAGAGAAAAAGCCTGACTAAGGAACTTTACACAAAACGTTGGGCATTGGTATCTAAAGAAGATATATTCTGAATTATTTAATGTAAATATTAAATTAATCATTAATGTTACTCTATAAAGCTTGATACATTGTAAAACCAGATTCATTTAAAACACTGTCTCTAATTAACACACAGTAGAAGAATTTGTGGGGGATTAGTAATGAAACAATAGCATAGGACAACAGACCGGTTCCAAATGGGGAAAGGAGTACGTCAAGACTGTATATTGTCACCCTGCTTATTTAACTTATATGCGGAGTACATCATGAGAAATGCCAGGCTGGATGAAACGCAAGCTGGAATCAAGACTGCCGGGAGAAATATCAATAATCTCAGATATGCAGATGATACCACCCTTATGGCAGAAAGTAAAGAGGAACTAAAAAGCCTCTTGATGAAAGTAAAAGAGGAGAGTGAAAAGCTCAACATTCAGATAACCAAGATCATGGCATCCGGTCCCATCACTTCCTGGCAAATAGATGAAGAAACAATGGAAACAGTGAGAGGTTTCATTTTCTTGGGTTGCAAAATTACTGCAGATGGTGACTGCAGCCATGAAGTTAAAAGATGCTTACTCCTTGGAAGAAAAGCTATGACCAACCTAGACAGCATATTAAAAAGCAGAGACAGTTCTTTGCCAACAAAGGTCCATCTAGTCAAAGCCATGGTTTTTCCAGTAGTCATGTATGGATGTGAGAGTTGGACTATAAAGAAAGCTGAGTGCCAAAATATTGATGGTCTTGAACTGCTGTGTTGGAGAAGACTCTTGAGAGTCCCTTGGACTGCAAGGAGATCCAACCAGTCCATCCTAAAGGAAATCAGTCCTGAATATTCATTGGAAAGACTGATGCTGAAGCTGAAACTCCAATACTTTGGCCACCTGATGTGAAGAACTGACTCACTGGAAAAGACTCTGATGCTGGGAAAGATTGAAGGTGGGAGGAGAAGGGGATGACAGAGGATGAGATAGTTAGATGGCATCACCGACTCAATGGACATGAGTTTGAGTAAGCTTCAGGAGTTGGTGATGGACAGGGAGGCCTGGCATGCTGCAGTCCATGGGGTTGCAATGAGCTGGACACGACTGAGTGACTGAACTGAACTGAGTAATGAAAAATATCTTTGGATGTTGTCAACTGTTAATTTATTTTCACCAAGTAAATAAATGAACTATTGAAAAAACAGGAATTTTCAGAAAAGAACAACAAAATTCCAATACTACAATGGCTGTCATTCAAATCTAATATGATATAAGCACTTAAAAAATAAAATTTTGCCAACTAAATCTAATAAGGCAGTTCTAAAGTGATAAATTATGAGCTCTTAATAGATACATTTTGTTTTACTTGGTAAAATAATTCTTTAGAAATCTATCATTTGAGTGTATTGCATATCATCCTAATTTTAAAAGAGATATAGCCCTTTATTCTTTGGAAAACTCAACTGGTATATCTAGGCCTTAAGAAAAAAATCAACGCAAGTTGATATTTCATTTAAACAAAGCACAACAGTAATAAACAATATTGTCTAGGATGCACATTACACCACTTGACTGAAGTATTTTAAAATATATAAAACTAAAGGTATTCAAAAATGTTTTTTACAATAATTCATAAACCCTCATTTATTTTCTGTAACTTTTAAAAAGTCAACATGTTTTTTTTTTATCAGACTCAGAAGACCAAAATTCCTTTTAAATAAGAGTTTAAGTTGAATATAAAAACAGAATTATTTTTAATCTTAATATCTTTTAAAAATCAATACTACCTTTTGGAGAATATGATACTGTCATTAAGTTTTTCCATTTGATTTTTAAAAAGTGACTTTGATGCCACTATATAAACAGAGTTCATAAAGTATCAGTTACTTTTTTGGTGATAGTCTCATCAAAAACACAACTATTGAAAAATTAACTTCATTCCTCACAGACAATAGAAGCAGCTAATCTATTTAAAAAATCTTTTTCTTTTGATGTGGACCATTTTTAAAGTCTTTATTGAGTTTGCTACAATATTGCTTCTTTTTTTTATGTTTTAGTGTTTTGGCTGCAAGGCACGTAGGGTCTTCGCTCCTCAACCAGGGACAGAAGCCGTGCCCCCCCATATTGGAAGGCGGAGTCCCAACCACTGGACTTCTGGGAAGTCCCTGAGCCAAGCTCCTTGAAAGGGGGCAGAGGGGAAGCCGGGCTGCAGAGGGCTGTGCCGGAGCCGCACACCTACCGTCTTGCTGAGGTAACTTGTGCTGGTGTTCATGCACTGTTGCCCCTCGCTGTTGCAGCAGCCCCCACATCTGTAGACGGACACACATGGAGGTTTAAAGAAGGTGTTTGTGGCTGCTCCAAACTCCTTCCCCACATCTATACACACCTCCCGTGGCATGCATTGAGTCTTTCTCCACTCATTATCAATACCTGTCGGGTCACAGGGAAGGCCGTAAGTTACACAGATGCCAAGGTGGAAAAACCCACAGCAGTTGGAAGTCACTCACAATGGATTGCAGAGTTAAGATTTAGATGTAATACTTTAAAGAAATAGTTGACGGGATCCTACATTGCCCTGTGAGCTGGAATAGGATATGGTCTTTAACAGAGTAGCTAAAGGTATTTTCTATTAAAAAAAAAAAAAAACAACTAATGTCTAGTACCATGTAACAAGCTACATTAGTGTTATGCTTCCTTACAATTAGAACAGATTCTACAGTACAAATAGAGCAGATTCTACAAGACAATTAGAATAGATTCTACAGTACTTTACTTGTCCATGTGTGGTCAGTCATATCGGACTCTTTGTGAATCCATGGACTTAGCCTCCAGGCTCCTTTGTCCATGGGTTTTTTTCCCAGGCAAGAATACTGGAGTGGGTTGCCATTTCCTCCTCCAGGGATCCTCCCAACTCAGGGATCGAATCCTTGTCTCTTGGCTCCTGCACTGGCAGGCAGATTCTTTACCACTGAGTCACCTGGGAGATCCCTGAAAATTTAACATAGATGCTTATAAAACCCATGGAGATAGAATCATGCTCATTTGCTATTATATGTAGTATTTTTAATGTTGCAGTGCAAATATAAACAGCATGTTTAATTTCTCTTTTTAAACTGAGTTGTGAATGAGATGATGGCTTTGGTTTTGGAAACTCATTTTTAGGCTGGTGACCATGTCTTGGTGATAGCTACTTGAAATGAGAAGGTATTTTCTAGCAACTGGGACATGTATCCTGAACAAAGTTTTTTTCAGGAAAGTAAAAACTTCCTATTCCTTGCATGCTTTCTCTTGGAATTCTGTTTCCAGTGAGTTGGTGTTTTACCTATGGCACTGTTGTCTCTTTAAAGACTGCATTACAGATGATGTACTTCTTAAATGTTCTAGTTTATTTTTCTCCTATTCCCCCTAAAATAAAGTTTCTAGAAAAAAAAAAAAGATATAAACTGCGGGTTATTCAGTCATGAAGCCATTTTGTTTGTTTGCTTTTGTTCTCAAAATAATTTGTAATCTCAAACGTTTATAGCAGTTAATATCTAACAACTGAAAGGAATTATTTGTTAAGTAGTCCCAGGGGGTCTATGCCACTTTGTGCAACACCATAATTTTTTGTGACTGCTGCTTAGAGATCTCTCACTAACTTTACCAAAGTCTAGCTCTCAAGTTAAGTTCCATCTAAAGCAACAAGAAACAAATAGCAGTTGACAGGATGATTTTGGATGATGTAGAAAGTAAACATTTCTATATACAAAGCAAAAGAAAAGTTATGTGCAATTATTTTTTGTGACATAGAATGTTTAAGTGATTGAAGAGTTATGGTGTATAAAATTTGTTTGTACGTTTTAAAATTTTTCTGATGGGGTATCATCTCAAGTTAAAAAAAAATTACAGTGTGCTGATATGCATGCACCTGTCTTTATTTTCCAAGAAACCACTTTAACCACTTACAGTGAAATCTTAAAATTCTGTATTTGGAAAATAATTCTTTATTTTCTGTTTTACTTTTGGCCTTAAAGGTATTCAATAGTATTACAAATGCTGAAATTAAAGGATCAGAATGGCAATTTGTACTGGGTTGACATATGAAGCTTATTATATATTTTCTTTTCCCATACTTACTTCTTAAGATCTCTGTATTATAATGTGCTGCAGCAAATTTTAGAGTTTCTCCTGTCCTTGTGTTGGTGTTAGCCTGTTCTTTACTTTGTTGCCAGCCTCCTTTCCTTAACTGACACTTGTACATTTTCCAATATTCGGGGTAGAGCACAGTCATGAGTTCATCCACACTGGACACTGACCGCAGCTGCTCCTCCATTTCTTTGCCTGCATAAGCCTGTGGAAGAAGAATGCAACATAGTACTTCTCAGATTAAGGAAACAGATGCACTAGAAAACCTTCAGGCTTGTTTGATATATATATATGTATATGTGCATATATATATATATAATACATGCTAGATTTCTATTAAAATATTATTTATTTTCCCCAAATTGCTTAACTTTTCTTGTTAAAATTACATTCATCTTTTAATCTGAATCAATAACACAATTTAAATTAAATTAAATATCACAATTAAAATATAAAATATACATTTGGTCATTAGGATAGAAAAGTTTGAGACACAATTTTAAAAATAATTTCTAAAGTACCTTATTTTATTTATCATTGTTTTACAAAGTTGATGAACGTGCAAGTTTAAAAGTTATCTAAGCTTCTGCTGCTGCTGCTGCTGCTAAGTCGCTTCAGTGGTGTCCGACTCTGTGCGACCCCGTAGACGGCAGCCCACCAGGCTCCCCCGTCCCTGGGATTCTCCAGGCAAGAACACTGGAGTGGGTTGCCATTTCCTTCTCCAATGCATGAAAGTGAAAAGTGAAAGTGAAGTCACTCAGTTGTGTCCGATTTCGCAACCCTATGGACTGCAGCCTACCAGGCTCCTCCATTCATGGGATTTTCCAGGCAAGAGTCCTGGAGTGGGTTGCCGTTGCCTTCTCCAAAGCTTCTATTACCCTCCAACATAAATAAGATTAGGTAAAATCCAGTCTATGATAATTCTTTGTTTCACTTTTAGTTATTAACATCAATAAAATGTAATTAAGCAGGATGCTTGAAATTAGGAATTTTAGTTTATGAAAACTATTTTAGAACAAAAGATCCCATAGATTTTAATAACAGAATCACAATAAGGTTTACATTTTGCACAACCTTCCAGTATTTCCAAAAAGTCTGATCATCAAGATTTATTCTGCCAGTAAAAAGACATGCTACAATAGCTCAGAGAACATGAATTCTGCTAATTAGTTAATGGTCTATATTGGTGTATTCAATTAAGTAGAACATTCCAAGTTATGTTCAAGTAGTTACCATATCTAAGAAAAAATAGATTTTTTTTTTTCTAAATTATACCTTGAAACTATGGAAAATGGGACATTGTTTAACTTTATATGCAAAGGGAAATACTTCATCAAGTGTTTATTTTTATATTGCCATGATTATCCCATCTTAAGTCTAACTATATAATTAAATACTTTGGACAATAAGTCTCAAAGTTAAGCTCCATTGGAATCAATCTGAGAGGTGTTAAAAATGCAGCTACTTGCCCCCCACCTCCCCTGCCAGGTATCTTGCATGACATCAGGAATCTACATTCCAACAATTTACAGATTTCCTTTTCTAATTTCTGAAGTACAAAATTAATTTATTTGCTTTAAAAATCAAAATACAGTTAAATTGAAAGTCTTTCTACCACACTCCAAATCATTCTGATGTAGGTGATTTTTGTACTACATTTTGAGAAACATAATCTAAGACAGTTGTCTTACTATCACAGAGGCTCCTAGGCAGTAGCTTATGAAATGGGTTCTTTCCTATGAGATAATAAAACTGGCCGTGTAGTTCAGCACTTGCCCATTCCTCACTGTTGTGTGAATTGAGCATATGGATTCATCTTGTCAAGCCTGGTATTGATAGTAATCCATGGCTTTCTCAAAGATTACAAGATGATACACCAGGCAGTTATACAAAATACAACTCTACCGGATAGATCAAGAGTCAGGTGGACAGGAGACCTTAGCTTACACAAAAGTGACAAAATGTCCTCTCACAGTCTCCCAATTAAATGGGCATGACATATCTTTCTCAGGAAAATGTCACATGAGACACAAGATTCAAGAATCATCAACATCTCAGAATCTTAAAGGATTACTACTGAAGAGAAGACTCTCCTGGTGGCTCAGATGGTAAAGCGTCTGTCTACAATGCGGGAGACCTGGGTTCGATCCTTGGGTTGGGAAGATTCCCTGGAGAAGGAAATGGCAATCCACTCCAGTCCTATTGCCTGGAAAATCCCATGGACAGAGGAGCCTGGCAGGCTACAGTCCATGGGGTCGCGAAGAGTTGGACACGACTGAGTGGCTTCACTCTCACTGAAGAGAAAGATGGTAAAAAACATGGGTGTATCTGTGTCCCTGCCACCTGGAGGACCGGGTCATGGGTGGGGTTCTGTTTGCCCGTTTGCATGACTAGCCCTTGAACACCCAGAGTAATGTGAGATTGTGTGACTGGTGGGTCCCTGGGCCCTGGGGTACTTTCCCCCATGACTCAGCTGGAATCAAAGCCAGGTTGTGACCTAACCTGATCACTTGAGTCTCACAAGAAACAGGCAGGAATGTTCTCTTTACCAAAAGGAGCTGCAATACAATACCAACATTGTGTGACACGGTGAAAGGTACACACCAAACTATTGCTTGAGAAGGATGTTGGTGAAGCGGGCTTTCAATTAAGTATTATGTGAAGTTTCATGGCAAATCACTTTTGTACTTTAAAATTTAAAAAGGAAAATAACTCTAAGAGTAATTACATCTGTAAGAGAAAATAATTGATTACCCAATAGAGAAACAGAAGAAAAACATAAGCATGTAAACTCACAACAGAGAAAATGCAGTATAAAAAATGAAAAAGATACCAGAAAATAAAAGTTACCCTATTTACCCTATTTATACTCTTAGATTGAAAAAAGGTCTTTCTAGAAGTGAATAGGAAAACAAAATGTAAACTATTTTTATGGTAGAAAACACTGTAAACAAAAGACAGACGATAAAGTAGAAAAATCATTGGCAATACACATGACAGATAGAAAAGGGCTAATGTTCTTACAATATTATATGAACATATTAAGAAAATGTAAGCAGACACTTCAAAAGAAAAGTGGACAAAGTACTTCAATTGCATATTCACAGAGAGTAAATACAATTCATTGTACTTGGTGACAGCAGAAATGAAGGAAACTAGCATCCCTTTCAGTCCTGGTGAGAGTATAAATTTGTATAGCTATTCAAGGAAAATGTGCTATTTCAACTTAAAAGGCCTTTAAAACAAGCTCCATTTTAGACAGCGAATGCACTTTGGAATTAAATTCCCTATCTAACAGGTGATAATATAATTATGCCAGAAATATGTACATATTTATCATGAGGCTGTCTATGACAGCGAATATAAAAAACAGCTTTACATACAATAATTAGGAATTGATTGAATAACGTACAATACAAACAGAAACTAGCACAGAAAGTAATGTCACTCTAAACTGGTGATATGAATATGTAATCTAGATGTGAAGAGAGGCTCATAGTACAGTCTATGAAAATGGAGAGAACACAGCTTATATATAATATTCCCCATACATATTGTTCATATACGTACAATTTTTATTTCAGAAAACAATGTATCTAGACAGATTGTATGCATGTGTGTATGTGTTCTCAAGAGTAAAATATATGTGGCAAAAAAGTTAACTTCTTCAAGTTGTAAGATTTAAGTTAATTATTATGTTCTTTATATATTTCTATGGCTTCCCAGATGGCTCAGTGATAAAGAATATGTCTGCAACGCAAGAGACATGAGTTCAATCCCCGGGTCGGGAAGATTCCCTGAAGTAGAAAATGGCAATCCACTCCAGTATTCTTGCTTGGGAAATCTCATGGTCAGAGGAGTCTGGGGGCTAGAGTCTGTGGGATCCCAAAGAGTCAGACATGATTTAGGGACTAAACAAAAACGAAAATATTTCTATATCTTAAAATTTAAATTTGAAATGTAAAGCTTTATTGTCTGAATAAAAATGTCACAGTAATCATCTCTAAGCATGTTGGAAGGCTATAGTATTTGCTCTCATTTCAGCCTTTCATTTACTTCACTCTTCTTATATCTGCACAGACTATGCCTCTGATATACTATTTGATTTAAAACAAATCCACTTTTAGGACTAGAGCCCCTTAATAAATAATATAACTTTATAAGACCAAAAAACCATTGGCAAAAGCAGAAGCTATCACAGGCAAATGTTATAAAAAAAACTTGAAACTGAGTAATTTACTTACTTATTCCCACTAGATTTTAGTTACCATATTTGCATGGAAGAAAAATAAGCTGTAGTATCAAAAGATCCAGATATTCATGTTGGCTGTGGACCTTTTTTTTATTATGTTAAAAAATAATAATTATATATATATATATATAGTTAATTGATTGATGACTGATTTACAATGTTGGTTTGCTTTCTGTCATACATCAACATAAGTTAACCATAGGTGTACCTATGTCCCTTCCTTCTTGAATCTCCCTCCCACCTCCTGCCCTTTCCCACCTCTCTGGGCTATTACAGAGCCCCAGTTTGAGTTCCCTGAGTCATACAGTAAATTTCCATTGGCTACCTCCTTACATATATTAGTGCACATGCTTCCATGCTGCTCTCTCCATTCAGCTTAGCCTCCCCCTCCTCTCCCCTACCACTGTCCATCAGTCAGTTCCCTATGTCTGCATCTCTGCTGCTGTTCTGCAAATAGGTTCATCAGTACCATCTTTCTAGATTTCATATATATCCATTAATATATGGTATTTGTTTTTCTGACTTACTTCATTCTGCATAATAGGTTCTAGGTTCATCCACCTCATTAGAACTGCCTCAAATGTGTTCCTTTTTTTGGCTGAGTAGTATTCCACTGTGTATATGTAACACAGCTTCCTCATCCAGTCATCTGTCAGTGAACATCTAGGTTGCTTTCATGTCCTAGCTATTATAAATAGTGCTCTAATGAACATTGGGGGTACATGTGTCTTTTTCAGTTTTGGTTTCTTCAGGGTATATGCCTAGAAGTGGTATTGCTGGGTCATACGGTGGTTTTATTCTTAGTTTTGTTTTTTTTTTTTTAAAAGAATCTCCACACTGTTTTCCATAGTGACTATATCAATTTACATTCACACCAACAGTGCAAAAGCATTCCCTTTTCTCCATACCCTCTCCAGAATTTATTGTTTGTGGATTTTTGGATGATGGCCATTCTAACCAGCATGAAGTGATACCTCATTGTAGTTTTGATTTGCTTTTCTCTAATAATGAGTGACTCAGATCATGAGCTCCTTATTGCCAAATTCAGACCTAAATTGAAGAAAGTAGGGAAAACCGCTAGACCATTCAGGTATGACCTAAATCAAATCCCTTATGATTATACAGTGGAAGTGAGAAATAGATTTAAGGGACTAGATCTGATAGATTGAGTGCCTGATGAACTATGGACTGAGGTTCGTGACATTGTACAGGAGACAGGGATCAAGACCATCCCCATGGAAAAGAAATGCAAAGAAGCAAAATGGCTGTCTGGGGAGGCCTTACAAATAGCTGTGAAAAGAAGAGAAGCGAAAAGCAAAGGAGAAAAGAAAAGATACAAGCATCTGAAGGCAGAGTTCCAAAGAATAGCAAGAAGAGATAAGAAAGCCTTCCTCAGCGATCAATGCAAAGAAATAGAGGAAAAGAACAGAATGGGGAAGACTAGAGATCTCTTCAAGAAAATTAGAGATACCAAGGGAAAATTTCATGCAAAGATGGGCTTGATAAAGGACAGAAATGGTATGGACCTAACAGAAACAGAAGATATTAAGAAGAGGTGGTAAGAATACACAGAAGAACTGTACAAAAAAGATCTTCACAACCAAGATAATCACAATAGTGTGATCATTCACCTAGAGCCAGACATCCTGGAATGTGAAGTCAAGTGGGCCTTAGAAAGCATCACTATGAACAGAGCTAGTGGAGGTGATGGAATTCCAGTGGAGCTATTTCAAATCCTAAAAGATGATGCTGTGAAAGTGTTGCACTCAATATGCCAGCAAGTTTGGAAAACTCAGCAGTGACCACAGGACTGGAAAAGGTCAGTTTTCATTCCAATTCCAAAGAAAGGCAATGCCAAAGAATGCTCAAACTACCACACAATTGCACTCATCTCACATGCTAGTAAAGTAATGCTCAAAATTCTGCAAGCCAGGCTTCAGCAATACATGAACTGTGAACTTCCAGACGTTAAAACTGGTTTTAGAAAAGGCAGAGGAACCAGAGATCAAATTGCCAACATCCGCTGGATCATGGAAAAAGCAAGAGAGTTCCAAAAAAACATCTATTTCTGCTTTATTAGCTATGCCAAAGCCTGTGACCGTGTGGATCACAATAAACTGTGGAAAATTCTGAAAGAGATGGGAATACCAGACCAGCTGACCTGCCTCTTGAGAAACCTATATGCAGGTCAGGAAGCAACAGTTAGAACTGGACATGGAACAACAGACTGGTTCCAAATAGGAAAAGGAGTACGTCAAGGCTGTCTATTCTCACCCTGCTTATTTAACTTATATGCAGAGTACATCATGAGAAATGCTGGACTGGAAGAAACACAAACTGGAATCAAGATTGCCGGGAGAAATATCAATAACCTCAGATATGCAGATGACACCACCCTTATGGCAGAAAGTGAAGAGGAACTAAAAAGCCTCTTGATGAAAGTGAAAGAGGAAAGTGAAAAAGTTGGCTTAAAGCTCAACATTCAGAAAACGAAGATCATGGCATCTGGTCCCATCACTTCATGGCAAATAGATGGGGAAACAGTGGAAACAATGTCAGACTTTATTTTTGGGGGTTCCAAAATCACTACAGATGGTGACTGTAGCCATGAAATTAAAAGACGCTTGCTCCTTGGAAGAAAAGTTATGACCAACCTAGATAGTATATTCAAAAGCAGAGACATTACTTTGCCAACAAAGGTCCATCTAGTCAAGGCTATGGTTTTTCCAGTAGTCATGTATAGATGCGAAAGTTGGACTGTGAAGAAGGCTGAGTGCCGAAGAATTGATGCTTTTGAGCTGTGGTGTTGGAGAAGACTCGAGAGTCCCTTGGACTGCAAGGAGATCCAGCCAGTCCATTCTAGAGGAGATCAGCCCTGGGTGTTCTCTGGGGGGAATGATGCTGAAGCTGAAACTCCAGTACTTTGGCCACCTCATGCGAAGAGGTGACTCATTGGAAAAGACTCTGATGCTGGGAGGGATTGGGGGCAGGAGGAGAAGGGGACGACAGAGGATGAGATGGCTGGATGGCATCACTGACTCAATGGATGTGAATTTGATTGAACTCCGGGAGTTGGTGATGGACAGGGAGGCCTGGTGTGCTGTGATTCATGGGGTCGCAAAGAGTCGGACACGACTGAGCGACTGAACTGAACTGAACTGAACTGAGTAATGAGTGATGTTGATCATTTCTTCATGTGTTTATTAGCCATCTATCTGTTTTCTTTGGAGAAATATCTGTTTAGGTCTTTTGCCAACTTTTTGATTGGGTTGCTTGTTTTTCTCTATTGAGTTGTATGAACTGCTTGTATATTTTGGAAATTAATTCTTTGTCAGTTGTTTCATTTACTATTCTTTTCTCCCATTCTGAGGGTAGTCTTTTCACCTTGTTTACATTTTCCTTTGCTTCGCAAAAGCTTTTAAGTTTAAGTAGGTCCCACTTACTTATTTTCGTTTTTATTTACATTATTCTAGGAGGAGGGTCATAAAGGATCTTGCTATGATTTATGTCATACAGTGTTCTGCCTATGTTTTCTTCTAAAAGAGTTTTATATTTTCTGGTCTTACATTTAGGTCTTTAGTCCATTTTGGGTTTATCTTTGTGCATGGTGTTAGGAAGTGTTCTAATTTCATTTTTTTACATGTAGTTGTCCAGATCTTCCAGCACCAGTCACTGAAGACACTATCTTTTACCCACTGTATATTCTTGCTTCCTTTGTCACAGATAAGGTGCCCATAGGTGTGTGGGTTTATCTCTGGGCTTTCTATTTTTTCCCATTGGTCTATACTTCTGTTTTTGTTCTAGTACCATATTGTCTTGATGACTGTAGCTTTGTAGTATAGTCTACAGACTTTATTTTAATTGAGTAACATCAGATTTCATTCCTCTGAACCTCATTTTACTCCATAAATGCCAATAATGATATCTTCCTCATGGAGTTTTTGTGATGATTCAAACAGACCTTTAATATGAATGTATATTATACATTTCATAGTTGGGAGTGGGATTACTTGTCATTTTACCATCTTTGGTGAGCAGAAGCACAGTACAGAGACTACAGTTTTAGATAAACTGAGTCTCAAACTGTAACTCTGTGTATTGTGCCAGCTATAGGGCAGAACTTCTTTTGATCTGCCTTCTGCAATTTTGTTCTAAATGAGCAGTGACCTAGGTACTGAGTTGTTAAGCATTATAGTGCTTTCTGTGAATCCAGGAAGAACAAAATCTTGAGAATAGATATTACCTGCTAACCATGGCACATTCACATTGATAGTTTATTTTCAAGAAGTAAAAGAGGCCCCAGCAACCTAGAATGAGTTCTGAACCAAGGAAACACTAAATTCCTTCAAGCAGAAGTTCTATCCATATGAAAAGCTGGTCCTTTGTCAATGCTTTCTTGAGTCTTTATGTTCACCAGTGTTTTCCAGAATGCTGAGGTCATTTTCTTGAATATTAATATATTCCTTTTATTTTCCGAAGGGATTTGGTATGTCTTAAAATAGTGTCTTACAAATGGATATTCAACTGTAATGGAAAGCCTAATATAATCTAAGAATGAATCCAATTTTGCATTCTGTCTTGGAGGGAGCAATTAGGAGATTACTCTGATTACTCCTTTGTATCATCAGCAAGTATACACTCGCAAACAATAACCCATGTGACAGTTATTGGAAGATTTTGAGATGCTGTGGCAATAAAAGCTGAGAGTGCAGTGTTGAAAGCAGAGATACAACCAAGCATAAACTCTTCTTTGGTAATTCCTACAGCCAAAACACACTTCCTTCTTACTCTGCCAAGAGCCAGATGAAGCAAGATCTCTGATTCTAGAAGTTACATGATGAGAAAGAACTTTGGGATTTTATCCACACTCTACAATTCTCTGTAACATAAGAATCATAACATGAAGTGAACACCTGAGATGATATTGAAAGTAGGCTCTGATCAACTATATACACATAGTTGGTAAAAACTAGTTTTCCTCTTGCTGCTCTGTGATCACTAGGAGTTGTTCAGAGGTAGGAAGAAGACACAAGTGCATGTAGGTTGCCCTTCCTCCAAGACCTGAGTGATTCCAGAGAGTCAGTGAGAGGTGAAAGCCATAGCGTTCATCTAGGATTGTTGGTAGTGGTCCTAGATTTGCCAGTGAGTAGAATGTAGCTGTTAATAAAACCACAGTCCCTCTGAGCAACAATCTTAAGTTAATTACTATGCTGTATATAAAGTAGGCATTCATTTAGTACTTTTATGAAGTTAAAAATTCATGGGGGAATGCACATAATTAAATTATGGAAAATTTCCTTTCACCTAAAAGCATATACTCTTATCAAATACTCACAATCAGAATCAAAAGAATGGCAAAAGTCCATCAAAGAAAGGCTTGACCATACTAGTGGATTTTCATGAAGTGACCATAAAAGGATCATAGGCAAATCTGATTAGTTGTTTAATATAACTATATTGGGAAGAGAGGGAGAAAAATTACTTAATGTTCAAACTAGAAAATAAGGGACACATATTTTTTCTTAAACTGTCCATATGTCATTTTTAAAAGTCTGGCTCAAGTAAAATTTTATATTTGAAATAAGTGTATGTTTTAATGGATGAATTCATAAGATAAAGCAGAGGGAGGATGATGTGATTAAATTATCAGTTTAATAAGAAACCAACTAAAAAGTTTGGAAAGGAATTATTTGTCATATTAGTAATCATATACATCATCTGTTTGTCCTATGAGACCAAAATAGCAACATAAAGCAGTTATCAAGATAAAGAGCTTTACACTATTATTTGGTTTTCTTCCTTTCTTCTTTGAAAATAGGGTATAATCGAATCAGTTGAATAAGTGCTTGCATGGTGCATTGCTAAGTTGTTTCAGTCGTGTCCGACTCTTTGGGACCCCATGGACTGTAGCCCGCCAGGCTCCTCTGTCCATGGAGTTCTCCAGGCAAGAATACTAGAGGGGGTTGCCATGCCTTCCTCTAGGGGATCTTCCCGACTCAGAGATCAAACTGGAGTCTCTTATGTCTCCTGCAGTGGCAGGTGGGTTCTTTATGACAGGTGCCATCTGGGAAGCTCTAGAATAATCGGTTACTGAAGTTATTTATTCTGCCCCTAAAATAGCAAAGGAACTTGCTTATGCAATCTTTCTTATCTAATTATGGCATTTATTAGGAGAGATGAACCTGTGGATCATTCTGTTTCCTTCAGGTAACCACCCACTGTGGTCAAATTTATAAATTGTAACAGTATGTTCTAATTATTTAAAGGCTTTAAAAACAAAATTTGGGCTAAGTGGCATCCTGGAGAGGATTTAGATTTGAGAAATTGTCCAATACATAGTTATATAAATCACTTTTAAAATCATCCTTTGGTAAAAATCACAAATAATTCTGGAAAATCAAATGGCATCCTTCTAAGGAATAAAAGTTTGTAGATGTTTTACATAACCTTAGCAAATCATGTTACCTAACGTCTCAGTGAAGGTGTCAGGGTCGGGATTCTCTCACCCACGGGTCACCCATCATCCATGTCTACACCAACCTGATGTGCCACAGATAGGTAACCCTGACTCAGGTATCTAAATTTGAGTTTAATATTGGAAATTGCTAATTGGAAGTTTTAACTTTTGCCTAATCCTCTGACCTTTTTATTGTAAGTGCTGAAAAATAGTGTCATAAAAAGAATGCATGTGTGTCTGCTCAGTCATGTCCAACTCTTTTAAAACTCCATGGACTGTAGCCTGCCAGGTTCCTCTGTCCATGGAGTTTTCCAGGAAAGAATACTGGAATGGGCTGCCATTTCCTTCTCCAATAATAAAGAATGGATTCTTTAAAATCCATTACAAGTAGCATAAGCGTTTTTTTAAAAATAAAAATTACTTTTCTGGTTTACCAAATATATGAATTAAATAAAAAGTCAAATATTTGTTTCATTAAAATCTAAGTTAGACTCGTAGAAAATATTTTAAACATTCATCTTTAATCACGTTATTTTTAAGACAACTTTATCATGGCAGCGTAGACCATCTGACATGTCTGCATTACCAGCGCAATGGACATGATACTCTGTACATAGATCCTTGCACTGAACACTGAAAACCTCTTGCTTTTTTTTGTTCTCAAATGAAATTGACTTTTTCCCCCTTAGGATGGTGAAAAGATTGTAAAAATATTAATTCCAATCCTTTTCCAGATATGATTGCAAAAATAGCAACAGGTAGTTCCTGTGAAGCCCTAAATAGTGAATGCATTTACTGACTACTAAAGAAATGCCAAAAAACTAAACCTTACTATTCAAATAGGGCTTCCCCGGTGGCTCAGTGGTAAAGAATCCACCTGCAATGCAGGGGACACAGGAGACATGAGTTCAGTCCCTGGGTTGGGAAGATCCCAAGGAGGAGGTCATGGCAACCCACTCCAGCATTCTTGCCTGGAGAATCCCATGGACAGAGGAGCCTGGCAGGTTACCGGCCAGTGGATCACAAAGAGTTGGACACAACTGAAGGGACTGAGCACACACCCTATTCAAATATTCCTATATACATACTATAGAGAGTAGCTTGCAGCCAGGAATGATCTCCCTTACCCCAGAGTTATTTGGCAAAGCCTGCAGATTTCTTTGGGTTTTGGTAAATAGGCCAGTGTTTATAGTAAGTTTTTAATAAGTGTAGAAAATGATATTAATAATATCCCAAGCCTGTGGTTTCCCATTTATAAATGTAGATAATAAAATGTGTTGTGCAAAGCTTCTCTGTGTTAAGAAGACAGTACTTAGAAAGGTGAAGCACAAAGGAAGAAGGCTGGTATACTAAGCAGCTGCTTGTCCCTAATAACATATTTTAAATAAATAGCAAAGAAGGGAAAAATTTTATGATTTTAAAAACTTTTATTGAATGACTCCTATGTGCCAAAGAACTGTTCTAGGCATGCTATTTATAACCAAGATTTCTCCTTTTTTTGAGTCTACATGCTAGATTTTATAATTTTTAAGAGATGAGCATAATAATTGTAAGATTCTAAAATTTGTTTTTTCCCCAAAGAATTTGCTAATGTTAAGGCATACCTATTTTGTATGTTGCAATTAGTTTCAGACGAATTTCTTGTTCTTTATGTTCTTCTATGTCTAAAAGATTCCAGATTATTTACCAAAGTGTCAGGGAGGGGAATTTGTTGCTACGAAACAATGTTGAGTAAAGTAAAGTTGAATTATTTAACCAGAAAACTGTGTCTGAAAACACAAAAATTTCATTTTGCATTTTCACTAACTTTTGAGCTGTTAAATTCCCCTTTATGATTAAAACCTATTCAAGGATTTTTTTTAATAGCAAAAGCATAAATTCTATGCATTCTTTTATTTATAAATTCAGTTACTCTACTTATCTCCTTTGGTACTGATTTTGGACCACAGTTGAATTCTGGCTCTGGAAGGGGGTACATGTATGTGTGTGTGGTGGATGGTCAGAGTATGCAAAGGATATACACTCAGCAAATAACCAAGCTAGAAAAATGATGACAGTTTGTTGCCAAATCTAATGCAACAGTAGGATTTGGAATGTATTTCTGAGGGCAGTATCTCTGAGCTTTGGGGAAACCACAGCCACTTCTTATCAGGACTTACAGATCCCTCACTGCTTAGTTTAGGAACAACTTGGCTCGACCCTGATCAAGTCCTGAAGAATAACTTCCTTCCTATACGTTTTAACAAGTGTGAGAATAATTTTTTCTTTATCAGTGCTCACCACAGGTCCATTTATCACATGCCAA
The DNA here is from genome assembly GCF_014754425.2 of Oryx dammah. NCBI lineage: Eukaryota > Metazoa > Chordata > Mammalia > Artiodactyla > Bovidae > Oryx > Oryx dammah. The sequence continues at coordinate 751,025 of NW_024080475.1, forward strand.
TTTATTTCCATGCTAATTTCAAACCATTTTCTCAATCTTGCATTCACTGGACAAACAGCATTTTATATACAAAATGAATAAAGTGCTTCCCCTCATCCTCTGCAAAGCCAGTAACTGCAGGGCCTTGAATTCATCTTTGTCTAGGAACATGTCTCCTCATGTTAAGCCTTCCTCCGTCTCTCTCTCCTGTAGTGTTCCTATTAGCTTAGGCAACTGTGTACAAAGAAAACTATCAAAAGTAGAACAAAATGCTTTTTAGGCCCACATCCCTGCCTAGCTGCTGCATTTTTCTGCTCTCCCTCACGGCTTCCACGTAGGAGGGCGCTGTCTGTATCTGTGCTATTCTTCATCTCACCTGTCAGTTCAGTTCAATTGCTCAGACATGTCCGATTCTTTGCAACCCCATGGACCACAGCATGCCAGGCCTCCCTGTACATCATCAACTCCCAGAGTTTACCCAAACTCATGTCCTTTGAGTCGGTGATGCCATCCAACCATCTCATCCTCTGTCGTCCCCTTCTCCTCCCACCTTCAATCTTTCCCAGCATCAGGGTCTTTTCAAATGAGTCAGCTCTTCGCATCAAGTGGCCAAAGTATTGGAGTTTCAGCTTCAGCATCAGTCATTAAAATGAACACCCAGGACTGGTCTCCTTTAGGATGGACTGGTTGGATCTCCTTGCAGTCCAAGAGACTCTCAAGAGTCTTGTCCAACACCACAGTTCAAAAGCATCAATTCTTGGGTGCTCAGCTTTCTTTATGGTCCAACTCTCACATCCATACATGACTACTGGAAAAACCATAGCCTTGACTAGATGGACCTTTATTGGCAAAGTAATGTCTCTGCTTTTTAATATACCATCTAGGTTGGTTAAAAATTTCCTTCCGAGGAGTAAGCATCTTTTAATTTCATGGCTGCAGTCACCATCTGCAATGATTTTGGAACCCCCCAAAATAAAGTCAGCCACTATTTCTACTGTTACCATATATTTGCCATGAAGAGATGGGACTGGATGCCATGATCTTAGTTTTCTGAATGTTGAGCATTAAGCCAACTTTTTCACTCTCCTCTTTCACTTTCATCAAGAGGCTCTTTAGTTCCTCTTCACTTTCTGCCATAAGGGTGGTGTCATCTGCATATCTGAGGTTATTGATATTTCTCCCGGCAATCTTGATTCCAGCTTGTGTTTCTTCCAGTCCAGCATTTCTCATGATGTACTCTGCATATAAGTTAAATAAGCAGGGTGAGAATATACAGCCTTGACGTACTCCTTTTCCTATTTGGAACCTTCTCACTTAGTGGTGGTTATTGTCAGTGACCTTTGCTGACTTATCTTTTACATCATCCTGAATATCTGAATTCTCAGGGGTCAGAAATAATTTTCCTAACATTCTCCTTATACTTCTTTCCAAGTATCCTCATCTCTCCCCAACCCTGAAAAAAATGATCAGATTTCTCAAGGTCTCATTCTTAACATAAGTAAAATGGAACTGGGCTTCCCTGGTGGCTCAGTAATAAAGAATCTGCCTGTGAAGGTAGGAGGCATAGGCTTGATCCTTGAATCGGGAAGAAACCCTGGAGGAGGAAACGGCAACCCACTCCAGTATTCTTGCTGGGAAAATCCAATGGGCAGAGGAGCCTGGCAGGCTACAGTCCATGCAGTCACAAAGAGTTGGACAGGACTGAGTGAGCACACACGTGAAATGGAACTGATAAATTTCCTCTCCAAATGCATTTCCTCTTGGGCTTTTCCCAGTTCATTAAAACTTAGTAACCTGTTGCTTATTTAGAAGTCTGGGAATTAACTCTTATTTTCATTCCTTCCCTTACTTAGATCATATTAAATATGGTCTATCAGCAAGTACTAATAATCTTTCCTCTAAAATACAGTAATTTTTCTCCATGTTCACTGCTGACCTCCAAATTTAAGCTGCCACTATCTCTCACCTGATTTATTGCATTACCTTCATAACTGATCTGTTCTGCTGCTCTGTTTACCCCTCCAATTGACTCTTCATCCACAAATCACAAGAATCCTCGATAAACACCTATTGATTGAATGATCCCACTCACCTGTGTTTCAGTGGTTTAGACTTCAAGTAAAACCCAACTCTCCTTCAGATAAAATCCAGTCTAAGGTGATGAGTGACTCCCATCAATGCTCCAATCTTATACCCTTGCCACCTTAAGTCATAGAACATCGATATCTTCACAATGTCATGATGTTTTCAAGTTTAAAACCTTAGACAATTTTATTCCATTCTTAGAACTGTATGTCCCGGCACTATACACAGCTGGTGCTTTCTCTTCATTAAGGTTTCAGCTCAAAGGTCACATAATCACTGCAGCTTTCTATCCACTGTAGTTAAATAACCTGATTGACATATGCTTTTTCAGCACCTTTTTGTTTCCTTCATATTTATTTCAGACATTGTAAACACTAGTGTATTTACTCTTATTTACTCCCTATCATGCCTATTTTATTGCCTACCTTTTGCAGAATATCTGGCATATGGTATTTAGTCAAAGAATAAATTAAAGAGGAGGATGAAATAAAAGCAGTTTCCTATCATTTTTCATGTGATGGAAGAACTCTACAAATAAGGCTTTCCTAAAACCAAAGAGAAACATTAGAAAAATATTTAAAGGTAATTCAATTCAAGTCTTATTAAAATAGTCCCAATGTAATTATTGACAATGATGTATTTTTTTTCTTAAGTGACTAAGGTATCATTTAGGAAAATGTTCCTGTTTAGTCTAAATCAAGGAATAAGAAAAAAACCACAATTTTCTTTTTTAAAAGTAATATTGAAAAACAGTACATTTTAATTTTAACTATTTAAACATGCTGACAAGGTTAAATCAATGATAGACAGTAAACATAAGAAATCCATATCCTTTTAATCTGAATTATTTTCCTCTATTTTATTTTCACATTCAAAAATCAAATACAGACAATCAGTGCTTAGCGAAAAATTTAAAAATCCAGAAATAAAAAAGAAAGACAGAAGGATCCACACAGATCTCATAAAAAGTTACAAAAGCAGTGATTATTCATTCAAAGATTAATAAGTAAAAATTGGATTAATGAAGATTCCATTTATTTTATATTTTAAGTGGAAAGTTTTTTAGCACTTGATTGCATTTCTCCCTTGAGGTAATTTAAGGTGAATTAAACCACAAAGCCTCAAAAATACATTCTGAAGTTAGTAGCTTGGGGCATGAATAGGAAAGACAGAATTATGTTGCAACTGAAACATTACACCTTTAGCTCCTTTTTTCCCCCCACATCATAAAGGTTATCAAATGCATTGCAGACTCTGTAAGACTACCATTGATTTATTGCATTTCCCTGAAACTCAGGAATTAAAAGTCCAGGATCTTGGAGAATCATCTCCTTTCCCTGCCTCAGTGTCTCTAGTACACAGAGCCTGACTGGACCATCACATTTCCTGTCTGGCCCCAACCTCTTATTAGCTAGAAAAAGTAACTATCCCCATTTCATCAGAATGGAAGTCTTGCCACACCACAAAATAAAGGTGAAAAGGACATAAAGATAGAGGTGGCTACAAAAGACTCAAAGCAAAAGGGTACCAAATAAAAAAGCAAAGTCAACAACCACTGAGTTCACAGAAAACTTAGGGGTAACAATCATGAGTTCAGTATCAGTGAGAATTAAATATTTATCATCCTTCCCCTTGAGATGATACAACATCACGGACATAACATTTCTAGTGTGTCAATTTTTAGATCAGTTGATGAGCAAAAGCAATCATGGGTCATGACAAATGTATGCTGCTGCTGCTGCTGCTAAGTAGCTTCAGTCATGTCTGACTCCGTGACTCCATAGATGGCAGCCCACCAGGCTCCTCCAACCATGGGATTCTCCAGGCAAGAATGCTGGAGTGGGCTGCCATTTCCTTCTCCAAATGTATGATGATGTACTAACAATATAAAAACCAGGTGTCTAGTTGCTTTTACTTTTTCCTATAGAACAGATGCTTCTACATGCATTTTTTCAGTTTATTAACAATATTCATTGGAAACAGAGCTAAAACCAAGTCAGTCATGAATGAAAAATTTATCTTTCAACTTCAGTTAAATTTGGCAGATTTACATCAAGTGTATAGCTCTGCTTCCTCCCAAAACTTCGCTAAAATAGGGGAAATGTATCATTGCCTCAGAGGTAAAGAGAACAGGATAGGAGAGAATGAGAGATGAAAGAAAGATACTTTTTCTTTTTTTTTTTTTAAGAAATACATAGAGGTGTTATCAGAGGAGACAGAGCTGAAAACCATGCTGGGAATAGCTGGGAATGGCTAGAAGAAGCAAGTCATTTTATGCCTCAGATCCTCAAATATAGCTACTCATGGGTACTCTGCAAAATGGAGGTGAAGAAACAGATAAAATGGACAGACGGGTTTTAAACATAAAGACCAAATTTAACCCTCAGATTCTCCATTTACCAAGTCTATACAGTCAAGCAACTAAACCTTTGAAACCCTAGCCTGATCCAGAGGCTCATTCCAGGGTCACCAAGTACAGCAAAGAGCAGGACAAGACTTACTGAAAGCATGAGGCGATGAAGAAAAAGCCTGCACTGAAAAAAGTAAAATTTCACATTTCTTACTTTGCTTGGTACCATGCTAGCTGGGACCTCAACAGCTGTCCACTACTACACACACACACCTACTTCCCTCCCCCAGTCATAGAAATGCTTTTTCTCTGAAGAGTCTTTGTGGCCTCAAGGAAAAGATATATAGTGTGTGTGTGTGTGTATATATATATACACACACAGATGTTTCCCCCAGTGGGAAAATTAAAAACACAAAACAAAACAACAACAACAACAAAACCCAGATCTCTATCCACTCTCTCTGTATTAAATCCTATCTATTGACTAGTTCTACAACCCAGAATGAACTTCTATTGATTTTTTTCAGTGATTCAACCTTAAGTATAAATAAAAACAACAACAAAGCATGATAAGAAATTTGAGGAAAATCTCTAAAGTAAAAAAAGAGAGAAACAAACGTAATCTAACAAAAACAGGAAATATGTCAAGTAAAACTCTTAGAGAAAAACCCTATAATATTTTCAGATATTGTTAAAGAAGATATTACATTTATGAAACATTAACATCAGAAGAAATAATACCAAACTTACACACACACTTTGAAGAAATAGTAGGTTTTTTTTTTAATTTTAAAAAATATAGTAGGAAAAATACATGACTCACTGTATTTGATGAGGCGATTATTACTGATACCAAAGTGAGATTAAACACATACAAGCAATTTCTTAGAGGCATTTTTGTTTTCTCTAGCTATTTAAGCAGTATTTTAAAATTCATCACTTGGCTCTTGCTTATTCACTTTTAACAAGGGATCAAATTATAGTCATCATTATTCAACAAGTACTTAACGTCTCCTTGTGTGTGAGAGACTGTTCTCTGTGTGGACATGGAGTCTGGTAAACTGTGGCAAACCTCAAAAAAGTTTGAGGGCTACTGGGTACTAAGACCTAGAGTATTTGGTTTATATTTGCACAGTGAGAAAGACGGGAAAATGTCCCTGTGAATGCCAGTTTCTGGTATGCGTGACAAAGAATGACTAAGAAACATTATGAGGGGATGCAGTTTGACTGGGGGAAAATGATGTATTTTAGACATGTGAGTTGGGGGCATTTAAGGCATCCATGTGGAAGTGAGGAAGCAGGATATGCGGTTCTACTGATCAGGAAAAACCGACATGACAGTTGTCTGTGTGTCTGGTTGGAAAATGAAGCCAAGTGTGCAGTTAAGGCACAGCGTGAGCAGAGGGCAGCACAGAACCTAGGCTGGGGAACTATGAAACCGGACACTCGGAGGCCAGGGGCTGAACCAGCGACACAGCCAAGCCAGAGGCAGAAACAGGTGCTGTCATGAAAGCTACAGGTAACAGAGTGTTTCTGAAAGGAAGGAGTGGTTTGAAGTCTAATTCTTCTGCACACCCTGTAAAACGAAACCGGAAAGTCTGGTCACTGGGTACCCGAGCAAGGGCAGCGACTGATCCAGGCGGGTGCAGTGCAGGTAACAAAAAGGAGGTGGCTCACTGACGGGTGACTTACCCGAGAGAATGAGGATTTTCCTAACCAGTTCCTGCTAATTTGCGGAAAGAATGGACTTGGGTTTGAGGGTTTGAAAGACATAGGTTTGAGGAATCTTGACTAGAAAGAGACTACTAAAAACACAGCAGCAGGAGGTTTTCAAGGGAGCCAGTGACTAATAACAATCACAAAATCTAAGATCCAAGACTCTCCAATTATTGAGAATAGATTTCAAAACCATTTTGCCTTTTAGCGGAATCCATGAAAGTGGATGAAAAAGGCATGAATAGCTAACTTAAACCATATCTGATAAAACTTGCCTCCAAAATATAAAGGAACCTTGGTAAAATAGGTGATTGCATGTTTTATTTTAACAATTTAAATTGCAACATTATAAAATAACTTACATTATTCAGAACAGTGTAAATCTGTCCACATTTGGGGGATAAAAAGAGAATTCTGACTCACAGGTATTTGACCCAGTTCTATTTTTATATACTTTTTTAAAAAATAATACAGAAAGGAAAAGAAAAAGAAAAAAGATATTCATTGATATATATAAGACCTAAATCAAATCCCTTATGATTACACAGTGGAAGTGACAAATAGATTCAAGGGACTAGATCTGATACAGTCCTGAAGAACTATAGATGGAGGTTCGTGACATTATACAGGAGGCAGTGATCAAGACCACCCCCAAGAAAAAGAAATGCAGAAAGGCAAAATGGTTGTCTGAGAAGGCCTTACAAATAGCTGAAAAAAGAAGAGAAGCTAAAGCCAAAGGAGAAAAGGAAAATTATACCCATTTGAATGCAGAGTACCAAAGAACAGCACAGAGAGATAAGAAAGCCTTCCTCAGTGATCAGTGCAAAGAAATAGAGGAAAACAATAGAATGGGAAAGACTAGAGATCTCTTCAAGAAAATTACAGATACCAAGAGACCATTTCATGCAAAGATGGGCTCAATAAAGGACAGAAATGGTATGGACCTAACAGAAGCAGAAGATATTAAGAGGAGGTGACAAGAATACACAGAAGAACTATACAAAAAAGATCTTCATGACCCATATAACCACGATGGTATGATCACTCACCTAGAGCCAGACTTCCCGGAGGCCAAAGTTAAGTGTGCCTTTAGGAAGCATTGCTATGAATAATGCTAGTGGAGGTGATGGAATTCCAGCTGAGCTATTTCAAACCTAAAAGATGATGCTGTGAAAGTGCTGTACTCAATATGCCAGCAAATTTGGAAAACTCAGCAGTGGCCCCAGGACTGGAAAAGCTCAGTTTTCATTCCAATCCCAAAGAAAGGCAATGCCAAAGAATGCTCAAACTAGAGCACAACTGCACTTATCTCACATGCCAGTCAAGTAATGCTCAAAATTCTCCAAGTTAGGCTTCAACAGTACGTGAACCAAGAATTTCCAGATGTTCAAGCTGAATTCAGAAAAGGCAGAGGAACTAGAGATCAACATTCCTTGGATCATAGAGAAAGCAAGAGAGTTCCAGAAAAACACCTACTTTTGCTTCCTTGACTACTCTAAATAAAGCCTTTGACTGTGTGGATCACAACAAATTGTGGAAAATTCTTAAAGAGATGGGATTACCAGACCACCTGACCTGCCTCCTGACAAATCTGTATGCAGGTCAAGAAGCAACAGTTAGAACCAGACATGGAACAATGAACTGGTTCCAAATTGAGAAAGGAGTACATTGAGGCTGTATTTTGTCACCCCACTTATTTAACTTATATGGAGAGTACATCATATGAAATGCCAGACTGGATGAAGCAGAAGCTGGAATCAAGATTGCTGGGAGAAATATCAATAATCTCAGATATGCAGATGACACCACCCTTATGGCAGAAAATGAAGAGGAACTAAAGAGCCTGTTGATGAAAGTGAAAGAGGAGAGTGAAAAAGCTAGCTTAAAACTCAACATTCAAAAAACGAAGATCATGGCATCCGGTCCCATCACTTCATGGCAGATAGATGAAGAAATAATGGAAACAGTGACATACTTTAATTTCTTGGGCTCCAAAATCACTGCAGATGGTGCCTGTAGCCATGAAATTAAAAGATGCTTGCTCCTTGGAAGAAAAGCTATGACCAACCTAGACAACATATTAAAAAGCAGAGACATTACTTTGCTGACAAAGTTTCATCTAGTCAATATATGGATGTGAGAGTTGGACCATAAAGAAAGCTGAGCACCAAAGAATGATGTTTCTCAGCTATGGTGTTGGAGAAGACTCTTGAGAGTCCCTTGGACTGAAAGGAGACCAACCAATCCATCCTAAAGGAGATCAGTCCTGAATATTCATTGGAAGGACTGATGCTAAAGCTGAAGCCCCAATACTTTGGCCACCTGATGCAAAGAACTGACTCACTGGAAAAGACCTTGATGCTGGGAAATACTGAAGGCGGGAGGAAAAGGGGATGACAGAGCATGAGATAGTTGGCTTCATTGGCTCAATGGACATGAGTGTGAGCAAGCTGTGGGCGTTGGTGATGGACAGGGAGGCCTGGCATGCTGCATCCATGGGGTTGCAAAGAGCTGGACATGACTGAGCGACTGAATTGAACTGAACCAGCACCACCTTTTCTTTTTGTCAGCACTGGATGTGTTGGACAGAGGCGCTTAGAGGAAATCTTCCCAGAAACTTAAATTCTTATCTTTGCCTATTCGGTGCATAGGAACTCAATGGAGCAAGAGATTGTGAATCATATAAGAGCTTGTAAATGCTTTCTTACAACTGCTGATGGTTTGAATAGAATACTGCAAGGTTTAATCTTGGAGGACCTAATACTGACCTGCAAGTGTGAAAGGACCTTGGGTCAACTAGCATCATACATACTCTTCAGGAGCTCCTTACCATTTGGCTCAGTTCCAAAATCACTATTTGAAAGGACTATAAAATTGTTTCTATGAGGTATATAAAATTCTTTCTCATAATCTTTTGAAATCTATCTTATATAAACTGGCACATTTAAATAGCTTTCTGTAATATCTAAAATAGCAAAGGCTTTGGAAACTAATTGGCCTTATTTGAAAAGGTATACTTGTTTATTCAAAAATGAATTTACTTTACTTATTTTCTGCTAGAGAAGAGGCACTAGCTCTACCCCAAGCAATATCTCCCCAAAGGAAATTTATGCTTTTATTTTTTAAGCAGAGAATTCTCTAAGGGGTCCAGCACTGAAAATCATTTGTTGAATAAGAAGAAAACTATTGGAATAATTTGTGCCTAAATTGCTAATACAAAAATAAAAGGTTGCATGCTTTTGGACAATGGATAGCTTCTATTATTTGTTAAAGTTCACCCATATTTCAAACAAACTTTTCAAAAAAAGTGACCATATTTTGTTCAATGAGCCAATAGTTAGATTTTTCTGGTGTTTTTCTTGAATTGTAACTGCTAATAACCATTAGTCTGTCTATTCACTCAATATATAAGAGCCTAGAGTTTTAGATCTAGCCTCAAAAATTAAAAACTTAGTTGCATCTGCATTCTTTAGTCTTTCTGTGCCTCAAAGTATTTTGAAATTGCATCAGCATTTTTCATATTCCTAAATAGGGTAATGTTCACCAAGTTAAAAACAATTCTTAGCTAAACACTTAGAGATAAAAGAAAACTATAGACTAAATATTTATCAATGAACTACATACTGAATCATAACTCATTTTATTTTTAAAGATGCATTTTACAATGATTCTTCTAATTAAAAAATGATAATTATTTCTTTAAAAAATATTTTTAAAATATCTAATGTACCAGTATACAAATTCTAGTTACACAAAACACGCACGCACTATTTACAAATGTAATAGTATTAATTAAAAGACCACCCACTTTGTCATATTAACTAGTAAACACCCTTACATAAAATGTAATTAACATTGAAAAACAAATGTAAATGAACCTAAAAAAGCACTAAAGAGGAGGAAATTATTATAAAAGAAGTCTGTTTGAAAATACTCTGTGATTGTTAGTGTAACATAAAAATGTTAAATTTCAAATGTTTTTCAGATCACTAAGATATAGATTAATTCAGGATTTATTTGAATTAAAAAATCTTTTAGTATTCATGTAATGCTAATAATTAAAAATTATTTGAAAAGGAGTAATGCCTCTTTTTAACCTCATAAAAAAAGACCACAAGTAGCAATATAAATTAGTGTTCTAAACAGAATAATCATAAAGATAGTTTGGTTATAAAACTTTTGCAGTATAACTTCACTTTTTTCCCCCAATAAAACACACTCTAGAAAATCATACCAATTCCTCATAATTTATTTTTTCACATTTTATTTCTTAGTGACTATATAAAAATAATCCATATTTCCCATGATATGAAATTAGAGCCTATTACCAAATTTAGTTCAAAATACATTTCTGTCTGTATCTTTATGAGCTGCAGATGCATAAAGCAAAAAATGAGCAGAATGTTTTGCAAACTTTGAAACTGTTCCATATTCTGTTGTTGCTGAGTAAGTTTCTTGGTTATGAGGATGATAACAAATTGAACAGAAATCTCTCTAATGTCCACTTGACAGAATAAGATGCTAGCTTCACAGGAGATTTCATAAATAGCACAATTAACTACATGGTGACTTGGTAGTTTCCACACCGATTTATAACACTAACCATTTGTTTATAGCTTGATGATGATGAGTCAGGTCCTCAAATAAATTAACCCCATGGTCCCTTAATCTTGTGCAAGAAAACGTAAGAAAGCTTTAGGCTAGGAATAGTGTTCCTCCTCAAGAAAATAGAGATACCAAGGGAATATTTCATCAAAGATGGGCATAATAAAGGATAGAAATGGTATGGACCTAACAGAAGCAGACGATGTTAAGAAGAGGTGACAAGAATACACAGGAGAAGTATACAAAAAAGATCCTATGACCCATATAACCATGATGGTGTGATCATTCACCCAGAGCCAGACATCCTGGAGGCCGAAATTAAGTGGGCCTTAGGAAGCATTGCTAAGAACAAAGTTAGTGGAGGTGATGGAATTCCAGTTGAGCTATTTCAACTCCCAAAAGGTGATGCTTGAAAGTGCTGCACTCAATATGCCAGCAAATTTGGAAAACTCAGCAGTGGCCCCAGGACTGGAAAAGGTCAGTTTTCATTCCAATCCCAAAGAAAGGCAATGCCAAAGAATGCTCAAACTACTGCACAATTGCATTCATTTCACATGGTAGCAAAGTAATGCTCAAAATCCTTCAAGTTAGGCTTCATCAGTAAGTGAACCAAGCATTTCCAGATGTCCAAGCTGGATTTAGAAAAGGCAAAGGAACCAGAGATCAAATTGCCAACATCCACTGGATCATGGAAAAAGCAAGAGAGTTCCAGAAAAACATCTACTTTTGCTTCATTGACTACTCTAAAGCCTTTGACTGTGTGGATCACAACAAACTGTGGAAAATTCTGAAAGAGATGGAATACCTGACCACCTGACCTGCCTCTTGAGAAATCTGTATGAAGGTCAAGAAGCAACAGTTAGAACTGGACATGGAACAATGGACTGGTTCCAAATTGAGAAAGGAGTACATCAGGGTGTATATTGTCACCTCGCTTATTTAACTTATATGCAGAGTACATCACGTGAAATACTGGGCTGGATGAAGCATAAGCTGGAATCAAGATTGCTGGGAGAAATATCAATAATCTCAGATATGCAGATGACACCACCCATATGGCAGAAAGTGAAGAGGAACTAAAGAGCCTGTTGATGAAAGTGAAAGAGGAGAGTGAAAAAGCTGGCTTAAAACTCAACATTCAAAAAACGAAGATCATGGCATCCAGTCCCATCACTTCATGGCAAATAGATGAGGAAACAATGGAAACAGTGACATACTTTAATTTCTTGGGCTCCAAAATCACTGCAGATGGTGCCTGCAGCCATGAGATTAAAAGACGCTTGCTCCTTGAAGAAAAGCTATGAGTAGCCTAGACAGCATATTAAAAAGCAGAGATATTACTTTGCTAACAAAGTTTCATCTAGTCAATGCTATATGGTTTTTCAGTATCCATGTATGGATGTGAGAGCTGGACCATAAAGAAAGCTGAGCACCAAAGAATGATGTTTCTCAGCTGTGGTGTTGGAGAAGATGCTTGAGAGTCCCTTGGACTGAAAGGAGATCCAACCAATCTATCCTAAAGGAGATCAGCCTGAATATTCATTGGAAGGACTGATGCTGAAGCTGAAGCTCCAATACTCTGGCCACCTGATGCAACGAACTGACTCACTGGAAAAGACCTTGATGCTGGGAATGATTGAAGGTGGGAGGAAAAGGGGATGACAGAGCATGAGATAGTTTGTTGGCTTCATCAGCTCGATGGACATGAGTGTGAGCAAGCTGTGGGAGTTGGTGATGGACAGGAAAGCCTGGCGTGCCGCAGTCCACGGGGTTGCAAAGAGTCAGACACAATGAGTGACTGAACTGAACTGAGTGTTCCTGCTCTTATGATTTGTCTGGGGAATTTCCCTCAGAGTCTGAAAAGGGCTAGGAACAAGCAACAACCATCGATGTGAAAGTGTTTTCAGAATGCAAATGAAAAAATTATCTCATCATTGTATAGTTATAGAAGTACTTTGATCAAACCAGTAGCAATTGGCATACTCACAGTACTTAACATCCTTGGCTCCAAGTAACCTGGCCATTATTGTATTTGGTATCATTTAAATTATTGAAAAGAAATAAACTGCTATAGCTATTGGAGACATTTTCAAAAGTAAATGTTCCAAAAATGCCTTAAGCAAAAGAAAACACCTCATTTGTTCCAATTTCAGGTAATTTTTTTAATTGCCCGTTAAATAGTTCTTTATATACAGTAGGGCCTCAATTAAGTATAACTTACTCATTTAAATGAATAACTCAATGACTGATAACTGAACAGCAAGTGCTCAACAAATGTTTGCTGTATCAAGTTATTAATCCATTAATTAATCTCAATCAGAACTCCCTGAATTTGGCAGATAAACCAAAAACATATAAAGAGCTAATAAATATTTTGTTTTTCATTCTTAATTTCTCACTGTCACCATCCAATATCTTTCATAATTTGATCTTGTTTTTGACACATGGAAAAGTCTTAAGTATTCATTTTTAGACCAGAATCTCCATATGTTGTACTATCTAACGTCAAATCATCATCTTACAGTAAATTGAAAAGTTATAGAACATAGGGAAGGATGTATTCATTTGACTTCAATCCTAAATCTGTAGCATGAAAGCGTTCTTAATATAAGAAACAGAAAAAATTCTTATACTAATTCCAGCTGTTTTAATTGTTGGAATAATGACTTAGTTTATATAAATCACTTTAGTGCCCAGGACTGCACCAGCTGAACAATCTGTGTTGATGAAGATCATACTGGGATACTCTGCAGGCACATTAAAATATGAGAAATCCAGGCTGTCTACTCTGGGGCTTGATTTATCTGGCATGGTTATCTTTAGTATCACAGCAATTGGGAAACTGCCAAATTGCTACTGAATTATGCTGTGTGTGTGACGACTTAGACCTCTAGCTCCTAATTTTAAACTAATAAGAATGTGTACTGTCGTAGACATCTTAAAACACACTATGCTGTGAAGAATAAAAAAGATAAACTGTAACCTTTACTTGAAAAGTTGTTCAATGTGTATTTTAAACTGAAATGTTTGGTGCAACTGTTACTGATCATACTGTTCATTAGAGGACAAAAATTATGGACTGTACCCAAGATCTCCATAATGGGGAAAAAAAGGTGAGCCAGAGTGATCATTATGTTTTTTCTTGACATAAAACCACCATATTTAGGAAGAAAAGCTATACATGATGTAGGATCAAATTGATTCTCTTATTTAGTGAAGTGTTCCTTCTGTTTTCTTTTCTTTCTTCTTTATCTTTAAGTGCATGATTTAGGGGAAGATCATGAGTTCGGGATCAGATAAATCTCAGTTCAAATCCCAGTTTTCCTACTAACTTTCTGATTTATCTCCAAATCACTATTAATAACCATCCTGAGTCTTACAGTTTTATTATGTCTAAATGTTTCATAATAACTATCGTCTGGGCTGTCCTGAAGATTAAATGCTCAGTGTGTTCCATAACTGCGTGTCATCATCCTCATGCATTTTCTTGGCACTAATTATTGTTGCAAAATTTTAAAAACAACTCTACTCTTAGGAAGTTCTATTCAAATTCTTCCATGATGGGTAGCATAAGTTTTGCCTATAAGGATGTGAAGGGCCAAACATTAAAATTTGTTCCAATAAATATTTATTTGGCAAGAGTGGGGCCAGGTGCTAGAAATGGCAGGTGGTGAATGTCTCCTAATTTGAGACAGCAATGATACTGACATCAGAGCAATGAGGTCAGCTAACCCATGATCCACCCATAAGTTCACCCTTCTAGGAATTCCAAACTTATAAAGAAAATATAGAGGAGAATAGTCTTTGTAACTGAACAACTGGAATGTAAATATGTTACAGAAAGACATGACATTCTACTGCTAAGACTGAAAAGCAGGCAGGAACCTTCCAGAATCTTGACCATGCAGTTTTTACTTGGTTCTCTGCAGTACACCAGTAACAGGTTTTTTAAGGGGGAAAAAAACTCTTTTAACTAAGTTTAAGTTAGCAGTTAGTAAGATTCAGTTTCTGTTACTTGTTGAATGATATCCTTTTGAAAACCTCTCTCTCCTCATCATCATTCTTATATTTCATTGACTTGTTTTCCCTCTTGGTGCTAATATTTTGGAAAGTTGTGCAAGGTAGAGTATCTGTGTTAAAACTGAAGGCTTCACAGATTTTGACTGGAAGATGCTGGGATTTCCAGCATGAATAAAGTACCAAGAGAATGCCGATTACAATATCAAAATCCAAAACAGCACACCAACACTATGGATCCACTACTGAAATTTTGAGCAACCCCTCAATTATTAAAGGTCACCAGGCATGTTATTCATATAAAGTCACTAAAGTAAGGCAGACACCAGATGCTGACAAGCTCCTGTTTGCTTAATTTATGAATCAGACGCAGACATTTACTCTCCGCTTGAGCGCTTAGCTTCCAGGGAGACGTGCACTTTCAGAGCACGCAGATGGAGGACACACGGCATCACTTCCCTGTGCAGCGCGCTGCGCGGCACTGCACGCCGAGTAAGGCATATGCTTCTGCCTCATGGTTCCCGGTTCATAATTCAAGACTTTGGCATCATGAAAATGTAGCATGGGACTGTATCCTGTGACAGTATGTGTGAAATTTGACACCATGGTTGTGTATGCTTTGAACGTGGAAGCATAGGGACGTGTGATGCACTTTTAAAAAAATAAGATGGATTCAAATTGACGTTTTGAATCGAATAGGATCTTCATGAGGGTAGTGCACTAAAACAGACTGATTTGAGTGACGTACACAGGAATGATGACAGTCTTATTTTCAATAATTAATGACACTAAAAATAAAAGAGAGATAAATTAGCTAAAAACAAATCCACCATTTTTTAAAGAAATATCATATCCCAGTCTTCCTTTAAAAACTTTCTGCCAGTCTGTTCAGTGAATGGGTTAGTTACAATTTATTGATGAAGGGCAGGGACTAAACACATGGAAACAGGTCCAACACAGCTGACTGATACTGACTGTAATGAACTCAAATCCACAAGGAAAATTTTTTTACATACCCTGTCCTTCTCTGCCTCTTGCTGCTGCCTCCAGCCGATCCTGCTGAAATACTAAGTGACAGGTTTGAAGCTGTGGCGTCACTAAGGGCTGTTTGATGGTCCTGCTGTCTAAAAATCAAAGGGCAAGTTGTTTATTATTGATTTGTTTTGGGCGTGCTTTTGGTAGGGGCGGGAAAAGGCGGGACATGTCGAAGAATAATGATGTGTCGCCCACAGGGTGAGAAAACCTGAGCATCAGTGCTCTCTGTCCAGGACTTAAGAAGAGAGAAGCCAGCAGCCGCCCCTCTGCTGTCCGCTGGTGTGTGTGTTCCTCACCTCTGTCCCTGTCTGTCTGGAGTCTGTGCGAAGCTGCTCAGCAGGCAGCTCTGTTGGTCTGGCAGTGAGGATGACCCTTTCATCAAAGACAGTTTGTTCTTTCTGTGCCTCCAAAGGATCTCTGCTAATATTCAGATAGATGCAAAGAAGTCTCAGAATCTGATTTTGCCAAAGTTTTAGAAAAGCTATGAATCAGAACCCAGTCTCATAACCCCTCCATAGGGGATGATGCAGAGCTCGATGTCTGACAGACTGCTGAGATGCTTTTATTCCTACGTTAATGAATTGGCCTGAGAAGTTTCTAATGAAGGGATAGAAAAAATGCAATTTTAAAATGTATAATGGAAAAATAGTGTGATATTTCACTCTCCTTAAATAGCCAATCTTTTAACATAGTTATTGCTTATTCAGTGTAAATATGACATATACTTGCCATATTTGTTCAGAAACGCTAAAATCATGTATCTTAACTTGTATCTTTTGTATTTTTGATTTCTGAGATTCTCTTTGGCACTACCATTTGGAGTAAAGACAATTAAGTCTGCATGTACTATTTTGTGGTCTAGTATGTACTTTCATGTCAATTGTCTAAAGTGATTCTTACAACAAACTCCTGAGAGACGCAAGAATATTATTGTCACCAGTTTCCCGATGATGAACTTAAAGTGAAGAGATATTAAACATTAACGGAGATCAAATAAGAGAGTAATTAGGCAGAATTCCCAATCAGTTCTGCTTTCTTAAAATCCAAATTCTTTCCAATGTTCAAAACTCAGTATTTACCACCACAAATATATTTGGAAATTGATCTGATTTTTGAAATGCAGGTCAAATTTTCTTTACTCAAGGGGACACAAGCACCATGTGTGAGGTTAGGTAGCACATGATTTTCCCGTCGCTGCTGGAGTAAATCACTGCTCATTTTAGTGTGTGTTCTGCACTGGTTCCCAGAGTTTCCCAGTGGAGTTAAACCCTGTAGCTTCCTTGATAAAGGGCCATTTATTGAGCCCTCTCCTATCCTGTCTCTTCTTATCATTTCCTTATCAGTGTGCCCTGGGATGATCTCCCAAATAAACTCCTTGCCTCAAATCTCCATCTCAAAGTCTACTTCTCTGGAAGCCCAAATTAAGACAGTCAGAAATAATGTGATTCCATGGATATACACATATTCATAGTCATGTAACTATGAAAAATCCATAAAAGTGAAAGCTTAGTTTCCCTGGACATTGTATTTCATAAATCTGAAATTAGGTATTCTATGTCTTGGCACTATCACATGGCCATTCCTAGAAGAGACCCTGGGTCTTGCATGCCTTAGTCTTGACTGGCATTTTCTGGGTGCTGTCCCAACCTTTGTAAGCTCATCCCACAGTTGTCCAAACCCAGTGATAGGAAAGCAAAGATAACTCCTGTTCAAATTCATTGTTACTGAATTATATTTTAAATTCCCTAGAAGAATTTCCTATTGAAATGATTAAGAGGCTTTCTGAGATGCTAAGGAACTCCCTCTTAAAGGACAGTTTTCAATGTTGTGAAAATTATCCACCTTTCTGAAAGAGAAAGCCAGTTCACAGTTTACAGCTGAACTGAAAAAATGTATAAATACAGAAAAGCTAAAATAATGTCTCATCAAAGTAAAAACTCAAACTATAATGTTTTTTGAATTTTAGAACTGTCAGGATAAATATTTCTCAATTTGTATTTAGATATTAAATTTAATAGGCTTCTCTTTGGGAAGATTTATTACATCTGGTATTTTGGGAGTTGAGCCAATTCACTTAGTAGAGTAAGGGAATAAAAGATATTTGTGGAAAAATCTAACCATTAGGATATTTTATTTTAAAATGAGTGAAGCATTTGAAACAGTTCATACACATAGGTATGTTTTATTTTCATGTTATAATCTTCTATATGACATATATAGATGTGACTTGAGTATATATTTTTAACTCCATTCCTCTAAGATTCTCACTGAATGTAAATATAGAGAGAGGAGTTTTAATTATATAAAAAAGGGACAGAAGCTGAAAGAATTTAAAGCTCTTGTAGCCATGTTCTTATTTAACAGGGCCTAAAATGTTTTATTTAACAGGAACTCATATACCCTCTAACAAAAGCCACCTCAACTTCCATTATGGGTTAATTTTCATTCATTTATAGGCTGGAGATTAGAGAAAATGATCAGCTGTGAAATTACAAAACAGCTTCAGACAATTCACTTTGAAAATTAGACTAAATGACTTTTTTATAAAGCTATACAACACAGGAGATTATTTCAAAATATCACACTGTCTCCACAAAAAGGGCCCAAAGTAAGATAATTGTTGAACTGCTTAATTCAAAATCACTAAAGAGGCACTCTGTGGGAAAAAAAAAAAAATCAGTGAAATAAAAATAATCCTTGCAAAGTCTTTTTCAAAAGTTAGAGGAAAATGGTGAGATTATAAAAATAAGGAAAAAAAATATTATAAACAATTCTAGGGGGAATTGGGAATTCCATAGAAAAAGAGGAGCTGGAGAAGAGGCATCATTTGAGGAAATAATATTAAAGTTAATAATATCATAAACAAAACATTTAAGTAGAAATGAGGTAATGCAGTCATTAAAATTCTTATTCTTAAGGAATAGTTCAGGATATGGATAATAGTGAATATTATACTTTAAAAGTGGGCTATGAATTAATATTTTAAGCATGAGTTTATTTTCTCTGGATATAGCTTGAGAATATGTAGGCGCTAATGGTAATGTTACAGGTAGTTATTTTAATATATTTCTGCTTTTAAAAAATTACGTACAAAGACCTTATATATTTTCTATATTTAGGAAAACAATTTAAAGTGAAGGCTATTTTTAATTGAATTGTATGCTGACATTTCAACTAAGTTACTAAGCACTGGGCTTTTCTCCAATAGCTACTTCCAAAGAATAAAAAATTTCTTCAGACAAAACCATCTTTTAATGCCTGATAGGATTAATCTGACTAAAACTAGCTAAACTGTCTTCTGATGATTTTAGGCTACACTGTCTATACATTTTTAATAAACATTTATAAGCCAACACACTTTTAAAGGGTACTCAGAGTAGTGGGTCAGAAGGAGCTGTAACAAGAATTCCACTCTATAGCAAGTTTTACTGTGTCCTTTTCTTATCCAGAACTTGAAAACAAGTCTACTCTGGAAGTTTTTTCATATAACCTAAAGTTTCTGGATGAATATGGAATGAAAGAAACAATCCTTTCCCTGGATAACATTTTTCCCATGCATGAGCTTTCAAAAAGTTTTATTTATTATCCAGAAACATGCCATTCATTAATAATCTGCTGATTCTAAAACAAAGAATTATATTTTATTTATTATTTATTTTTATTGGAGGCTAATTACTCTACAATATTGTAGTGGTTTTTGCCATACATTGACATGGATCAGCCACAGGTGTACATATGTCCCCATTCTGAACCCCGCCCCCCACCTCCCTCCCCACCCCATCCCTCAGGATCATCCCGGTGCACCAGCCTGGAGCTCCCTGTCCCATGCATCGAACCTGGACTGGTGATCCGTTTCACACATGATAATAATATACGTTTCAATGCCATTTTCCCAAATCATCGCACCCTCGCCCTAAAGAGTTATATTTTAAAGCACTGAACAAATGCCACATTGAGGCAGCTGCAAGCAGCATCCATCTTGGTTGAGATGTCATCTAAGCTTAATATTACTCACAGGACCAGTACCAGTACCATTGGTTTGCATATGACAAAAATCTCTCAAGGTCAG
Organism: Oryx dammah; assembly: GCF_014754425.2. Taxonomy (NCBI): domain Eukaryota; kingdom Metazoa; phylum Chordata; class Mammalia; order Artiodactyla; family Bovidae; genus Oryx; species Oryx dammah. The sequence continues at coordinate 770,881 of NW_024080475.1, forward strand.
TATAAACAAGGTTGGAATCGTATAAGTCCAGCCCAATGAGCAAGGTCAAGGATCCTAGGAATTTAGGATGATTTGTTCCCTAAAGTGAAAGTATCCTGCTATTGATCTAACAAAAATGACAATTAAAAATAATAAAGAAAGAAGTGTTATGACTACTGACCTATGGAATTGTCCTATAATTGCTTGAAAATTAATACAATTGATAAGCAAACATATTTACTTCTTCTTGTTATACCTTTTCCCTCAAATATCAGTGGACATTCTAATATAAGTATCTTTAATCTACTGTCAGTGAATATGATGATATCATATAAACTCTTTAGTAACATATACATATGTTAGTTTTCTGGGAAACAAATATACAGTTTTTATAGGTGTTAACTAAAAAATGAAAAGCAACCCCCAAAACTCTCATAGATTTGTGAAGATGTCAGGATTTGTAATGTTGAATATTGCATCAAGGACAATAATGAAAATTGCTGTGTGTGTGTGTGCAGTCTCTGCCTTGGTCAATCAGCTCCCCCATGAACATTATATACAGCATATGTATCAGTAGAAAAATAAACATACTTAGCACCAAGTTACTTATATATTACAGGACACAAAAGGAAGAACTTGCAGGCTCCTCTAAGATAGATGAAAAGATTGAAGCAGAAGGACATGGAGTATAAAATGAGATGACTGTGGGTACTAGAATTCAGTCTGAATTGGAAGAAATCATTGTCTGGGAAGAAAATCTGGTCAGAGGAAGATAAAGTTGAGAAAGTGATAGGGAGTAGACTCAGCTGTCTCTGACCTGTTTATTAGTTTTATCTAGCATAATTTTAGTCACCACAACTAAGCAATCTCCCACATTTCCTGTGCATTTGGGCCAACCAAGCTCAGAGAGGAAGTGATAATCTATTTCACACTGTGTCTACAATTAAAGATGTTCAAAGCTGTGCAGTTGGCATCTGCACACTACAGTTGATGTCAGAGGCAGACTCTGAGTCTTAAAGTCAGCAGATCATAGGAACAATCCTAAAATCTCTTGTAAGTTGGTTACTTATGTTTCTGACAGATTGGTAGAACAGATTCTTTCTGAAAAAGTAGATCCATCCACCTTTCTATCTATCTGTCTTCACATACATACACACATATACATATATACATATACATGTATCAATAGAAAAATAAACATATATTGTGTTATTTTATATGTGTGTATGTATGTGTCTCCTTAAATAGTGAAGATCTAGTAAGAAAGTGAGTGTTTTTAGGAAGTAAAAATTGAAATTAAAGAGGGAAATCAGAGACTACATAAGCACACAAGTCGTTCTCATTTGGACAACAAATTAAGTCCATTTTTTTTCCAATTTAGTCTCACAAAAATCTTACTAAAAATTACAGATGATAAAATTGAACTTTCAGTGGGTAAACATCTCAAACACAGTAAGTGGAATTTAAACCATGAACCTATCAAAAACCTTGTTCCCTTAGTCATTAAGCCATACTAACTTCACGATAATTATTAAGACGGCTTACTGAGTGAAACCCACTTCTAACCATGATGGAACAGCTTGTGACAAAATGACACTCCTGTTGAAAACCAGAAAATGTGAGATAAAATTAAAAACGACATACCCCTACTTGAAGATAAAACTGTGAAGGCACTTGGCCTTCAGTGGCCAACATCTTCAGGGGGGAAAAATAGCTGAGAGGTGAACTGACATTTTAGGGGCTACTTTCTCCCTCAGGTAACATGTGGTCCATGAATGGGAAAAAGTTTGAGAATCCAGGCAAAGAACTAAGACGTTATTAAAAAAAAAAAGTGAGACTTATGGCATTCTGTCTGTCTGGCACACTATCTACTCTGACTAGAGAGACAGCACAGTGACATTTGAGGCTGCAGTCAGGACATGAGGGGCTCAGATCCTGGAGAGAAGGTGAGATAAGAGACCTAAGTCTGAAACTTATGGTTTTGCTCTTGAGGCACTGGCTTAATTTTCAAACTGCCCGGGGAAAGAAGCAAAGCAGCCATGTAAAAATCTGAAAAGAACATTTTCATCAGTATCACTGTGCTGAGGAAACCAAAATTGAAGCTTACGACTTGGCCAGGAAGAGGGAGTGCATAAACCCACGGGCTCTCACATGGTTCTTCTGCATGACAGCTCCCTAGGATGTGGGGAAATGGGAGCAGAATGACCCCTGCAAAGACTAGAGACGAGCCTCCAGCCATGCCACACTCTGACTGGAGTCGTCTGTCCCTAACCTACCTGATGATCAGTGAAGCCCAGTGAATCGCTCAGTTGAGTCCAACTCTTGGTGACCCCATGGACTATACAGTCAGTGGGATTCTCCAGGCCAGAACACTGGAGTGGGTAGCCGTTCCCTTCTCCAGGGGGTCTTCCCAACCCGGGGATGGAACCCAGGTTTCCTGCTTCGCAGGCGGATTCTTTGCCAGCTGAGCCACAAAGGAAGCCAACCCGATGATCAGAGGATGCAGTAAACCCTCTGTGGGAAAAACAACACGGTTTTATGACAGTTAAAGCTCTTCATGTGCAATGTGAGACTCTCGGGAAAAATTTCAACCACACTACAAACAAGACTAAGAGGAAAGAAACCTAGGGGAAAAAGAAAGACAGTACAAATCAAAACACAGGTAAGCCAGATATTGAAACAGGTACTGTAAAACATGGTGACTAGTATGCTTAAGAAAATGGATGACAAGATGAAGAATGCTATCAAAGAAACTGAATTTACTGAAAAAAAAAACCCTGAAATTTGAAAACTGTAAGATGTAATAACTGAAAGCAGATCTCAACAGATTGGATTGATAGTATTAGGGGAAAAGAGAGGGTTAGTGAACTGGTATGTAGATCAGTAGAAAACATCCTGAGAAAACTAGAGAAAAGGCACAACAGACACAGACCACATGGAACAGGGCACAGAGGGGACAGCGGAGAGGACCAATGAACATTCAGTTGGAGGGTAGAGACTGGAGGGCAGAAGCGATACCTGAAGAAATCATGGCATTTCTGTCCCAGGAAAGGCTGCGGTCTCAGCTTTCCTCCCACCCCTGCTTTCTGCCTCTTCACCAGAACCTCCCCAGGACCCCTTCCTACGGGTAGGCCAGACTTTGTTTTCCTGTGCCTCTCATGTGACTCCTCTTGTGGCCCCACACCTGACGGACCATTGTGTAAACGAACGTGGAATGTGGAGTTCTGATCGCTGTTTGCTGGCTTTGGCAATGGGGAGGTCAGTGCTATGTCGAAAAGAACAATGTGTTATTCACATGTAATTAAATATGTATTGAGCTAGCATTAATAAATGGATATTCAGATGAACTTTATTCCATCTGCGGACCTGATTCACGCAACCTCAGTTGAAAACCCTGAAGGTAAGAGTGGGGATCACAGTGATGGATTTAATAATCTGGATAGGCCCTGGATAGAGAACAATACTTCACCAGTAGCTAATACGAGGCAGTGTTTCATGTGAGTTTACAAAGCTAGACGGCATACACTCTTTCCCCCAGTTTACAGGTGAGAAACTGACTCAGAAGTGTTGGGATCATACACCGCCTAGTGCAGGCCTAGTTCAAATCCTATACTGACCCCAAAGTCCATGCTGGTTCAACCACCCTATGCTCTCTCTAAAGATAAAATAAAACAGGATCATCGAAGCAGGCATACGATCTGGAAAGAAAATATGGGCCCTACCCTCCCTGGAAATACTGTTTCATGATAACCCTAAATATTGAAAGTTCCAATATTTGCAGGTGAATCTTATTCCTCTTCTCCCATTAAACTGGAAATGGCTAGAAATGTTAAGATGAACAACACCAAATTAACTTCTCTTACGGCTACTGAAGCTACCTAATGATTTCAATCAGTAGTATTGCTTAAAATTAATACGCTATGTTTAAAAAAAATACTTTATTTTCGATGCAGGATACGGCACGCTTGGGGCTGGTACACGGGGATGACCTAGAGAGATGTTGTGGGGAGGGGGGTGGGAGGGGGGTTCATGTTTGGGAACGCATGTACACCCGTGGTGGATTCATGCCAATGTATGGCAAAACCAATACAGAATTGTAAAGTAAAATTAAAAAAAAATAAATAAATTTAAAAAACACAACTTTATATTAGTAAAAATCTTTTCTAAACACACTTAGCAAGTACATTTGGCTGCCCATAGAGTCTCTTTTCAGACTTAACAAGTCATTTCCAATGCAAAATGGTAAATCCTAACATGACCAACACTGTTATTGTGGAAAAAGTTTAAAATATTAGTCACTAGATTTTCTAACTATATTTAGCAGTTTTTTGGCTACAAATGAAATCTCTTTTCAAATCTGACATGTTATTTCCAATGACCTGAACAGGCTATTTCCCTGAGGAAGCAGAATGGAACAAAGTCTCAATGCAGGCTTTCCAAAAAGAGAATAAAATAGTATCTAATATATAGTCAACGTTGACGTTATCTGTTTCTATTATCGTGCTCTCTGGCCCACCGCCCCTGAAAAATAATTGAACTCCTCTTTTAGCAACAGATGCTCCGAGTTGGTTTAAAGCGATCAGGATACAGATAAAAGCTACGAGTGTTTCCTGGCAGCTGGCACACATGAAGGTCTGGCTTTTTCAAATGGTGAGCATCTTCTCCACACCTCTCCTCCACCCTCTGAGTGGCTGAGGGTGATGGGCCTCTGAGGCACCCATGAGAATACCCTTTCCTTCATCCCCTCTGCCCTAGTGCAACACACTCTCATCTTTCATCCAAATCAAAGTGCAAACACCAATGAACTTGCAAAACTTACTTCTCTCAAGGAAATTTATTTAAAAAAAAAACAAGAATCAGTGCTTGGAATGAAACAATTAAATTCTAATATGGACTACTTTGAAACATCATCATGTATGATGATTACCCCTAAGGCAGATTAAGAAGAACAATTCAAAACATTAAGGATAAATAATCCAGTTGCAGGGGGAAAAGTTTAAAATAATATAAACTTGTCCAATTTTATTATCAGATGTATCTTAATATCAGTGTATCAGATGATGATTTATGGAAATTAAACAAGGTAAATACTCAAACTTCAAACATTCTTATAATAGTTGTTTTCTTCTCTGTTTGAAATATCTTTATATGTCAAATTCCCATTACATTTGATACATGGTCTGCTTATGGAAAAAAAAATGTGTTTAACACTTAAAGAATTACAAATTTGAGTAACAAAATTAGTGGGGTGAACTATTGGTTTCCATTAGCATCAGAAATGCACTAAATATGTGCTTATGAGCTTATGTTTCCTGTTCTCCTTCTCAGTAAATGTGTAAGACACATGAAGAAGGGCAGGCAGAAGCTAGAGTACACACGAAGATTCTTGTATCTTGGTCGTGACACTCCACCAGGGAGAAGTGACCCCGTTGTTCCTTTGTGAGGACAACACAGCTGAATCTGTTCCTGGTGTTTTATTGATAATGTGAAGACATTTTAAACCTGCTAATTTTCTCAAGTTTTCCCCTTCTGTTACTACATGTACTTTTGATACAAGAAAATTAGCAAGTTTAAATTCTCATTTTCTATAAATGTTTCATGTGAGAACTTTCTCCAAATTAAATCTTTTGCACAGTCAAAAGGTCTTATATTATAACACTCGTATAACTTAAAATTCAATCCTTCAATAACAGTAATCATTCATATGAGTATGTACAAGGAAGCCACCGAGTTTGCAAGCATGAGAAAAAAAGTGAGCTATTATGGGAAAAAGAAATCAAAATTAGAAATCATGTTGATACAATGTTACAAACCAAACAATGCTACTCAAAATCCATTTTCCTTTTCTTCCATAAAATGGGATTTCAATCTTGTTTGAAGTTGCCTATGTTTTACCTCTCGGTTTCTCTTGCAGCTAGGGATGCCCAAAAGGCAGTTTTGTTCAATAAGAGTAAGTGCAAATCTAGAGATTTCAAGAAAGCTTTGCTATTAAGGCACCAGACTTCTATCTCCTAGTTCTTCCTTCCTCAAGATCTGACATAATGTGGTAGAGGAATCAGTCTTGTTGCAACTTTGGGGGAGAAAATGTGGGATAGCCTGGGACACTGATAACCTAACAGAGTTCCACATAGCACCAAGCCCTTAACTGCCCATTGGCATGAAAAATAAACTCAAAATTGCTTAAGCTCCACTGAGGTTAGATTCTTGTTTCATACCATTATATCCCATTTTAAATGATATTCTCTACATTGTTGGTGAGAGCACCAAGGCTGAAATGAAATTCTTTTATGGTGAGGCCATAGCTATAAAAAACAAAAACATTTCTCTAGCATCAAAGGACAAAAGTATAGGAGAAGCCTCAGGGAAAGGGGACAAAAGAGAAAAGAATAAATGCAAATTTTTAAAAAGTGCAAAAGCAATTGCACACAACAGAGGTGGTAAACAATGGTGGTGGGAAGAGAAGAGGCAACATGCAATAAATTGCTTGATTATAAATGAGTCATTAAGATGAAGTTATGTAAAATTTTATCAACACAATAAACTTGACTTACTATATTTATAAATGCTAACTTTCAGGAGTCCAGAAAATTCACTTATGAAGACATAATTTATTTGGACTACTGAATAGATGTCAAGCGCCTTTTAAAATAAAATTGATAGCACATATTATATACAGGTGATTTAAGACATGCCATTACTTGCAATTCTTGGATAATTTAGTATGTAAGTCTGAATAGAATGAAACTGCATATTAAGTAACAATTATGATATTCTGAATTATCAAACAGCAATAATTGTGAAAAATTAGCTCAATGCATGTCAGATTTTATTTTTAACTTTTTAAATTTTATATTCAGGTATAGTTGATTTACAATGTTGTGTTAGTTTTAGATGTACAACAAAGTGGTTCCGTTATACACACATATATCCATTATTTTTCAGATTCTTTTCCCATATAGATTATTATAGAATATTGAGTAGAGTTCCCTCTGCTAAACAGTAGGTCCTTGTTGTTTATCTGTTTTATATCTAGGAGTGTGTATATGCTAACCCCAAATTCCTAATTTATCCTTCCCCTCCACCACCTTTCCCATTTGGTAACCGTAAGTTTGTTTTCAATGTCTGTGAGTCTGTTTCTGTTTTGTAAATCAGTTCATTTATAGCATCTTTTTAGATTCCACATGTAAGTTATATCATGCTATTTGTCTTCCTCTGGCTTACTTCATTTCATGATCTCTAGGTACATCCATGTTGTTTCAAATGGCATTATGTCATTCCTCTTATCGCTGAGTAATATTTCATTGTATATATGTGTGTGTGTGTGTTAGATTTTTAAATATGATAGAAAATTATATATAGGTAATAATAACTTCAGAAGCTGAAGTCAAATAATTTTTATTTCAGAAGAGTGCTTATGACTTAACTGTATTTGGTTATACCCAGTAGTCTACATGTGAGGAGTTTATGGAACACTTACTTTCATTACAAAAAAATTATCTTTGCTTATGTAAAATGGCTATAGCATGTAAAACATAATATGAAACAGAAAATTTAAATATGAGTCCAAAAATGAAAAAAAATGTGACCAATTCTAGAAATCAAAATGATCTCACATAAATGCTGTATATAAAAATATATATACTTCACGGGCCAGATTATGTCTTGAAGGACTACATTAGAACACATTGCTTTACTTAACATTGCTTCTTGCACATGGCATGTCTTGATATGTATTCTCTAGATTGCTCAGCGAGAACATCCTACAAATCAACTGGTCCAGCCTCAGTACCAAACCATGACTGATCAGGTTTCAATAACCGATATGGTCAAAGATAACCTCAGATATGCAGATGATATCACCCTTACGCAGAAAGCGAAGAATAAAGAGCCTCTTGATGAAAGTGAAAGAGGAGAGTGAAAAGCTGGCTTAAAACTCAACATTCAGAACACTAAGATCATGGCATCTGGTCCCATCACTTCATGGCAGATAGATGGGGAAACAGTGGAAACAGTGGCAGACTTTATTTTTGGGGGCTCCAAAATCACTGCAGATGGTGATTGCAGCCATGAAATTAAAAGATGCTTCTCTTTGGAAGAAAAGTTATGACCAACCTAGACAGCATATTAAAAAGCGGTGACATTACTTTGCCAACAAAGGTCCATCTAGTCAAAGCTATGGTTTCTCCAGTGGTCATGTATGGATGTGAGAGTTGAACCATAAAGAAAGCCAAGTGCCAAAGAATTGATGCTTTTGAACTGTGGTGTTGGAGAAAACTCTTGAGAGTCCCTTGGACTGCAAGGAGATCCAACCAGTCCATCCTAAAGATCAGTCCTGGGTGTTCACTGGAAGGACTGATGCTGAATCTGAAACTCCAATACTTTGGCCACCTGATGCGAAGAGCTGACTTATTGGAGAAGACCCTGATGATGGGAAAGACTGAAGGCAGAAAGAGAAGGGGACAACAGAGGATGAGATGGTTGGAAGGCATCGCAGACTCAATGGACATGAGTTTGAGTAAACTTCTGGAGTTGGCAATGGCCAGGGAGGCCTGGAGTGTTGCAGTCCATGGGGTCGCAAAGAGTTGGACATGACTGAGCGACTGAACTGACTGACTGATGGTCCAAGAGCCTTGGGCAGAGGGAGTGTACTGTAGGAATACTGTTCAGCAACAGATAGTCTAACAATCCACCATATGGAAAATAATGTGGCAGAAGGGAATTTAAGACATTTATCCTGGGGTTGAGCATGATAAATCCACAGCTCTGAGGGAACCAAGTAACCCTCGGGGAGAAGACTCGTCAAGTATAAAATCTTTAATCATTCAGATTACTAGAGCTCCAGAATCTTGCAGCTGAGAAAAAAAAAGATATATCTAACTGAAAGAACACTGTGTTTATAAATAAACTATTAAGATAAGCAACTTAAAATAAGGTTGCTGCTGCTGCTGCTAAGTCACTTCAGTCGTGTCTGACTCTGTGTGATCCCATAGATGGCAGCCTACCAGGCTCCCCCGTTCCTGGGATTCTCCAGGCAAGAACACTGGAATGGGTTGCCATTTCCTTCTACAGTGCATGAAAGTGAAAAGTGAAAGTGAAGTCGCTCAGTCATGTCTGACTCTTAGCGACCCCATGGACTGTAGCCCACCAGGCTCCTCCATCCATGGGATTCTCCAGGCAAGAGTACTGGAGTGGGGTGCCATTGCCTTCTCCTGAAATAAGGTTATATATCCCTTATTTATTATTTGATGGTGAATTTTCCCCCCAAAGTTTAACATGAAACTCTTCATTGGTATTAAAGGGGCTGCATCAATTAAAGTTTGTGTTGGACAGAGTATTTAAGAACCAGTACTCTGTTAGCCAATCACCTCTACACATTCTACTGAGATTTATAATTGCAGTTAAAATAGCTCATGTGGCATCAGTAAGCACTTGTTGATAGATGAGAAGATTATCATACATACCATGTATTGTATTTCCAGCTGTTTTAAATTTAAATTAGCACTCTTTCCTAATTTCCCATCTTGATGCTATGATGACAAATTCAGGCCTGTAAAAGCCTAGAATTAAATACAACTTTTAAATAGTCTAGGTGTTTATTCATTAATCTGAAGACAGGAAAATATATTCTTGGTTGCACATTTTTTTTCTGTCAGTTCTGAGACTTCTCATCTCTAACTTCCTCTCTCTCTAGATCCTTTGAGAATCCTCTCTCTCCCTGTGTTCCCTCCAGTTACCACTATCCAAACACTTAGTGTTGGTCTGTGGTCATTCTCAACGTATTACACTTTTAACAGCAAGAAGGGACAAAAGATAAAGCCTTCTTAACAGAACATTTTTTATTTGGAATGTGGTTAATAAATACAGTTTCTTAAACTATTTACAAAATATAAGCATAACATTTCAAAAGAATCCATCAGCAAGGCAAAGATTGTTAGATATAAAATACAGATTATTTTGAATCAACAGATTAAGAATACAAGTTGATAACAACACAAGTTGTTTAGTTTACAGCAACTAAACAACAAGAAATTTATAAAGTCCCTCCATAGCCACAAGCTCATATTAATAATTATAAAAATTTCAGTCCACTTTAAAGTATTATTTTGATAAATGTAAAGTAATTTTTTAATTATAAGGGATTTTCTGATTTCCAGGGGAGAAAATAAAACAGGAAGACAGGCAGTACCTTATTACAAAAGCGAAAGTTTTCCCTTAAATCCGCACTAGCTTCTGTCTTCTGGATTTCATTGGTCAATTGGCTAGGGTGTGCGAGCTGCAAAGAGAGCTGGGGGAAAAAACTTTTAAACTGGATACAGGAGCCCTCAAACGTAGTTGGGTCACAACTACATTTAAAATTTCTAATTAAGCATTTGAATGACACGAAGAAAATGAGTAAGAAGCAGCAGGGCCTAGGCATAAGTGATCAAGTCTGAGAGGAGAAAAGAGCTGTCCTTCTGCCCCCTGCCATGTTTCACAGATACTGTGGAAGCCACGTACAGACCATTCTTCCAAGAGCTGCAGCAAGAGGGAAAGGAAAGAAGCAAGACCGAGAAGATCACACCGGCCTGATCCTGAGCCCCTGGATCAAACCCTGGCTAAAGCGCTGGTAGTAAGTAAAACTCGATGCTATGATCCAGTGATTAGTACTGTCATTTTTATCATATTTTGTTTGACTTTGTCTTTTTTATTATATATCAAAGTGAACAACTTGGATTTGTTAAGTTATAAAAGTTTCATAAAGTATTACTACTTGGAATTATCAGATTATGTACTTTAATTAGTCTCTTTAACTATGGACAACACAGTATTGTTCATTTCATTAAAAAATATGCCATACTTTGCTACTTATTAGTTGGCATTACTGGACAGGAGGTGTTTTAAATTCACTGAATTTTAAAAGGTATTGTATGGGCACTATAAAAGATAACTAGTTGTCACTTTTCACAGAAGTCTAAGTTCTTGTCTATATTTGTCAAAAAACAAGTCACTATTATATACACATAAAACTTGTAATGATATGAAATAGTTTATACTTTGGAATTTTACAGAATTGTTTCCCTTAGACTTTATTTGATACCTTAAACACTAGTACACAGAAAGCAATAACTGCTTGATGAACAAATTAATGAATCTTAGAAAGTGACAGATACAGATATAAAAGCTACTCTTGGTATACACAAAGTATATATATTTTGAGTCAAAATGTGCCCAGAAATCTAGTTCTTTAGCTCATCTTGCTTTACATTATAATCATAGTCTAAATAAGTCTTTAGATCTAAGAACCTGATGTCTTTTCTATTTGTAATTCAAAACAAAATAGATTTTCACTTTGCCTACAATTATAATCAGCAAAATATTGAACTTTAAACAGAATAAAGCATAAACAGGCAAAAAATGGCGACTGGGGAACAGAAGACATTGTATCTTCACATGTTGATGGTCTAGTTGTGGCTAACTCAGTTTTCTCACAATATATGTGTTTGCTGGTGAGCTTTGATGACTAAACCAAGCTAGAAGTTATAAAGCATTTCTATTGCAATTTGCTCACAATCATAATTGGAAGCAATAAAGGCAATGCCAAAAGTAAAGAAAAAACATATTTAGGAAAAAAATAAAATAATAAGACCCTCTTCTGTTAGTCTATTATTCAAGGGACAAAAATGCTACTGGAGGGAAAACTGTTCCTTAAGATGGCCTAATAAAAGAAAAAATGTATTCTTTCTCCAACAATAAGAACCTGCAATCCCAAATTATTTAGTCCTATGACATCTATTATAATGAAATGTTGATTAAGTAGGATTACCTAATTAAATAATTTTTATTAAATCATCTGGCCTCAAGAGCAAGTTATTTTGTTGAACATCTAAAGATTTACAAGGGCTATTATAAACTATGTTCATCTTTTAATTATCAGTCTCACTGCAGTCAGGTTTTGATAACTAAACATAACCTAGATGTATTTTAACCATGCTTCAACTCTCTGCGGCAAAATTTTTCTCTGATCCAAAACACCCTCTTCTCTACACACACGGTAACTCACCTTATCAATTCCTGCAGAGTGCCTCATTTTCACATATTCTTTCTCCTCATAAACTCTAGATTTATCCCCCACAACTTTCTGATTTCAAATTGTAGCAATGAAATGAGTTAGCTTGACAAAATTATTATACATTTTACATGTTGGCAAAGACTGACTTCCTTCCCTACCACCAGAAACATAAAGAAACTGATGAGTATGGAAAAAATTTTGGTTCTTCACACTAAATGCCATAGCTATACACACATACACACACACCACACACATACACACACACTGTAAATCTCTGTATTTATGGATGCAATGTTTATCAAGCCATAAGCGAGCAATATTATATTAAAACTGAAATCACCATAATATAAAAGCATAATTTATGCATCAATATAGTGGGAAGACGTATTGAGGTAAAATGACAACAGAGACTGGAGAATCTGATTTTGAAAAAAAAAAAAAAGTTTAAGTCTACTCTAAGAAAATCTGATGTCACCGTTCTTTGTAGCATGAAATTTATATACTGTACCACAAAGTGGATATATCACAGAGGATGGGATGGTTGGATGGCATCACCAATTCAATGGACATGAACTTGGGCAAACTCTGGGAGATGGTGAGGGACAGGGAAGCCTGGCAAGCTGCAGTCCATGGGATAGCAGAGTCGGACACAACTTGGTGACTGAACAACACTATCACCACCGCCACAAAGTGGTATAAACAATGAATAACTCCTGACAGTGGTGGGCATTTATTTTTGTGGTGAGCAATAGTTGTTCATAGTGTGTTCAAAAATATTTACGTGCAAAATATCCTATGAGTAAAAGTATGGAAGAAATGGAAAGAAAAGAATGTGTAATTTACATTGAAGGGTATGTAATGCCAAGTCTGAAACTTTAGTGTTACCATATCTATCAGAACCCAAGGGCATGTCATCAAACTGGATGCTTTGTAGTGAATACTGATTTCTAGATCAGGAGTCTTTTTGACCTTCAAGATCATGATCCTGGAGTTACTGTACATTTTTTTCTACTGTACATAGGACACAACAGATCACATCCTTGGGAAAGCAAAGCACCTAGATGGTTTTAAAAAATGGATTTAATGAATAAAGTGATAATAGTTTAGTTTTAGCAAAATAGAAACTGTTCTGAAAAAAGACTGACCCTAAATATGATTATGTTGCAATGTTCCAGTGAACTATGGTAAAAATCATACAGCTTCAGAGATTTATATACCATTTAGTTCAGGTCAGTAGCTCAGTCGTGTCCGACTGTTTGCGACCCCATGAATCGCAGCACACCATTAGGTCCCAATGAAACTCATAGTAGCACACACTGATATCCAAATTTATGATGTCTTGGTGATAATTTATTAAAAACTGAAAAGTTTTAAACGTAAGTATATTTAATGAGAACTCTTGATGTACAGACTAATGGCACCTGACCGGCAGTTTTCAGGGCTGCCTATTAAAACTCAGTTATATCCCATTCACCAAGCACATGCCATACGCAATGCACAGGGCGGAGCATACGCTTCATCCGAGTGTTGCAGATTTAACGTTTGATTTAATATCACGTTAGCACATCCCTTGGCTTCCCTGATAGTGCGGTTGGTAAAGAATCTGCCTGCAATGCAGGAGACCCGTGTTCGATTCTTGGGTTGGGAAGATCCGCTGGAGAAGGGATAGGCTACCCACTCCAGTATTCTTAGGTTTCCCTTGTGGCTCAGACGGTAAAGAATCTGCCTGCAGTGCAGGAGGCCTGGGTTCAATCCCTGGGTTGGGAAGATCCCCTGGAGAAAGTATTCTGACCTGGTGATTTCCATGGACTGTATAGTCCATAGGGTGGCAAAGAGTTGGACACGACTGAGTGCCTTTCACTTCACTAGCACATCTCTTAGTTTATGAGTTACCATTCCAATGTTGAAGAGAAAATTAAATTTATGCCAGTCTGAGTTTCAGTCCTGGGAGGAGGAAACCGACATCAGCCCTAAGAGAAGTAGAGCAAATCAGGTACATGTGGTCTCCTCATGTATCTCCTTTCTGAAAGTGAACATCAACATTAAGGGAAACTATAATTTTAAAAAACTGACATATGAAGGCAAAATTAAAATCTTGGGTGTTTTCTGCTAGAGGAAGCTTGAGGCTCCCTAGTGTGACTATCCCCACTGATTACAGAAGAGCCTGCACTTCTGTAGAAGCATGACACAAAAAGGTAACCCTGATTCCAAATGCCTTCATCCTGAATTCAGTTAAGTTACGTGCCATGGTATGCCATGCGACAGTAATGTAACTACCCATAGCCATGCCCTGGTATCTGGGGGCGTGGCTCCAGCACCCCTACAAACACCAAAACCCACAGGTACTCAAGTCCTTATTCTATAAATGGTATAGAACAGTCAGCCCTCCTGTATCCAACCACCTGGTGGGACTGACTCCTCCAACGGTGATTCAGATGCCGGGGGTCAGATGCAGGGGGCTAACTGTATGCTATGTTCATGTCGCTGCGACTCAAGAGCCTGTTTTCCTAAAGCAACACTGAATAGGCCTCCAACAAGTAGGCCTCACTGCTACCAATGTTTAGGGGGAAGAAATCATTTGCACTAATTTATGACATCATTATTTGCTTAATCTGTGTATCTAAAGCAGCTTCCAATTACCCAAATTTAAGTGTAGTGGTTATGACTCATGAATAATCTTGACCTTGATAAAATTCTAATTTGGAATGGATGAACATCAAAATTAAAAGACTTAGGATTTAAAGAGAACAAACAGTGAATTACTATCAGCCCAAAACTAAAATTTTGTCTCTGAGACACAAGAATTAGTTTGTTTTTTAGGGAAGTCATAAATGTCATGACCCATAAGCAAACATGTATCTAAATAAGTGCTCCATTTTTCCAAACATAAACTGGGAAGAAGACTTTCAAAAGGATAAAGTAACTAAATACACACAACAGACACAAACAAAAAAGAAGGAATTAAAAATATTCCATGTGGGCAATGCTATTGTAGTAAAGTAAACCACAGTGGTTTGAAACAGCTTCACATTTGGTATTTGATATTAACTATTTCCAAGGAACTTTGAGTAAGAGGAAATAATCTCTTTTACAGATTATAGGAATTTAATCATAGAATTCATGGCACCTGGGTGGTCACTCCAATTAAAAGAAAATAAAAAAATCAAGATCCTTTTCTTTACTATTTTGGTCTAATGTAATTTGCCGATCTCACCCATTTTTGTTTGGACTTGCAGAGGGGATGGTTCGATATTGGGAGGAAGAAAAGACTCCATTTAAACATAAACAAGGAAGAGAAAAAATGCACTGTTTTCTTGAGGAGAGGTTACAGGGCTATCACCAACACTTCTTCTTAAATAAGGTAATTATTTTTGTCATCTCCGAAAAAGGTATTAAACCTCTGAGCACCAGTTGGCTGAAAAGGAGATAAATGGCCTACTTGTCCTTCTCCCAGTCAGTCCCAGGAGGGAGTAAGCATTGCCTGTCTCCAAGTGGCACCAACTCATATTGGAGAATCTTTCTTAAACACCACATTGGCATCTGCTTTTTTTAAAGGAAATTTTTCACACATTTCAAGTATTTAAGCAGACTGGAAGCAAAAATATTATTCATTTCATGAACATTGCCTCGCCTTACAAAAGAATATCTTAAAAGTAATGTTATTTTAATCTTATCTCTGACCCCCTAAAATAAGCATAGCACTTTTACTAAAAATAAATTAGAATGAGAATGGAAAACTGCTGTGAAGAAAATTACATTAAAATTTAAAATTGCATCCTATAACTGAAGAAATATATCAGCACTTAAATATAAAGCTTCATTTTCTATAATTACATTTTTTCAAGTCGTGAGATAGAAATATGAAAATCACTTTAAAAATAGATCTCAGTACCTGCATGTAGATTTGTATGGATAACGTACCTCGATATGTGTAGACATGTTTAGATAATGTATTCTCTAATTCTTTATTCATGTACATATTGGCTGAGTTATCTATTTAGTGTTAAGTCCTTCCTTCAAGATTTAGTCAGCAAAATTTCCTCTGCTTAGAAATACGGTATCTGATCAAAAGTTCCTAAAATATTCCAACTAACACAAGCTGGAATCAAGATAGCCGGGAGAAATATCAATAACCTCAGATATGCAGATGATACCACGCTTATGGCAGAAAGTGAAGAGGAACTAAAAAGTCATTTGATGAAAGTAAAAGAGGAGAGTAAAAAAGCTGGCTTAAAGCTCAACTTCAGAAAACGAAGATCATGGCATCCGGTCCCATCACTCCATGGAAAATAGATGGAGAAACAGTGGAAACAGTGTCAGACTTTATTTTTGGGGGCTCCAAAATCACTGCAGATGGTGACTGCAGCCATGAAATTAAAAGACGCTTACTCCTTGGAAGAAAAGTTATGACCAACCTAGATAGCATATTCAGAAACAGAGACATTACTTTGCCAACTAAGGTCTGTCTAGTCAAGGCTATGGTTTTTCCAGTAGTCATGTATGGATGTGAAGAAGGCTGAGCACCAAAGAATTGATGCTTTCGAGCTGTGGTGTTGGAGAAGACTCTTGAGAGTCCCTTGGACTGCAAGGAGATCCAACGAGTCCATTCTGAAGGAGATCAACCCTCCTATTTCTTTGGAAGGACTGATGCTAAAGCTGAAACTCCAGTACTTTGGCCACCTCATGCGAACTGTTGACTCACTGGAAAAGACTTTGATGCTGGGAGGGATTGGAGGCAGGAGAAGAAGGGGACGATAGGGGATGAGATGGCTGGATGGCATCACTGACTCGATGAATGTGAGTCTGAGTGAACTCCGGGAGTTGGTGATGGACAGGGAGGTCTGGTGTGCTGCGATTCATGGTGTCGCAAAGAGTCGGACATGACTGAGCGACTGAACTGAACATCTCTACTGGAATCCTAAGGAAGTGGATACTTTGAAAATGTTATTAAGTAAAAACATGTTACTATCTCTTGAAGAGTGGGGAGCTGTATCCACCACTTCCTCTGAATTTCCTCTTTCCCTCTGCTTACCACTTCCAGTGGCACTCCCATCACCATCAAGTGTTCAGTGCCAAGAAATTCATAGTGTATTCTCAGTGTCTGGCAAACTGGCAGACAGAACCATCAGACAAAATCTACTCTCTTAAGCCAATCAGGGAACTGAGATAACCCAGCCTTACCCTAGGAGAAGGAAGGTATTTACTCCGAGATTCATCTCAGTGACAGCAGACTGGATGCTTTGTGGTTGTCATTTCAGAAAAGCACCCCCAAAGAGGCAAGGCAATCATACTTGCTGAACAAATTTACACAAATTTAACTCTTTTAAATACTTTTTTATGTGTACCATTTTAAAAGTCTTTATTTAATTTGTTGCAATGTTGCTCCTGTGGGGTGTTTGCTTGTTTTAGCTGTGACAAAGGTTCTTAGCTCCTTGACCAGGGATCAAACCTGCATCCCATACATTGGAAGGTGAAGTCTTAACCACTGGACCACCAGGGAAGTCCCTTAACTCTTGCATGTAAGCTTCTACCACTGTCTTTTCATTAATTTGGTGAAAGTATGTTTTCATCTTTTAGCTATTCTAGGATGCTTTTACTATCATGTAGAATGCATATTTCTCTCTTGTGCAAATTAATAACTAAAGATGAGATATTTGCACATTAAAGTTGCAACAATAGTCTGTTTCTTTAATAAACATCAAAGTGTTTGAGCTTTGAAAATATTCAGGATGAGTTCATGTGATATTATATGGCATTATAATGCCCTGTGTACCAAAGTCCTTTTTACCCAGTGACTTAAGTGTGTCGTTTAGGGAACAACCATCATGCCTTGGTGGTCTACAGCTAGATGTCTCCTCCAGGGACAGACACATACTTGGCACACAGGACAGGTGGAAGCATATTATAAGTGGGTCTACAATACAGTCTTCCTACACTGAATGATCAAATCCCTTGGATTTCCCCCAACTGTCTCAAAATCAAGCATCCATATAACATCCTGTTCCCACACTACAGAAATCAGGACACTTGCTGGTAAGCTTATAAAAAGAAAACACGTAATAAATTAGGTGGGAAAGAGCTGAAGAATCACGCTGCAGAATATCACTGTTTCTTCATATGTGGAGGTATTCTGAGGACCAAGTTTTAAGGTGAAATAAATTACAAAATAAATGGCTAATTACAATCTTTACAGGAGAAGGCGATGGCACCCCACTCCAGTACTCCTGCCTGGAAAACCCCATGGATGGAGGAGCCTGGTGGGCTGCAGTCCATGGGGTTGTGAAGAGTCGGACATGACTGAGTGACTTCCCTTTCACTTTTCACTTTCATGCATTGGAGAAGGAAATGGCAACCCACTCCAGTGTTCTTGCCTGGAGAGTCCTAGGGACAATGGAGCCTGGTGGGCTGCCGTCTATGGGGTGGCACAGAGTCGGACACGACTGAAGCGACTTAGCAAAATGGTAAATTACATCTTCCTGGTTTACTCTAAAATATTCATCTCCTCCCGATCTGTCCAAACCAGGACAGTACTGAAGTTGACCTTGCTGAGAAGTCTGACTTTTAAACTCTGAAGCATTGCTATTTACACAAGGGTATACATCTGAATACCTCTTCTTTCATTACATCCATTTTATAATAACTGACTTTTGGGTTTGAGTAAATTTTCTGCTGCACTAAAAAATTAAAACAACAAGTACAAAGTAATTGTGTTATTTACATGATAGTTCATTTCTGCCTCCATTCTGGTCTTACTTTTAATAGGAATACTTGTAAGCAGATCTGAAATGAAGGAACTGCTAGAACACTTTAGGATTATCTTTCTCTCTCTAATTGCTAGCTTATTTGAGAATAAGTGTATAAATGATGGAAAATCCAATCTTACATAAGTTTTTTATGTATTATTTCAACAGATTGTCTAAAAATATTTAACTTGGTAAGACAGAACATGTAAGCCACTGATGGCAGCTTGAAGAACCATTAAGAGGTGAATGTGTACGTCTGTGTGTGTCTGTGTGTGTGTGTATCTAAGCATGACCACTGTTTACATTGCTTGTTCTGTTTGGAATTCAAGCCAGAAGAGCCAAGATGACTGTTATTAGTGTATTTTATAAATGCTTCTGAGTAGAACAGGGATGGGCGCTTACATAAGTTAAGTGGTCATCACTGTCATCATCAGAAGTCCAGAGCATATAGAGGAGCTCAGACAACATATATGGGTGGTCAACAAGTGAGGAGAGCAGGCACTACCAGGCACTTTGAGGAAGTCTGAAGTTTCTACAATATTTCACTGTTTCTCATGACGTTCTGAACTCTCCAGCCAAATGGGCTGCTCCCAGTTGCCCAAACACCCACTGACTGCACTGGCATTACTGGCCTCTGGCCTCCGCTCTCACACTTCAATATCCAAAATATCCCTCCCACTCTCTTTTCTGTAACCAGCATTTAACCGTTTTTCACAGCTTACTCAACATCACCCCACCTTTCCTGTGACTGCCAATGCATCCCCCAGAAGCCTAGCCACTGACTTCTGGTAAAGCAAGAGACTCTTACAAAATGTCTTATAATTGTCTGCATTTATAGATTAACTCATTTCTCGTATTTTTAATGAGTAAGTTTCTTGTTTCTTAAAAAAGATGATATACGTGTTATAGACAGGAATCACTCACTCACTTTGTATCACTCACTGCATAGTAATTTCCTGTTTAGAACTGAAGCTGCCACTAGTGAGGATTAACTAAAACATCCCTGTTGAAGTGGATTTAAATATGAGAATTTGGAGTAAAAAGTATATAAACCTGGTTCTAATGGGTAAAGTAAGAGGTAGGGGTGTCCATAGGGCCTTCTTCTTGAGTACTTCAATTTTCCTTCCAGGCTGTTATGAGGCAACAGGTGACTGAGGAAGAAAGCCCTTTGGAAGAGAATAGTTCTCCATTCCAATCTCTTACCACAAGCCCTGTGGATTGCATAAATACAGATTCCAAAATTTTTCAAGAAACCCAGTACATATGCATTTTAATTCTCCCTCCACACCCAGCAGGGTCTGTGGCAGCATCTCATAAATATATTACTGTTTCTTCAACAATGCTTAGATATATTCAAACTTAGAGGGTAAGTAAAGACTATACGTAGCTTTATGTCGGATCAGGTCAAGGTTATAGAACCAAATAAATGTATGGAAATGAGCTCTGCGGTTTCAGAAAGGCAGAAAAGGAATCATCAGGGATCCCTTCTAACACTTGACAGCTACTGGAGTGCTATCAGTACCAGGAAAGGGTGAGACCCCACCAGCAAAAGGTATTTTAAGGCAACTATTTGATTCTGTGATGGATGCCCAATAAAGCAAATTAAATGAATGCAATTTTTCTGTAACAGTTAAACTACAAATTAAGTAAATCAATTGTGGATAGGAGCCTCCTGAATAATTTGCATGAGTAAATTTCAGAAGAAAGGATGACACTGAAAAATATGAAATATTTACAGTAAATTTTAGCATTATAATATAAATCAATCATTATCTCTTATTGTTTAAAGTTCTCTGCTACATTAATATTTCCAATGTGAAAAATCAATGATACCTTAATTCACAACTACGACGAATCGGTGTTTTGCAACACAAAGTAGACCTCTGAAGTATTTAGAGAGTGCAGCAGGAATAATGTAACAGGTAAAAGGGGCTACAATGTAATGTTTAGAAGTTGAAGGAGATATCATTCCTCTGCAACTGAAGTCTGTTCTTTCAAACCCAATTATTCCTGAAAGGTCATATAGGTAAGATCACTGTATTTCACTGAAGTTATATTAGTGGAACTTAGAAACAGGAATTATTTCTAACTTGTACACTTAGTGCAACTTAGAAATAGTAACTGTCAGAAATTGTTTTTAGGCCTCTAGCTCTGCAGCCATTCTTGTAACAGTACTATGGATTAGGCCAGTTATGATCCATCTTTAATCAGAGAGCATCCTGGGATGAACCGTGGAAGAAAGTCCCAGTTTCTTTCAGATTGTTCCATTGTGGGGAATGTAACAGGGGATCCTGGCTGCAGAGCAATACTTCCTCTGTCTCCTTGCATACTGGTCCACTTACAAGAGGAAGAGAATAATAGGCCTTTAGCAACCCTGAAGGCTCTAACCCATTACCATGCTTTTCTAAACTATATGCTGCAAAAGTTTTTTTTTTTTTTAAAGGAAAAAGCTCTATTCTTGCTCCTGGTTAAATCATTTGAGTCTTAGATTCATCATCTTTAATAAAAAATATAACACCCATCTCATGAAGATGTAGTGGAAAACAAAATGAAATTAATGTATAGGTAATCACAACATTGCAGATATAACCTAAACACGTGTATTTAAACACCTACTCTCAGTGTAGGTATGCATGGTATCCAGGGGGTGATCTGAACTTGTGAAGACCCCTATGGTCACTAAAAAGACAGCAGTGCTGAGACAGCAAGTCCTCATTCTCTCACACCTGCATTTATTGAAATCAAAAATATATATAAGGATCTAGGTATTTAAACTCTGTCTAACCCAATAAAATACTTTTATTTTTTGAAATGAAAGTGGAATTTCATGATATGAAGTAATTCTTCCTTTTGTTAATCATAAATCAACTTTTAAAAACAAACTCAACTTCAACCACAGTGAACTCTTATCTTATCTCATGTTGGCAAATAATTGTAGTTAGTAATCTAGTGCTTTTTTTAGGTTTTGCAGTTTTTTCTTTTTAGCTTGCTCGTAATTTTAAATATTTCCTTTTTCTACCCTGACATGTCTAGTTAATTTAAATTACATAATTAGGTAAAAGTACCTGCCTTACTTTTCTGACATTGACTTGCTTGTACTCACATCCTTGGGAAAAACAATTTAGAAGTTTTTAGTAAATCATACAACCATAAATGGGCTTCCCTCGTGGCTCAGCTGGTAAAGAAACCGCCTGCAGTGTGGGAGACCTGGGTTCGATCCCTGGGTTGGGAAGATCCCGTGGAGAAGGGAAAGGCTACCCACTCCAGAATTCTGGCCTGGAGAATTCCATGTATAGTCCATGGAGTCACAAAGAATTGGACATGACTGAGCAACTATCACTTCACTCACAACCATAAATAATTAGAAAAGGAACCTAGGTCTAGGAACAAGGAGATCTCGTTTCCATTTGTGATTTTACCTCCCAATTTTTTGTGAAGATTCCCCGGAGAAGGCAAAGGCTACCCACTCCAATATTCTGGCCTGGAGAATCGCATGGACTGTATAGGTCATGGGGTTGCAAAGAGTTGGACATGACTGAGTAACTTTCACTTGGGGGCTCTGGGGGTGGGGTGAAGGATGGGATAGTTAACCATGATTCACACCTGTGAGTTGTCTTCTATTTTAATATTAAAAAAATAATTCTGAAGTGTAAATTAACAAAAATCTGCATTTCTTGGGGATTATGTATATGTAGTCTTCTATTAACCTTCTGAAATCTCTTCTTAAGGTTTATGTAGAGCACAGAAAATTAACATTAGCTCCTGATTGTTATCAGGGCTTACATCCAAATAAGGCACTTGTTTTGTCCACTAGGGAGAGACGTGGAGTCTTTGGACCATGTCTCTTGGCATTTTCATGGCAAGGACACAGCAGCTCCACCGAAGGCAATAATGACACGCCCTCTCAAGCTTCTATTCAACCGCTGGGGAACACTTCAGTGAGGGAATAATACTCTGCTTTACGGATGGTCAACCATGAAAAGCCAACAAAATTCATAACAGTTTTCACAGCAAACGGAAAATTTAATTAAATCACCAATGAAGACAGTTTTGAAAATTAAGAATAAATTAACTCCAACCAAAAGAGAAGTATATAAACACATGCACACATATGGTCCGCTCCACTCAGGATCCATCCAACAGAGGGAGTGATTCTTACACAGGCTCTTGGCTTATCAGGATAGGCTTCTAACCGGACCTGCTATTTCAGTTTCTCAACTGTAAACCAAAGTAAGTTATCCTACGCAGTAGAGAGGAATTCTCTTCCTAAGTCATACTTTTAAGAAACAGTTTAACTCTGAGGAAACAGAAAGTGAATCAATATCATGGAATCCAAGGCATTTAAGCTGCAGGAAGCATTAGTGGGTCTAAGACTACATTTTTTTGTGGCATTTGAGGACAGGAAGACATTCTTATGGCAGTAATTTTACCAATGTAAATATCTGTGTTGAAAATTATTTTACAAGTCACATAAAACACTCTTTTCTGCACTTTAGTGTATATGTTTTTACTCCATAGTCTTTTTCCCTTGACCCCACTGAATGACAAATTCCAACATTTAATTTTTCCCCCAAATTTAAGTACAAAGGTATTTTTTTTTTAATCAGTCTTCTCAATCTTAAAAGTGTGTTTCAAAATAAAACTGGGGAGGCAATTTAATTTGTACACATTCAATATACGCTAATCAGTAAACTCATGATTAGCAGTTACACACGCCCGGCACTACTCCTGCCATCAGATGAAATAAATTGCTGCAATCTAGTTCCAGCTACGGAGAAGGCAATGGCACCCCACTCTAATACTCTTGCCTGGAAAACCAATGGACGGAAGAGCCTGGTAGGCTGCAGTCCATGGGGTCACACAGAGTCAGACACGACTGAAGCGAACTTAGCAGCAGCAGCAGCAGTTCCAGCCAGGGGGTACAGCAAGTGTGTGAAGTGAGACTTCCCATCTTATGTGGAATATGAAACTTTTTCATGAATTCAAGAACTTTATTAAGCATATTCTCCGTCCTTATGTCAGATCTGAGCTTTCAAGGTAAACATACTTTTTTTTTTTTAGAAGAGCAAGACACAAATAATATATGACATTTGGGAATCAGAATGTCCCCAAAGCATCTTGGCAACATTTTTCAGGCAAAGAGTTAAATATCTCGTTGAAAAACAAACAAGAAAATCCACCTTACTTTTCACAGTTTTTGACCACATTTCAGAAATGCAGCGTTTACTAAGTCGAAAAGCCATGCCTGATGGTGATTCGAGATCCTGTTGCATCTCAAGTTTGACCAACTTCTCCAGGTGAATCTGAAGTCTGATGCCCTCAAGCCCAATTGCTAATCCCACAGAACAGGAACAGTCCAGAAAAAGCAGTTTCGGATGACTGGTCATCCAAGCCCTGGGAGCTGCTGAGGTCCCAACTCACTTGCTAGGGAAGAAAAGAACCCTCCTGGCGGGTTAACCGGGGCTCCAGCACAGCTCGGCTCCCCCGCGGGGACCGCTCTCCAGCCGGTAGGTTATAGGAGCGCGGTCACCAGCTACCTTCCGAGCCTTGCACTCGGCGTAAATTGCTTTCCTATTTGGTAACAACTTTCTGTGGAAAAAAAGGAGAAAACTTTTCTCTCAGAAACTCTACACTCAGCTCAGCAACTTTGGATCCAGCGCACACAAGGTGAAACACAAGCCCATCCTTTGCACAGGTTCTGGGTCCTTTGAGACCCGACGCACCCCCCCCCTCCCCGGGGTCCCCACGGTCCCCGAGGCTCCCAGGGTCCCCGCAGCGCGCACCCACCTTGGCCTCGCCCGCGTCCGGCTCCGTGTCCGAAAAGCCCAGTCCCGACTCGAAGGCGGCGGCGGCGGCGGGCGCCCGGCGCGGACCGGGGAGCAGCGCAGCGGCCAGCAGGGAACACGCCAGAGAGCAGAAGCCCAGCAAGTGCATGGTGGCCGGGCCACGGGCGCGGGGGCCGGGCGCCCCGGCGAGGCTGCCTCGCGGCTCGGCCCTGTCCCCGAGGGCCGCCCGGGACCCCGCGGAGCCGGGGCGGCGGCAGCGGGTCCGGGCTCGGTGCTCGCGACGCTGCGAGCCGCTCTACCGCCGGCGCCCGCGAGCCGAGGGGTCAGGGCAGCGCCTCACAGGAAACCGGACATCCGAGCGCCCGCGACCGCGGCCCGCTAGGTGAGGCGAGGGCGCGGGAGGACGGCGCCCCGCTCGGCGGCTCGGGGAGCGAGGGGGAGCCGAGCCCAGACGCCCCGCGAGGCTCGCGCCCTGCGGC